>NW_024097621.1:0-391392 GCF_016545835.1 Crotalus tigris
CCCCTCTGCCACTCAGACTAACCTGAGCACAACCAAACAGAACACTCCCCCAGCCATCAGAGCACAGCCAAGCCCCTAACCATTCATAACACACCTCCACCCAATCAGAACACAGCCAAGCTCCCACCCAATCAGTTCATACCCCCACTGGCAGTTAAAAGGAAGAAACAGCTAAGACCACACATTGCTGCTCAAAGCAAGAAGCTGAAAACACCAGCCTGAAGATGACGACTGTGACTTCGTCGAAACGTCGCCAAGACACTTCCAATTTTACGCGGGAGAAAACTCAACCGAACAAACCAAGACCTATATACAAATACCCGCGAAACCTCAGAAAACAAATAGCGAACCTCTACGGGGAGGAAATCCACCATCTGACCAGGACCTATGAAAAACTTGAAGTCCAAAGAGCTTCCATTTTATGTGACCTCGCATTCCTACGTAACTGCCGAGATCAAAATCTAATCCCCACATGTTTCCAACTGAAATTCCACTCCAACTCTGCAGCCACCAAACGGATCCTGAAAAGAACAGAATTGGCCCTACTCAGAAATGAACTTCACACAAAAAGATTCCTCCTAGACCGAATTAACAAAGATCTCCTCACACTCCACCTCAAACTCAGCAACACGATCCACCCCGCACTTTGGGACAAATCCAAACAACTCGCCGTCTGGAGAGCCGAAACACAGACCACCCTCAAGACAGATACACACACCAACAAACTCCGAAGACTACAAGAACGCCAGAAACAAACCCCTCCTCCCTCACAGCCACACATGAACCAAACAGTGCATAACATCTCAGATCGGATCCTCACCAAAGCCGACAACAATTCCCTTCAAGATTCAACTTTGCAGTCGCTCCCAAACACATTCCCACTGAAACCATTATATGTGGAGTTGAAACCAGCCTGACCAAAATCAACCCCGACGACACTAACAGAATCAGACTCGAAATCACCAACATCCTCTGCACCAGCAAGCCACCCAAAAGCAACTTACCCAAAGAGGAACAGACAGCACTACGTAACCTGAAATAAGACACCAGCATAATAATCCTACCAGCAGACAAGGGCAACGCCACGGTGGTTATGAACACATCTGACTACCAAACCAAATTAACCAACCTACTCCAAGACTCCACATACAAACCCCTAAATACAGATCCCCCCACCTACCTGGAAAAAACCACCAGAACCAAGATAAAAGCCTCCCCCATTAGCGAAGAGATCCAGCAAAGAATCATTCCCAGAGAGAAAGCATCCAGATGCCCTAAGCTCTATGGTCTCCCCAAGATACACAAAGAAGGAACCCACTTAGACCCATACTCAGCTCCATAGGCTCACCTCTACAAAACCTAGCCAAATTTCTCGCCAAACAACTACAGCCCTATGCAGAATCCATCACCTCACACGTAAAAAAACTCATTCCAGTTTATAGAGATCATAAAGAAACAAAACTTACAGCCCAGCGACCTACTAGTGAGCTTCGATGTCATATCCCTCTTCACCCAAGTGCCTATCAAAGAAGCCTTGACAGCTATTCAAAACAAATATAACCCCCCCAAACACATCTTAGATCTGACCAACCACTGCCTATCCAACACATACTTCATCTATAACGGACAAAAATACAAACAAACAGAAGGAGCACCCATGGGATCACCCCTCTCACCTGTCATTGCAAACCTCTACATGGAACACTTTGAAACCCAAGCTCTAGAAAAATCGGATCACAAACCCAAACTCTGGCTCAGATACGTAGACGACACCTTCATAATCTGGCCACATGGGAAAGAAAAACTGGACAACTTCCTCACACACCTCAACAGCCTACACCCCAAAATACAGTTCACCATGGAAACAGAAGCTAACAACCAACTTCCCTTCCTGGATGTCTTAGTCTACAAGAAATCCAATGGCTCCCTAGGACACACCATCTACCAGAAGAAAACACACACAAACCGCTATCTGCACGCTCTCTCACACCACCACCCAACACAGATCAACTCTGTAGCCAAGACACTCATCTCCAGAACAAAACGCTTAGCTGACGAACAACACCTAAAACCCGAACTACACACTCTCACCAATGTACTAACATCCAATGGATTCCATAGAAATAAGATTACAAACCTAATCCAAAAAGAAACCCCCACTAAAATCCAAGACAAAGAACAAGAAAACGGCAAAGCCCTCCTCCCATACATAAAAGGCACCACAGACAGAATCAGTAAGATCCTTCATAAACACAACATCAAAACAGCATTCTGCACAAACAGAAAAATATCCACCATCCTTAGAAACCCCAAAGATAAAATTGAATTAGAAAATCAAGGAGTATACGAAATCCTTTGTCCCACCACATACATCGGACAAACCAACAGAAGAATAAGTGCACGCATTGAAGAACATAAGAACTCAGTCAAAAAAGAGGAACCAACATCTTCCCTGGTCCAACACCTTAAAGCCACAGGACACGAAATTGACTTTAAAAATACCAGAACCATTGCCAAAAGTGAACATTTTAATAACAGAATAATCAGAGAAGCCATCGAGATAGAAAAACGCCCACACAGCATGAACAAGCGAGATGATACCTCCCGCCTACCAGCCATTTGGAAACCTGCCCTTATTGACAAACGACTCCCTAACCCCAAAATCTTAAACCCCTCTGCAACTCAGACTAACCTGAGCACAACCAAACAGAACACTCCCCCAGCCAATCAGAGCACAGCCAAGCCCCTAACCATTCAGAACACACCTCCACCCAATCAGAACACAGCCAAGCTCCCATCCAATCAGTTCATACCCTCACTGGCAGTTAAAAGGAAGAAACAGCTAAAACCACACATTGGCTGCTCAAAGCAAGAAGCTAAAAACACCAGCCTGAAGATGACGAATGTGACTTCGTCGAAACGTTGCCAAGACACTTCCAATTTTACGCGGGAGAAAACCCGAACAACCAAAGACCTATATACAAATACCCGCGAAAACCTCAGAAAACAAATATATATATATATATATACATATACATACATACATACATACATACATACATACATACATACATACACATACATACACTCAAGGTAAATCTCCTCCCCCTGTCTCTTCCCTCCCTGATAGAGCTGACAAAGTGAGAAAGAGCCTGTGGCCTAGAGGTTAATACAGCTGCCTAACATGCACACAGCCCAGGCTCGAATCTCAGAAGGGTAAGTCTGGCTGAAGAGAGTTAAGAAACTTGAAATAGCTATCCCAGTTCTCCCTTTATTCTTTGTTAGCAATCTAAAAAAAATGTCTACCGCAAGCCCACACACACAGATCGGATCCTCCACTACAACAGTAACCATCCAGTGTCCCATAACATTGGTTGCATCAAAACGCTGTTTGGGCTTGTACATTCGCACTGCAGCACGGAGGAGTCCAGAGTAGAGGAAAGGAGATATTTGTTTCGCACCTTTTAATTGAATGGATACCCATCTGGGTTTATAAGACATCATAGCAAGGCATTTGAACCCCACCATGACCATCACGAGGAAGAACCCCAAACACAGATTGTGCGTGTTACTCTACCATACATTAACAACGTCTCCGAGGTCACGGCCAGACTTTTGGCCCTCTACAATATAAAAGTGGCTCACAAACCTGACCAGACCTTGTGCTCAAAGATCCGCTACCCACCCCAGAAAGATCGGCGGTGGTATAAAAGATCAGCTGTATGGACTGCCCATGTAGCTACATGGGTGAAATGTCCAAAAGGCTAAAGACTCGGATACATGAGCATAGATTGGCGGTCAAGAGGGGCGAACAGTATTTGCAGGTCTGGTCACACATGTCCGAGAACGACCATCATTTTGACTTTGACCATGTTCAAATTCTAGCAAGTGATGCCACCAAAGGGGGCCGACTGTTAAAGGAAGTCTGGTTCTCAGAGAAAGATTCCATCAATCGGCACATAGATATGTGTCCGGCACAGCTGTCACTAAGGACTTGGTATGCCAATCAATCTCACAACTATCAGAGAAGACAAACCCCCGACCGAGAGGAGAGTACTGCCGCCATTACGCAGGATGACCAGATCGGCAGAGAGGTGGTGAAATAGATGGATGTGGCATGGTAACTCGGTCCCACTGAAGGAGAATGGACCTCCAGACCATGGATTGTAACACCCAGTATGATCGGGCTGACATTGAGCCGGACACCCCCCACACACAGATTCTGCCTACCCGCCCCGTGTGTGATCGTCAGCGCTGCAGAGCTCCCCCGAATTATAGAGTGAGGAAGCGGGGCATTGTGGCCCGCCCCTATCGGAGGGAGGTGGATGAGCCCCGGAGGTTGGATTGGGATACCCCCTGCAGCCAGCGAACTTCGGGAATGAACTCGTTAAGGCACCGACGATGGGAGATCGGAAGAACCAACTTGGATGCCGGAGCAAACATGGCCTGCGGGACTGGTGGAGAGGAGGAGGGGGGGAGATGTGGTGCCGATTCCCCTCCATGACATCGCTAGTACGAGCCCTAACACTCCCGGACAGAATACGAACATTGTATTGGCAGCCAGCCAGTTAGAACGGGGGGCTTTACCGATGAGTGGAGATAGATGGGGGGTTGGTTTATGATGCATGGAACAACATTGTGCCGTTACCAAGAAGGGGGAAAGGTAGTATTAATGATATGGGACTGACAACTATTGAAGAGGATAGTGAGGTGGAGAATAAGAAGGATGATGGCACACCCCAGTTAATAATGGTTGGCCTCAATGACGAGGGGAAGGGAGAGCCTCCCCCCTTGGCTCGTGTACAGCGGGGCAAGGGAGGAGGGAGACAATCAGCATGTGAGGGGAAGGGAATCCCTTTCAGCCTCAGGACTAATGGGAAAAATACTTACGGCCGGACGAAGGAAATGGGACATAATGACGTATGCAAAACATCTAAGGCACGGCACAACCAGCTGAGCCTGTTAACATGTTCTAGAAGCCGGATGCAGACTATTAACATCTTATAAAAAGCGTATCCCCAGCGCCTACCTTTTAGAACCCTGACGATGTTGGATGAATCCCAACGAAAGCTCGGTTATTAAAAACTCTTTTATTATTTCTCTTGGTGATCAACTTATTTCTAGATTTTATTATATATATATATATATATATATATATATATATATATATATATATATATATATATGTATGTATGTATGTATGTATGTATGTATGTATGTATGTATGTATGTATGTATTTGGTGAGTTGTGATATTCTCCAATTTTTTTAACTTTCAAAAATAATATTCTCTACAATGCTTTCTTTGAAGAATAAATATTTTTTCCCCAGTGCCCTACAGTCACATGGGCAATATCTGAAGAAAATATCTACAGCTGAATTGTGGAGTTCTTGCTGCTTTATGAGATCTGTTGTTGGCTTGCAGATGTTTCATTGCCTACTAAAATAATATCATGCATGTAAGTTGCTCACACAATGATGTTACCTGTTTGGGTAATGAAATGTCCACAGGCAAAGAAGCAAGCTCAGAAAGCACCAAGAATTCTACAATTTCAGAACATTCAGGGAAAAGCACATCAGGCTTTTTAAAAATTAAATAAAAAATTTCAGGAACCACCTGGCCACCTTGTACATTTAAAAATTCTGTCTCTGTCTGGGTGTGGATCTGGATCTGATCTGGTCATTTTTTTCTACAGGTTATTATTTAACAGTTAATTAAGAAAGCTTATTAGGCTGCCCTGGGAAGTAGATTGTTAATCAGAGTAGACCTATTTTAATCCAAGCATACAAATACATATCCATATACAGCACCTCTTAAGCATATATTAATCTTCTTGACTCATTTCCCTTTGATGTCTATTGAGTCCTTGGGTCAATCCTTTGGGGGGCATAGTCATGTGATGCTGAAGGTCTCATGTAAAACTAGAGCAGTGGTTCGCAACCTGTGGGTCGGGACCCCATTTGGGGTCGAATGACCATTTCACGGGGGTCGCCAAACAATGCAGTCCACCATTTTTTCCCCCTTTTCCTTAGCTGTGCTACTCCCTTTTATTCTATTGGCTTTTGAAAGCCAATAGAATAGACTGTCTTGAATAAAGTCTAATTCTATTGGCTTTCAAAAGCCAATAGGAATTGTCCAGGCTGTCTCTGTCCTGCTGAGTCCGCCAAAAGTCCCATTCTGCAAATGGTGCTGCACCAGTTGAGTAGTCCTCGACTTACGACCAGTTGAGTAGTCCTTGACTTACGACCGGTTGGAGGTCATGGCATTAAAAAGGTTGAGAACCACTGAACTAGAGGTAGTCTGGAGTACTGGCTTGGGGAAGTAGGTCTCTGCAAGCCTCAGTTAAAGTCTTCCTGATCAATCTCACCATGCTGCAGCCAACATACACTTTCAAAAACCCATTTCTTGCCAGGAATCTTCATTCAGAAGGCTTAACCCATGGTCCCAGAAATAAAATCCTTTGCACTGACAATATCTCAATAAGCAGCGATTCACCTGCAGTAGCTTTCTTTCCTTTCTCAGTCCTCCTTGATGGAACAGAAGGATGGATAAAAACACCACTTGAGACATCTTATGTTCCATTCTTACATAATAGTCTAAATTCATAAATAAATAAATTGGTACCAGTGCCCAATTTTATACTAAAATAAAAGATAAATTATTCCAAAGCAGGTTTCTATAAACAAAAACTAGAAAATACACTGTCAGATATGTTGTCCCCAAGGAAGGCATTTCAAAAAGAAAAACGAGCAGTTGAAATAGTAAACAGTTCAATGCTAAAATATTCCTGAAGATGAAATTAATTTGAACTTCATCTATAATTCATAAATATATACCATTTTCAGCTGTTCTCATTTGTCAATTTGTTTTTTCCTAATCCTAAACTTGCAGAGAACTAGAAAATCTTTCCAAGAAATCTGCTGCTGAATTTCAGGGATAAATGAAAGTTGCAATAAAACCCTTTGGTGGCCTGTGGACTACCAGTGGATCAATTCTGATGTATAGTAGCAAAATAATAAGTACTTTAATGACACTATATATGCATAGTAATTGCATTTAAAACATTTATTTATTTATTTATTTATTTACAAATATTTATATGCCACCCAATCCCAAAGGACTCAGGGCGGCATACAAGGTTAAAAACAGTCATAAAAGAATAAAATAATCCAGTCATACCGCAAGTCCGATCATATCCCGGCCCCCCGGGGACATCAGCCCCAGGCCTGCCGGAACAGGAGAGTTTTAACGGCTTTCTTAAAGGCCGGCAGGGTGGGATAGTTCGAACCTCGGGGGGAAGTTGATTCCACCAGGTCGGAGCCACCACAGAAAAGGCCCTTCCCCGAGGGCCCGCCAGACGACATTGTCTGGCCGACGGGACCTGAAGGAGGCCCAATCTATGGGACCTCACCGGTCTCTGGGAGCTGTGCGGCAGAATGCGGTCCTGTAAGTAACATTAGTGTACATTTAGAAATGCTATAATTTATATTATAAAAACAGTGTCTAGGTCGTTTCTCTTAACATATATATCTCCCTCCCTTGTGAAATAGCTGGTGCTATATGACAAAAGAATTGATAGATAGAAGTAATAACATGTTAGCTGCATATGTGTGGTGGCATCTGAGGCTGAATTACAAGATGGGGGAATAAAAAGAAACATCAGTCTTGAATCGTTGCTATACAGGAAGCAGCCCAGGAAAGATCATCCCTAATTTCTTTTCAGCATTTACCAAATAATTATGCAGAGTATGCTTTTTTGTCTGTAGGTAAATATGCAATAAAGAAACTACTTTGAACTTCTACCCTTGTTGTTCTTGATTTCCTGCACCTAACCACCTGTCAGAAACTCACTGGAAGTCCTTCCCACTGATTACAAAAGTCAAGATGATGATCACAACATGCAATCAAACCCCTCCCCCACACACTTTTAGGTGCATCAGAACACAGAGAAAAAAAGATGGCACTTTGATTACCATCTTGATCTTTTTAGATTGTCTCCCTATGGAGAGAGTGGATTGTTCTGGGAATGGGCTGCTTCCCTCATGTGTTCACAAAGTCCTTATCATATCCTGATAGCTGATGAACAGACTACCTCACATTGCTCATTGATCGTTTATTTTGCCGGCCAATATTCATTAACAATTTAATTGCTTTAAGGAAAAACTTTTATTTAATATGTGCATTTCCCAGTGAAAGTTTTTTTTTTATTACTAATAAAGTAGAATTCATTTTATGTGCAGAAAATGTCCTTTTGAGAATCCAACTATACATTACATACATAGGATGAAGCTGACTCCAACAATTTTACTAATTATGAAAGGACCACTAGAGGCTCATTCAGGGTCCGACAAAAGTGGTTGGATACTGGAAAGAATTAAAGTTTTCTGCCTAGCTATTCAGTTCAAGATCTGAATGGGAGTTAACCAAAGTAAGATAGATAGATAGATAGATAGATAGATAGATAGATAGATAGATAGATAGATAGATAGATAGATAGATAGATAGATGTTTTCTGAGGTTTTTGCGGGTATTTGTATGTAGGTCTTTGGGTATTCGGGTTTTCTCCCGCGTAAAATTGGAAGTGTCTTGGCGACGTTTCGACGAAGTCCCATTCGTCATCTTCAGGCTGGTGTTTTCAGTTTCGTGCTTCGAGGAGCAATGTGTGGTCTTAGCTGTTTCTTCCTTTTAACTGCCAGTGGGGGTATGAACTGATTGGGTGGGAGCTTGGCTGTGTTCTGATTGGGTGGAGGTGTGTTCTGATTGGTTAGGGGCTTGGCTGTGCTCTGATTGGCTGGGGGGTTGGCTGTGCTCTGATTGGCTGGGGGAGTGTTCTGTTTGGTTGTGCTCAGGTTAGTCTGAGTTGCAGGGGGTTTAAGATTTTGGGCTGCCTTGCTATTTTTTGGCTTCGCGTTCGTGGTCATGCCTCATCTTCATGGAGGGTGTCAGTTTGCTTCATGTATGGATTGGAGGGGTTTAAAGTGGCTAATGATGCAGCTGTGGTCTGGCTTCTGGTTTGTGGTTGTGCCTCATCATCGGTGTGGCTTTGGGTTTTCTTTTTGCGTGGATGTGTGGTGGTGACATCCTGTGTGGTTTTTGTGAGTGTGGGTCTGGTGTCATTTTTTGTGTTAGGGAATCGTTTGTCAATAAGGGCGGATTTCCAAATGGCTGGTAGGTGGGAGGTATCATCTTGTTTGTTCATGCTGTGTGGGCGTTTTTCTATCTCGATGGCTTCTCTGATTATTCTATTATTAAAATTTTCAGTTTTGGCGATAGTTCTGGTATTTTTAAAGTCAATTTCATGTCTTGTGGCTTTAAGGTGTTGGACCAGGGAAGATGTTGTTCCTCTTTTTTGACTGAGTTCTTATGTTCTTCAATGCGTGCACTTATTCTTATGTTGGTTTGTCCGATGTATGTCACAACTGCTTGTCCCAACACATACATCGGACAAACCAACAGAAGAATAAGTGATCTTTACACAGGCAATGGGTGAGAATGATATGTGAACACATTAAAGGTCATGTAACCTGAGTCTAATTCCTCCAGAATGGTTCTTTAAATTGGTGTGGTTTTTTTATAATTCTGATCTTTTTAATCCTCTTGGAAAGTGGGAGATCTTCGAAATAGAATAAATGAACCAATCAATTATTCAATCTATTAATCAATGAAGGCAGTATTTTATCAGGCAAGTAAATCATAGCTCACAAACTTAGTATAACTACCTGTGTATATGTATAGTTTTACAAAAGGTATTAATGAAGAAGATTTAAGTCTTTGAGACCACAGGCATTTGTACAATGTGTATCTTTTGAAACCCTTCCCCTAAGTATTGCACATAAAATTTGTAAAGTTTGCAAGTGAGCAAAACTTGCCAATTCTTGCTCAGTAATAGATGTTTTTCCTCCCCAACAGGAAACTAGTTTTAGATCCAACATTCATTCCTTTAGTTAATCTGAATCACACACACCCCCCAAATTCCCATTGTTTGCATTCAGACGAAAGCAGCATTTGCTATCTTTTATGGATCCAAGGGCTAACAAAATGCAGTTTCATACGTTTACCACAAAAGAGTCAGCAAATTTAGGTGGATTAGTACAGAAATCTATTAACTGGTGATATACAGAGTGCAACCCATAACTTGAAAACATCCATTTTCTTTTCAAAGAAAATCTTTTTCACACATATATGTTGATCCCCAAGTGGCCTACCCCTATGTACATACTACAGTTCATCCAAAATGAAAATATACAGGAGATTTTTTTTAAAAAAATCATTATGAATTATACACATGCTCAGTTGTATGATAATAATTTGAAGAAAGTTTTCCAAACTCATTATTCATCATTAGTATTTAATAGATTAGCTGTATCCTGTTTTGTACATTATCCCACTAGGGATAACATCGGCAAATGGGGAACCATTAGTTCTAGTCTTGTCTTAGGTACAAAGCCAGCTGAGTGACTTCGAGCTAGTCAGTTTCTCTCAGCCCTAGGATGGAGACCTATCACAAACCTTTTCTGAAAAACCTTGCCAAGAAAAGGGCAAGGCAGTCTCTAAGAATTGGACATGACTGAACAGAAAGTTTTTTTAAAAAACTATATACATGTGTGTGTGTGTGTGTAGAATGTTTATATATACACAATACAGAGAGAGAGAGAGAGAGAGAGAGAGAGAGAGAGAGAGAGAGAGAGAGAGAGAGAGAGAGAGAGAGAGAGAGAGATTTACATCTCTTTTTTGACCAAAATAAAATCTTGTCTCAACTTTATAGAAGTTTATTTTAAAGAAGGAAGAAAACAAAGTGCCATAGGTAAAAAGCAAATGAAATGCAATTATTTGCTAACAAAAAGTTCCACATGCATTTCAATAATATCACTCATGGGAAACTGTTCAAATTATATAGGTAAAAAACCTCAGCTCCTTCTAATGTTCCATTAATAAAAGCTTTTGATTGAAATAATAACTACTAAGAACAATATACTTAAATGTTCCCGCAGTGGCATTAGGCTTACTAACAATTATGTTAGTGATAACACACGTATACACGTGTGTGCACAAATGTGCGCGCACACACACACACACACTATGAAGGAACTATTAGTCACATTAAGGAATTAACTTAGGGACAATAAATTGCTTTCAGGGGAATCCTGATCCAGCAGTTCCAATGCACAATGAAATTAAATCTCTTAAATTAAAAAGATTAAAGATGTAATCTTCTATTTCCTGGGAGAGTGTACTATGAGCGATAGACTTGTGTGATTTTGTTCTCATTGATATTTGACTTCACAGAAGAGCATCCAACAGCAAATATTCCTTCTGTTTCTCCATTACCTCCTGTGGCTGGACAAGCCTGAGCTTGCAAAGACCAAACCCTTGTTTCTAACCCTCAGAGGCTGAATACAAGTGATGCTCAACTTACAACTGAACTGAGCCTGGAATTACAATGGTAAGCCATGTCAGTCATTAAACAGGTCACCACATGACCATGCCTGCTTTTACAATCATTTTTGTGGCAGTCATTAAGCAAACACAGTGGTTGTTAAGTGAACTTATTAGTAAACACCAGTTTCCGGCAAAAACATGAATAATGGTCACATAATTGCAGGATGCTGCAAATGGTCATAAATGTGGGCCAATTGCAGGTGCCCAAAAGGTGATCACGTGACATGGAGAGAACCACCATTAGAAGTTCAAAACTGGGTCATAAGTAGTGCGAGGTAGCTCATAAATAGTTCAAGAAGTTTTCTTAGCCCTAAGAAGAAAGTACTA
Source organism: Crotalus tigris (assembly GCF_016545835.1). Taxonomy (NCBI): domain Eukaryota; kingdom Metazoa; phylum Chordata; class Lepidosauria; order Squamata; family Viperidae; genus Crotalus; species Crotalus tigris. The sequence goes on from NW_024097621.1 coordinate 11,767, forward strand.
GCAAACTACTTCAGAAAAGGTGTCAAGAAAAGTGCAGAGACTTTGTCTCTATCCCCACCAAGAATTAGGGTAAACATTGCTGCATTGTTCTCACAGCAAAATGTGTGATTGATGGTGAGTGGATACATATAATGTGTATGTGTATGTTATGTGTGTGTGTGTGGGTAGATACAGTGCTTTTTTTCTAAAAAAAAAAGTGCCGGAACTCACACGTCATACAACCCACCTTGCCTACCCTACAAGGTTCCATCCAAAAATGGTGCCGGAACTCCGTTCTGGGCATTCTATGACCAAAAAAAGCCCTGGGTAGATATATACTTTCATTTGAGAGAAGGCAGGCAGAATTTCATTTTTAGTGGGTGCCAGTGTGCTCCCAGAAAAAAAGACAATAAGGGTTATCTTCCCCCAACAGTTATTTTGATTAAGGAAATTTCACTGAATTTCTCCCTTTTCTCCTCTATTTAAGGAAGAGCCACCATTTCACTGCACAATGAGCCAGATCTATAGTCAGCTTCTGTCTACTGTGAATGGGTGGACTGGAGTATCTTCATTTGGTTTTATCTTATTATTGCATAAATCAGATTATTTCCCACATGCAGTGAGCTCTCTTATTGTCTATGAATGAATGCCCTTTGGGCTATATACTCTTCAGAAATAAGATAATTAGAAAATAGGGTATCTCCAAGTAGAAAAGAATGAAAGCTTAATAGTATTGGGAATGTATAATATACCCCTTTACGGTGGTCAGAAAAATATATATTTTTATTTATGCATGCTTAAATTTAAGTAGATTTCTGACTGATTTGGGAGCCCATTAGGTCTTTCTGTTGTTTTTCACAGTTGTGCTTTTAATGCATTTCCTTCATGCTTTAAATTGCATTTTAATAATATTGTTTTAATTTATTTTCTTGAGTGCCATTCATTGGCAAAAAGGGAAATATAAATCCCATAAACAAATAAAAGAGTTTCTCTCATATTTGTTGTGCTGAATAAGCAAAGACCCAAGTGAATATAGTATATTCAGAGAATTAAGACTGAGGAATCTGATTTTCTTCCTCAGTTATCTGTTGTATTACTTTCACCATTAACTGAATTACCCGCACCCCCTTAAGATAATATATAAAGGGTATATCCATTAAAAGTGATTTAGCAACATAAGAATGCTATCATAAGCACTGCATCTCTCTCTTCAGAATTTTGTTTTATGGCTGTGCAACGCCTTTGAGGTACAATAGTATACAATAGTATATCCTAGAATTTCACCTAACTTTCCAAATGCAAAGGAACAAGGATGTACCCTGCCAACTAATATCATTTGTAGATCAAAGATACAGAATGGCTCCACAAATGTTGCTATGACAACAGACAACGGTCAGTAGCGATGGAAGATGCTGAGAATTTATTAACATCTGGAAAGCCACATGTTCCTTGCCCTTCCCCTCACCTCTAACCCCCAAAAGTTGTTTTGGGATTTTCAAATCAGCAATAACGGCTTCAGGTTTGCAAAACGAGGACCAAACAAAATGATCTCTAAGTCATCTTTGCTCTTCCTTATAGCTTCCTGCAATTTTACACACACACACACACACACACACACACACACACTTTTGGATCAATTTTTACTTCTGCATGGATCCTCTTTGGCTTTTTGTGTGGTCTTTTGATATTTTCTGGGCTCCTTGAGGATTGTTTAAGGTCATGAAATAAAAAAGGTTAGGCAACCTTTTTGGGATGGGAAGACATTTGGCATTTTGAGATTGCCTTTGTTCACAAAATGGCTACCCTGAGTGACAGACCTGTTCCCAAAACAATTTTCACAGTAAACCTGGTTTTCCACAAAGTACTGATTGGTCAGAAAGCCAATTATCCCTCTAAATAGCACTATACTATCAGGGACTCAAAGACATTCCTAAAAGTAAATATGATATTAGAGGCTGATGTTTTGCTTTGCAGTATGCCAGTTTTCTATTTAATTATTTCAATTAAATAATCTTTAAAAAGAAATCTAAGTGGGACAGGGGACAGGGACACAAAAGTACCAAGGGAAATAACAGTCACATTGTGTTCTACCAGTAGGAATTGTATCCTGCCCAACCCACGTGCTAGGAAACAAATGTTAGAGTAAATTAATTAAAACTAAATAATCACATTCAGTACTGTAAGCCTTCCTACTGAAAGTTAGTGTTCTATAATGTCATCTTACTTTTAAACCCCCCAATGTAAACCTGTTGGGCTTTAAATATAGAATACTTCCAGTTTAATTCCAGGTGACAGTGTCAGTGTAATACATCAGCTCAGAAAACCAGGGACTGGGTTGCTTGAAGACACCAAGACATCAAGGTTAGCCTGACTTAAAAAGCTCTTTAAACAAGCTGGAATCCATATCAACTATACTCTTATACCCAATTTTTAAAAAATTGACTCATGCAGACTCTGGAAATGGAGCATACAAGAAACAGAAGCAAACCTGTTGCTTCATAATTAATTAGTAAATACTGAGCAATTAAATATATAGATCTCTAGTGTTTGGAAATAAAGTTACTGCTGATTGGTATCAATGGAGAAAAACAAACCAATTAATTAACACCAAAGCAGGCACTGATGAAGCTGCAGATGACCAGATTTGAAAACTGAGAGTCAAATTCTGACTGAATGCAATCTTTTGAGGCTTCCCCCTCAATAAATGGTTATGATGTGTGCTCAGAATTAATCTCACCTTTCCTAGAAAAATAGGTTGCCAGTACCACTGAACGAGTCTTTAGTGAATAAGCAGGGCTTCCCACTCAGCCAAGAAAAGGTTATAGTGAAAGTTACACAATGCTTATTTTTCAAGCTCTTAAAAATAAGTGAAAAAAAGAAATATTATATTCAGACTTTGTTTTCAGTGGGTTCAAAATCTTTCACCCTATTTCATAAGGTATATCATTTTTATGTATCAGCAGCAGCATTTATTTCTGAAGTCAACCTAGAAATAATGACTACATTGCAGTTAAAATCTATGCAATGTGATATATATATCAGAACGTATTGACACAGAGATGCATCGCTAAGATAAAATATTTAAGAACGTCTTTTATTTCAATTCAACTTAATAATACCAGATGCCTTGTTCATATTTTGCTGCGCTGCTCTTAGACATAATGACAGGTTGCACAGATAATTTCAGTACATACTGTAACCAGCAACTAAAACTACTGTTTTAAAATATGTCTTTGTAGCTAAGCAGAAAGAAAGTCAAAAAAATAATTTGGGCTTTAAAGGGAAGCTAAAAGCAATAAAAAGATTTAAATCTTCAAAACCAGATCCAACACAGCCAACAACTTGAAGAAGCTTGTGTAAGTCATCTCAGAGTTCTTTTCTATAACCTAAATACTACAGACCAGTCAGTTTGACATGGATTCCAGAGCAAAATTGTAAAACAGATTATGTGACAATTTGTGAGAATTTAGAAAATAACATATTGCTTGACAAGCAGAAGTATGGATTATTAAGGACAACTCATGTCAAACCAACCTGATTTTAGAGTCACCAGTTTAGTTGATCACACAAATGTAAATGACATAGGGCACTTGGACTACTGCAAACTCTCCCATGAAATCCTAGTAAAGAAAATAGTAAAATGAGACTGGACTATGCTACCCTTAAATGGATACAGAACTGGTTGGACAATCTTATCTAGTGAGTATACAATAATGCTTCCATGTTAACTGGGTGGATTGATTGACATATAGCAGGGTTTCATTCTAAGCCTGTGCTGCTGAACATATTTATAAATAGCCTGAATGAGAATTTAGAAACATGATTGTTGAATTTGCAGGTGTCCCAAAGATGGAATGATATAGCCAGACATGTCAAACACAAGGTCCGGGGACCGGATGCGGCCCGCAAAGTGGTTTCATGTGGCCCGCGAAGCCATCCTGGAAACAGTGAGGGAATGGCCCCCGCTGCCTTGGCCCTGGCCCAGGCTGGCCAGGAGTACAATTTTGTGGCGGCCATCTATGCTGAAACACATTCAATCTTAGCTCCACAAGACCGTCTAGAAACAGTGAGGAACCAGCCTCACATGCTGGGGAGGTGTCATCCTCTGTGAGGAATGAAAAAATGCACCATCGCCTGGAAGTGGCCAGCAAATGACCCTTGCCTACTTCACATATCCAGCTTGATGGGCTCTAGGGGAGGGGTTTCGGCAGGCAGTGGGGTGCTCTCCTTACAGTGCCGAGAGGCTGAGGCAGGTGGCACAAATCCAAAAAGAAACATGAGGCCGCCCAGCTCCCAGCCTGCCCGGTTTCAGCAGACAGTGGGGTGCTCTCCTCACAGTGCCGAGAGCTGAGCCAGGTGGCGCAAATCTGATGAGACGTGCAATGCTGCCTAGCCCCCAGCCTGCCCAGTTTCAGCAGGCAGCAAGGTGCAAAGCTGGTGAGCTTTGCACCATCTGGCTCAACCTCTCGGTGCTGTTAGGAGAGTGCCCTGCTACCTGCTGAAACCAGGCAGGCTAAGGGCTGGGTGGTATCGCGCTTCTTTTTGGATTTGCGCTGCCCAGTTCAGCCTCTTGGGGCTGTGAGGAAAGCGCACCACTGCCTGCTGAAACCGGGCAGGCTGGGGAATGGGTGGCATTGCACAAGTAACGTTGACTCTCACGTTGCTCATGGCATCCCCTCCACCAGAGCCCACCAAGCCAGATATGTGAAGTAGGTGAGGGCCATGTGCTGGACACTTCCAGGTGGTGGTGCATTTCTTCATTCCTCATGAAGGGTGATATCTCCCCAGCTGCGTTTCTTGACTGTTTTTCTCCCTCCCTCATCTCAAATATTTTCCCACCACTCCGTACTTAGGAAGGAAGGAAGGAAAAAAGGAAAGAAGGAAAGGAGAGGGAAGATCTGAGGGAAGTCCTGCCCTAGTCCTGCCCTGCTGCCCTTTCACCATCCCCTTCCCCCTTCTCCTGGCCTATCCTGGGGGTCTCCCATCCTATTGCTAAGAAAGCTTTGGATACAAAGCCGGGTCTCCTCCCATGCAGAGGGAATGGGCTTCCCTCTGACTTTGCCCTCGTAGCCATCATGAGCAACCTGGATAAGGAGAGCAAGCACAGCAGCAGCAGCCTTGAGGAGGAGGTAAGTGCAGTTGGGTGCCCCCTTGGAGAAGTGGAGCTGGGCTTGGTGCCACAGGTGCTCGTGGGCCAGGCTGGGGATTTGACCTCTATTATCCAGGGCTGGCAGCCCACACCACCATCCAGCCCCCCCCCCTGGCATGGCCTGAGAGGAACAGTGAGACTCCTCCAGTGGACCATGCCTTGGCACTTGACCTGGTCCCACCCCCTTCTGCCAGAGACTCTCAGTTCTGTCCCACTCCTGCCCAGGCCCCCACAGGCACCCTTGATGCGAATGATGAAGAGCTGGCCACACCCACCCAGTAGGCCATACCCACTCCATCCACGCCCACCCTGGCCACACCCACCCAGCCCCCCCCCCGAGGGCAACTGCAATGCTGATGCGACCCTCAGTGAAATTGAGTTTGACAACTCTGGTATAGCAGATGCTTAGAGGACAATAACAAGAATCAGGAAGAATTTATCATGCTGGAACAAAGCTTATAATCATAAAGATACATTTAAGAGAAAGAAATAAAGAATATTCATTTGAGTAGGATAAATCAAAGACATAAGCGTAAAATGGAGGAAGCCATACTAGGAAACAAACAGGGTCTGAATATGTGGCTCAAAAGTTAAATATTCGCTAACAATGCAATTCAGCAGCAAAAAAAAACAAAAAACAGCAAATGCAATTCTAGATTATGCCAACAGAGGTATGTTAAGATCATGTATGGTATTATAGAACCAAGACAAAGGAAGTACTTATCCCGAATATATTAAACAAGTTCAATTCATTTTAAATCGAAGCTAAATGGTGAAAACATCATCAAGTAATCAATACCTAGATAATCCTTATTATAAGATGTATAGCAGGAATAGTTCACTAGACCCAGATGGAATTCGAAAACGTGGAGAAGAAAACAAGAAAATTAATCATAATACAGCTAGTCCTTTACTTACAACCAAAATTGAACCTGGAATTTTGGTTGTAAGTTATTGAGATTGTAACTTGAGTCACCATGTGACCAGACTTGATTTTATAAATATTTTTACAATGGTCATTAAGCAAGTCGGTGCTGTTGTTAAGCAAATCATGTCATAAGTTCAAATCCAGCTTATCCAAAGGCCATTTGGGATGGAGACAGAAAAAGGTAAGAATTGTCACTAAATGTGATCACCTGACTACAGAATGCTGCAAGTAGTAACAAATGCTCCAAATGTAATCATATGACCATTGGGATGGTGCAGTATTTGTAACTTTGAGGAAAGATCATAAATACATTTTTAAGTCCATCATAACTTCAAATGGTCATTAAAAGACAGACAATTTGTTCATAATATGCCTGATAAAACAAGCATTAAAAAAAAGCTGGTCTACTGATGTGTGTGAATGTAATGCTAGGATTGGGGGAAAGCAATCCCCCCCCCCCCCGCAAAAAGACAAAATACCAAGACTTGCAGATTGAAGTTGAATACATATGGCAAATGAAATATGTTGTTATACCTAAAGGGAGCAATACCTAAAGGACTTCCTTGATTTGAAAATTTTAGACCCAAATACTCCAATTTTACCAAAAAAAAATAAATAATAATCTGCTTGGAACTGCCTATATCCTCAGATGCTACCTTAATGATTCTGAGGTTTCTGGTTTGGCCTTAATTATTAAGTTTTCATCAGTCTCTGACTGTGAATCTAATTTTAGATTAGCCATATAATAATATTAATAGTACCTGCCATATAACACACCAGATTTAACAATTGCCAATATGAAAGACAAAAAAAAGTATGGATAGTGGACTTGGCAGTACCTGAAGAGAGCAAAATAAAAGAGAAAAAACTGGAAAAGATAACAAAATACAAAGACCTGCAAATAAAAATAGAACAACTGTGGCAAACAAAAGCAAAGATAGTACCAATAGTAGCAAGTACCTTCAATGCAACCCCAAAACACTTGAACATATTCATAATCAGTCAGTTGCAAAAAGCAGCTTTATTCTGAACAGCTTTTATCCTGTGACAATAGCTGTAACACTATCAAACACCCAGATGTGCCTATCCCAGGTCCTTGGGAAAAATGATAGGTGGACAAAATGCCAAATTCAGTCTGAACATCTGACTGACTGTGCGATGAACCATAATAAGGAGAAAAAAGAACAAATGCATACAAAGCCAGAACTGAGAGGACAGAAACAGATAATAAATGCTGTGTCTGCAAAGAAGCTGAAGAAATAGCAGACCCTCATTAGCTGCTGCAAGAAGACTGCATAGGCTGACTACAAACAATGGCATGAAAAGTAGCAACAATGGCACATTGGAAAATCCGCAAGAAATACCATTTGCCTACAAGCAAGAACTGGTGGGGCAATAAAATAGACAAAGTATTAGAAAATGAGGAAGCTAAAATGCCCAAGGACAATAGAATTCAAACAGACAAGCATCTGTTACGTAGCACCCCAGACCTAACAATTGTTAATAAGAAAGACAAAAAAAAGTCTGGATGATGGACATAACAATACCTAGAAATAGCAGAAAAGAACTTAAGAAAATCACAAATATAAAGATCTGCAAACAGAATTAGAACAATATGGCAAAAAAACCAAAGACAGTACCGATAGTAATAGCCACCTTTGGTGCAATCCCAAAACATCTGGAGACCACTTGAACATCATTGGTGTTGACAAAATTACCATCAGTTAATTGCAAAAGGTAGCTTTACTTGGAGCAGTTTGCGTCCTGCAACAAAATTTTTAATATTATTAAACATCTGCCTATCCCAAGTCCTTGGGAAGGACTTGATAGGTCCTTGGTGGTGCAACGGTTAGAATGCAGTATTGTCAGCTAATTCTGCTAACTGTCAGAAGTTTGATTCTGAGTGACTCAAAGTTGACTCAGCCTTCAAACCTTTCAAGGTTGATAAAATGAGGGCCCAAACTGTGCTGATTCTGTAACCCGCTTAGAGAAGGCTGTAAAGAACTGTAAAGTGGTATATATGTCTAAATGCTATTGCTAGTTCTACAGGTGAACAAAAAGCCAAATCTATTCTAAACATCTGGCTGACTGTGTGACCAATAATATTCCATCTCTCCACTTGCTGGGTCTCTTGCCTACTCATGCCTGAGTTTCACTTTGGTTTCCTCACAGAAAACACTCTCATTGATTGATTGGTTGATTTACATATCACCAGATCAGAGCTCACAACATGAAGTAAGAGGGTGGACAGGAGATGGGTGAGGTAGAAGCAGTTTATCACATTTATCTTTTGTGCGGAATGGAGAGAAGTGGATTTTTTCCAGAACTGCATCAGCTTGGGGTAAGATAATGTTTATAGTTCATTGTTTATGCTTGTTTTCAGCATTTCCAAATCTGTTGGTTAATTTCCAAAGACTCTTGCTGAGAGTGCTTACATGAGACAACACAGCACACATTCCTAGTTTCAAGTCCTTTAAGGTCTCTCCCTGAGGAATAAATATAATATCATATTAAATCCAATTGATCTCTTTCCCTGATGTTATAGTCTGATATATTTTTAGTTATGTTGGTGAGCTATTGGAAAATAGGCCCAAACTGTATCCAAACCATGCCAGTACCTGAGACAATTACATCTTGATCTAATTGACCGCAGCTCTGGGACAATCTGACAATAATGAGTCAATGAGTAACCCTATTGATTTCCCTGGCATTACTTATGTGGCACGGTTACGTGCTCAGGGTATCTTTGCAGAGCTTGGTCAATGTAATAAAGATCCTTTGTTGGTAATATAACACCTTCCTGTAGTTTTAGTAGGTAGCAATCACTGTTTTACTTTTAAAGTGCGTATAATGAAGAGAATGCAACATCGGCCATTTGATATCATAATATATAACTTTCCCATTTAAGATCACAACTTTGAGATATAGAACATGGCTGATACGTATGGACTGCAGCATTTATAACAGATATTGATAACTATATCAGAAAGACAATGACAATTCTACATGAAAAGTTACTACTTACACCTTCTTCGAACAGAAGACTTTTAAATGCTTAAAAGACAAGAAAGCAAGACAAGAAGCAACGGATGGAAACTAATCAAGTAGAGAAGCAACCTAGAACTAAGGAGAATTTTCCTGACAATGGAACAGCTTACCTCCAGGAATTGTGGATGCTCCATCACTGGAGGATTTTAAGAAGAGATTGGACAGCCATTTGTCTGAAATGGTATAGGGTGTTCTGCTTAAGCAGGGGGTTGGACTAGAAGACCTCCAAGGTGCCTTCCAACTCTGTTGTTCTGTTATTTTTTCTGTTAATTTTTTTCTATCAGGCTCCATGATTATTCTGGTGGAAGAGGCCAAATCAGAGAGGCCAAACTGGGCACATACAAAAGTTTAACTAAGTAGCTTCTTACTGCTGATATTAACTGCTGTGTAATAGCTTTATGAGCAAGTTTTGTAAACATGTAAATAGCACAGTTAATTGCATTGATTATAGTCTTGGAAAAATAAAGTGTTTCGGTAATTTAGACCACATTGCAGTTTCATGTTTATAAAACTCCAGGCATATCTGAAAATTAAATAAATTTAATTTAGGTGTCAGCCGTCTTCTCTTTGATAAAATGTAATCCAATCACATCCTGCACAAACTGAAATCTGTTTATTCTTATTATTGCCAGTGTTGGCCAAAAAGACATGCTAAGCTTCCGGATCAAGCTTTAAGGAAAAGTCAAATGTAGTTTTAAAAGGGGTGCAACATACCCTGGCTGGATTTTGCCCAGCAAGTGTACCCAATCTTCTTAAAGGATTTCTCCAATATATCTAAAGTATTGTAAATATAAATAAAATAATAATAATAAATTTAAGGCATAAAACTGCTTAAAATCAAGACATAACACAATATAACTAGGATGATGATTAAAACATTCCAGCCAGGAATAATTCTCCAGACTGGATTATACCCAATAAAATCTTTGCATCAGGTGTATATGGCCTCCTCCCTTATGAAACTCTTAAAAATCATTTGAGAATACCAGTATAGCTATCATTTTTGGTATAGGTATAATTTGATACCTATACCAAAAAATCATTTGATACCACTGTAGGTATCATTTATATTTACATATTAGTAAAATGTTTTGCCATTTTCACCACATCCCGAGAATTCATAAATAGTATAGCATTAGCTTTTTAGCCTTTCAGACATGAAGGATGTTAGTATTAAAGTCAGGATTAATTTCTAAGAAAACATTTGGATTCAAGCATTAAAAAAAGACTGCTAGGTTATTTTCTCATGCATTTGTGTCCCAAATTTCCTCTGGTAATTTAGGGCATTGGTAAGATTGATCTTAATTTTACACCCCTCACAATAACTCTGTGAAGTAAACTGGAGTAACTAGACAAAGTCTCCAGGTATTAGATAGCATGAATTTGTTAACTATTTTGCTAACCACTTTTCAGTTTACCTAGATTTGTTCTCTAGAGATATGCACATTTAGTGTGATGGTGAATATGCTGAAGTAGAACTAGAAAGAGTCCAATTTAAGTTCACTATCAGGCATAGAAATTGCAGAATTTTCGGCCCGACAGAGTAATTATTGTGAGGATAAGATGACGGGTGATCCATATATCAATGACTCTAAGCTCTTGGAGAAGAAGTATCCAACAAAAGAACAGAACGGTTCCTTTTCTGATATTCTGTGCTTTCTATGAATAGTTCCTGCCTTTTCAGAAGAGCAACATTTCAAACTGTGGTTGGTGGTGTGCTGAATGTTTCCCTGTTCCATGCCAGCTTCTATTTGAGGGTCTCACCCAAAGTACACTACATTTGTCCAAAGGAAAAATAAGTCTGATTGCATCTTAAAAGGTGGGGGGGTCCCTTCTGCTACCATATTCTCTCAACTAATCTCCCAACATCCTATTTAAAGATAACCTATTAGGAAAGAATGGATCAAGCTTCCATTTAAGACTATTGACAAAAAAAATCACAGCATTTGCGGGAAAGAGCAATCGTCACAGAGACTTTATCAACAAAGTTTGCACGTATGTAATTATTAAGATTTTGCAAATCACCAGCTTTAAGTTCTGCCTAGACAACTTTGACTAGAGGCATGAAAAAGTTTATCCTTGGTTTTTACTTGGAAAGAAAGTTGAAAATATAGAAATATAGAAAGAGATCAGGTTTGTGTCAGAAAATGCAGACTTTTCCCTACTATTTCTCCTTCTTTGAATTGGCAGAAGGCAATGCTGCTTTAAAATTCACTGTCTGTGTTGCCAATCTTTTTGCTGTCTCCATTGTGTTGGTACTGAATTGTCCTGATTTGTAATAGGCCAGTCATAATTTATAAGCAAGATGATTAATTTTCTTTGGTTTTACTGCTTTCAGTACTATATGTCATATCAGCCAGCAGGAAAAATATTCTTCAGTCAGGCCCTTTACCTGTGTAGGCTTCTCCAAGGTGATCTGTCTGCCCCACTTCTAGATTAAAACAATGTGAAGTTAAGAAATATATAAAAAGACCCCAGGACAGAAATACCTCCAGAGAAGACAAATTCTGCTATAAATGTGCAACTGGATAAGTCCTACAGAATGGACTAATTAAAATGGATTAGCCATTGAGCAATCACCTCTCTTTGTTCTGGGGGGGGGAGTGATTGAAACTGACATCTGTCACTATTTTCAGCATATTTCTGTAGAGATTTCAATCACTGCAGTTCCTCTAAAAAAATCCCCATTAATACTATTTCTGAGTATACTCTGTGGAATTGTTCAGTTACATTGCCTCCCTTTTTGCAAATAAAATAGTAGAAACCTGTTCTTCATTCTGTCTAGTTGTAAATTTGAAATCGATTTCAAAAATAGGGAGGTGACACGTTTGAAAGGAGCTCAGAAAACAAACCAGCAAAGGAAGAGCCAAACACTGGAAACTGAATAGTGACCAGAGGGAAAGTGAAAAGGGGTTGCTTGCATTTATAAACACTCCCAGAATATAGCTTTGGTCACATCCATACCATGTCACTTCCTGTTGCCTTAAACAACAGCAAAGCATTACAGATTTTACACAAAAGACAGGGTTTTTTTATTTGCGAGCCTTGGTGGGGCAATGCAGTACTGCAGGCTAAATCTGCCAATTACCAGCAGTTTGATCTTGACCAGCTCAAGATTGACTCAGCCTTCCATCCTTCCCATATCAATAAAAAGAGAACACAGATTGTTGGGGGCAATATGCTGACTCTGCTTAGAGTGGGCTGTAAAGCACTATGAAGCGGTATATAAGTAATAAGTGCTACTGTTATTCAAATATAGGAGTTGATGGTTTAAAACTGTAATTCATGTTCTAAGGAGGAGAGGAGGACATCACATAGTCGGGGGTAAAACTGAACTTTCCAGTGCCAGACAATATCATGTTACAAGTGGGGGCAAGACTGAAAAGGAGGTACACTAGGGCAACCTTCTATTTTTTTCCTTTTTTATTATTTGATAGCATAAGTTCAGAATTATTTATTCAAGGTGCAACTTGCAACTTGAAACATGTTTGGAGTTGCTAAGCTCTGCATTTTTCATTGCAACGTGAGTCAAAGGGAAGCAATTTGACTCTTCAAGGCGCCATCCAAAATAACCTGGTGAAATGGGTGGCAGCTAATTTGCATTGGCATAATCATACCCATCATTGCAATTCCATGATATTCTGTTTGGGTGTTTGCAGACCTACCATTGCTTTGTCTAGTTACATGAGACTTTGGATGGATGTTTTCCTTAGAATGATACTTTATTAGACAAATATGGATCCCTGCTTTTAAAAAGTAAAGCAACTCTGCCGTATTGTTTTAGTTTCTGTTATTCCAACAGACTATTTCTATTTTCTGTAGCTAGAAGTGGAGGAGGAGGAGGAGAGTAGGTCAACACAACTTTAAAATAAGTTTAGATAAGGGTACCCAGTATGATTATTATATTTTCAGATGCCTTTATACAGCTGAGCATTTTTCAAAATACAAAAGAGTGTATTTATATATAGGTACCTAAATAAGGCACTGGTGGCATCTAGTGGCTGATTAATACATAGATGCACTACCAGCACTGCTGGTGTTTTCACTCTGAAGCAAAGCACAAAGGATATAACCTGGGGGGTGGGGTGGATATTGATTGTTTATTGATGTTTTTTTTTACATTTGCAAAATTATGAGGAAGTGATTCTCGTCTAACTGCCTTAATTGCCTATCTTTTAACATTAATGCAAAACAGAAATGGTAAATTATTGCTTATGACCAGGTTTTACATATTTCTTCCAGGCAGTTTTACAGCACTGCTATGCAGATCTTTATCTACCTTTAAGAAGATCAGGATTTCAGTATCATATTGGCACAGTAATTGTTGGAGCATTTCAGGACTTCATGACATGGATGGCAAAGCCTCAGCTTGTTTAGTAGTTCATTACATGCAGTAAGAAAACTATGGATGTTTTTTTTCTACAAGGCAAGAGAATTTTACATTTTAATTGCTAGTCATAATTAGACTATTTCCTGCTCAGATTTAGACAGGGATAGCTAAATTAGCGGTAAGATTTAGAATTGTGGAAAGCTCCCACAATTCTCTAGCTCCCTTTCAGCAATGAGTTCATTAAGATTCCACCTTTGAATCTCTTTGAACATTCTGAATTTTCTCAGCTTGAGAAGAGATTCAAAATGTTCAAAGAGACTAGACTGAGTTATAAGATAAACTTGTAATAAACTTTACTTCCATCAGTTGGTTGTATCTAGCATTCCTTCTGCTACTTTCTCATTCTCCTCACAATCTCTCACAATTGGTTAAAAAAGAAAAAGAAACTTCTGGTTTTTTTTTTAATTTTTCCAGATACTTGGAATAAAAAGGGAAAGCGGCAGAATTTTTCTCAGTTATGTGTATTTTTTAAAAAAACTGTTCTCTCTTATTGAACCTGGGTTTTTTAAAAAAGTTTTTTAAAGTTAAAAAAAGTCCATTCCTGTACTTCCGAAATAAAAATGGCTAGTGAACCAAGAATACACTAACCAACTGAACTGAGATGTTTGCCTGCAATGAAATTTAGGGGCCCAGGCCAATTGGACAGCATATTTGATCACTGATAAATCAGGAAACATTGCTTTTCAGATTGTAATAAAAGACAACAGTTGCCAACGGTTGTCTTTCTGATAGGCTCCATGGAATTTGTGGATGATATCATGAGAGCAATGTGGTCGGTTGAATCGGCTCTGAAACTTTTCATAAATATAAAATGAAGTACTGTACCATCTGTATGGCCATCAGATAGTTCCTTTTATCAGATCCAGGTAGAGCAATTAAAGTCTTGTATCAGTTGCTGCAGGAGATCAAATGAGCTAAAGTTCTACCCAGACAAGGAGGTGCTGTTAGTGAATAATATGCTTGCCTAGGGGAGTAGTGTTCACAACTTTGCAGCCACATAAAAGAGCAAGTTCATAGTTGGGGCAGAGAGGATGTCTGGATCTAGCTTTGTCATGACAGTTCATATATCCACAATGGCACAAAACTCCCAGAATTTAAATTCAAGCTTATATTGGGGTACCAGTTATGGCCCTATTTGGCTACAAATAGCTGTGCTGTAATATCCCATATAGTAATGTGATTACTATACAATGTCTTATTTGGCATTGCCCTTGAAGATCATCCAAGACCCTCAGTTAAAAGAAAAAAATGTAGCAAAAGTATTAACTGGAATTAGGCATTTTAAACAAATATTGCTAATTCTATACTATTTTCATTGGCTTTCTGTTTATTGCAAATCCCAGTTTAAAGATCCCCTAGGACAGGGGTCCCCAACCTCCAGTCCGTGGACCAGTACCAGGCCACAGCATGCCAGCAACTGGGCCACACGAACAAGCAAAGCCCCATCCGCAGGCAGCACACAAAACCACGCCCCTTCCGGTCCGCGGAAAAACCTCTCTCCACGGAATCAGTCCCTGGTGCCCAAAAGATTGGGGACCTCTGCCCTAGGATATCAGACCACAAAATCTGGAAGAACAACTCTTCCCACATGTTTAGACCGTTACTGGCATAGTGGTTAGAATGCAAAATTGCAGTCTATAGCTACTCATACTGCCTGAAGTTCAATTTCTTTGATCCTGACCTGCTCAAAGTTGACTCAGCCTTTCATCCTTCCGAGGTCGGTAAAATGAGGACCTAGATTGTTGGAAGCAATAGGCTGATTCTGTAAACCACTTAGAGAGCTGTAAAGCACTTTGAAGCGGTATATAAGTGCCATTGCTATGGCTATTATATTTTAAAGCTATTTTCTTATATTTTAAAGCCTGCTTATACTTTAAAGCCATTTCCAGAGGCCTTGCTTTGAAACGAGCAAGTGGCTATCCAGTCAACTCTGTAATACCCTCCTAGTAAGATATGTCTGGCATTGACTTGACTTATTGCTAGACAAAAATGTGTTTATTCTCATAGAAATTTTAGAAGATTTATGTGTTGCTTATAATTGAGACTGACAACTTTTACTACACATGACATCATGTGACCACACCAATTTAAGGACAATTGTGGCAGTTTTGGTTGCTGTCATTGAGTGAATTCCTTTGGGTTGCAGAATCTCATGGTCATGTGTTCACCATTTGCAACCTCCTGCAAGCTTGCCCCATTGACTTTGCTTTTTCACATTTATACATTTCTCAGTGACTTCCTGAAGAAGTAACATTTTGGTTACAGAATTTGTTTTATTGATGTCTACAGTCAAGGAAACAATATATACAAGCAAAACATTTCTACATAATGCAACTTAGCAAGAGATGTAGTTGTCTGACAGAAACCCTGGTGTTTTATGGTGGTTATTTGTTTTCTGCATTTTAAATATAGTGATGCTTTTCTAGGAAACCCTAGTGAAGGTTGGCATCACAT
Organism: Crotalus tigris; assembly: GCF_016545835.1. NCBI lineage: Eukaryota > Metazoa > Chordata > Lepidosauria > Squamata > Viperidae > Crotalus > Crotalus tigris. Next base: position 27,715 of record NW_024097621.1, read on the forward strand.
AATTATTTTTAAAAATTCAGTAAGAGATAAATTAAGGGTAAACTTGTCAAAGCAGTTACAGAACTAGAAGATCCATTTTTTTAATTGTGCAGAAGGAAGACAAGATCTGTTCAGTCAAGTACACCCATATTTTCTGGCCCTCACAAGATTACAGTGTCACACACTATATTACCATGGTACAGCACTTCACACATTTCTGTGAGGCTAGACCAAAAGGCTTTTAACAAAATGTTAAATGAGATAGGAGTCAACTAAAGAACTTAGACACTTCCTAAAACTTTTCAGATATAAGGAGAATGTTCACTGCATAGATAAAGATAATATTCTCCTTCTGATATTCCTCCTTAAGAAGACATTAATGGTGCTTTGGCGAGCGGTTACAAGGGAATTCTGTGAGTATCGAAAAAGTATACCATGATGAATCAAGCTTTTAGAAGTGACCACTGGAAGGCATTGATCCAGAAGATAAAAGATGAGACAATGCATATGCTTCTAGTCTCTAGGATTATTGAAACAAGTTTGAGAGAACTCTCATGAGGGTGCATAAGTAGAGCATGCAGTATTGATTTCCATTACACCCTTTATTGTGCAGCCACCTATGAGGTTATTAATCAGTAGGCTATACGGTTCTTTGAAAGCAAGTGCAATAGCATTCTCTACTGCCTTACATCTAGGATACAAGAACTCCATTCTAGTTATAGAGATTCCATCTCTTCTTCTGCAGGAATTATTACACTTCTACAGGGCAGGGGTTATTGTATTTTTAACTGTACACTGAGCAGTGCGTGAAGATTTCCCCAGTTTAAAATAGCTATGATGGGAATTGCTTCATCTACTGCTTCTAGCCTTCAGGGTTGCCAAGTAGTTGCAATCCCCTTGGTGTTGTACCAATATCTGAACTCCCAGAAGATTCAACTCATCTGAATAATTACAAGGTATGTTGGGAGTTGTAATTTAGCAACACCTGGATGGCCACAAATTCACCACTCCTATACCTTACTAATGGAATATTAGAAACTATTTCACATAATCAAAGAGGGGAATTTCTACATGGAATTGCTTAGACTTCATGAACTGAAAATTTATGAAGTCTAAGCAGTTTTCCAGAGCAATTTTCCTCTGAAATTTTTATTTTTCCTTGTACTATTACACTTAGAACAGGTAGTCCTCGAGTTACGAGTGTAATGGAGTCTGAACATCTCACTCATAGAATCGTAGAGTCTCGTACCTCGAACTAGTTCACTCCCTTGCTCTTTAAAACCCATGTGTCTCATTAAGAACATATACTGTAAGGTATCTCCTGGTGGGGATGGCCATGGGAGGCCTAGTGATGGAACAGGCCCCAAGGCCTCGCCGACCCACTAAGATACCTCATGCTTCCCCCTGCCTTCTCGCCACACCGGACGCACTTACCTTGAAAAGATCAGTCTCCTCCCTGCCGCGATTCATGGGTGCTGCAATATTGCGCAAATTCAGGCACCAATCCTCTTTCACAGAGAATGGGTGCCTGAATTCTCGCACTGTTTGTGGTACCTGCCTCCTGCTTCCCCACAACTCTGGAGCCATGTGGCCACTACTTCCAGAACGGAGATGGGGGGGTTCTGCATGCCTCCAGAGGTTGGATCCAGCCTTGGAGGACTACTCCAAGCCATTTGCATCCAGAAAGGAGCTTCCAGAGATTGGATCAAAGCCTCAGAGAGGTCTTCCTGTTTGCGCCAGGAACGGAGACTGGGGGAGGGGTTCTGCATTCCTGCGGAGATCGGATCCAGCCTCGAAAGACTGCTCCAAGCTGCTGCCGCTCTGAACGGAGCTTCCAAGGACTGGATCCAAGCCTCAGAGGGTCTTAAAAGTCATTTCCGCCAGGAACTGAGGTCAGGGGAGCTTCTGTATGCCTCTGAGTGTTGGATCCAACTTCCAGAGGCATGCAGAACCCCCCTCCCCCGACCTCCATTCCAAATGGCTTGGAAGACCCCTCCGAGGCCTGGATCCAGCCCTCAGAAGCTCCATTCTGGGCGCAAACGGCTTGGATGAGTCCTCCGAGGGCTGGATCCAACCTCCGCAGGCATGCAGAAGTCTCCCCTGGCCTCCATTCTGTGCCGCTTGGAGGAGGCTCTGGGGATAACGGGGTCACTTTCTCCCCCAGCATGACGAACTCTGGTGGGCTGGAACGGGGTGCGAGGGGCCTGGCCTTGTCCCTCAATTGAAGGCTTCAGGCCTGCCGTCAGGCAAAAAAGAGTTGGGGGCAGGAGCAGGAGACAGGCACCTTTCACATAGAGAATGAAAGTTTCTGAGGTGTGTGATTTGGCTCAACTTCAAACACTCACACAAGATCACGGACTCCAGAAACTTCCATTCTTGGGGCAAAAAACATTTCCAAGCCAACTCTTCTCTACCTCAAAGGGAAAAAAACTGCGGCAGAGAGGATTTTTGCAAGAAGAGTCCGGTAGGGCAGGAAGGGAGGGGGAAGCAGTTGTGAGGAGGGGGGGAATAGGGTGAATGTTGCAGCGCACTGAAGTCACTCATAAGGGCGAACGACTGCCGTGGTGCTGCAATATTCATAATTTTGGGATTTGCTCATAAACAGTAGAGGGCACTCATCATGTAACTTTGAACCAGTGTTAAGTGAATGCTCATAACTCAGGGATTACCTATATATGTGACTATATATCACAACAGAGTGATAAACAGACTTTTTTTTACAGTGGACAAACAGCAGCAAGAGCCCATCCTTGAATATGGACCACACAAAATTCTAACTTTTTAAATTATGATTTACTCCATAAACCTAATTTAGTTGGGTTCACACTATAATTGAATAAATCTAACTAGTTGTGTCCATAATCATAAGCTAAAACCAAGCAAAAAACACTGCTTAACCCAGGGATAAAAACAAACTATGGCATTCCAGAGTATGTTGAATTAAGAGTTCCCAACATCCTTTATTATCAGAAAAGTTAGCGAAAGCTGCTAGAATGGTAATTTGGAAGTATCTCAAATGTCTGAAATTGCCTAGCCTTTGCCTAGTAATATATTTAAATCTTTTCAATGAAAGGGAGGGTCAGCAGTCTATCAATATTTAATTATCTTGGCTGGGAATTTTGGGAATTAATGCTTGACACATCTAAAAGGCAGCAGGTTGAGAAGGCTGGTTGGGACATTACATCCTTTTCCCCCAAAATGCTGCCTGACACAAAAGTATTAAAATTGTACAGGACATAATCGAACAAAAAGTAACCACTCTTAATTACCATATTGCTTTCTCTTACTAAGATATATAGAAAAATTGGTATTTTTTAAATCTGGATGATTGTATGTCATATAGTATTATCTAATCACATACATGCTGAAAATAGCAGTCAAATCTTCACCACTAAAAAGTTAAGCAGTGGAACAAACTTTTGGTAAACTGGCTCTTTTCTGCACTGAGTTATGTGAACGATTGAAAATCTGAAGTCTTCTGATAGTAATAGAAAAGAATATAGGGATGAACTGTGAAGGTCTTGATGATCCTGGAGGTTGGTTGTTTGAGTGCAGTCGTTTCACTGCAAGGTAATATCATCAGTACAAGTGAGTATGATTTGCTACCTGGTTTATATATCATTTTAGTAAGGGCATTTCTTCCTCAGGGGTTTGTTGATTATTGTTTTATTTTTGAATGTTTGTCTGGTGTTGAGCCCTACTTATCTAGCACTTTCTACTCTTTGTTTCCTTACTAGACTTTTTATTGTCTCCTTTTGAATTGTATGCAAATGTGTTTTATCTTACTGTCTGATTTGTCTGAATGCCAAGCTTCCAGAAATTTCCTAGCAGGTTTTTCATTGTCTGGATCTAAGATCCTGTCTCCCACATGAAACTGTGGTTGAGTCTGCATTGAGTTTAATGTATGTATAGCAATAACAAGTGCTAGGTTCTTTTCAAAGGTTAGCAAGTTAGTCACCTTAAATTTTCTGTGATATAGAGTTCCTTGCAAAAAAATCCTTTTATAATTGACCAACTACCATACAAAAAAGACTTCTATTGCTTGAGTAAGGTGTTGGACTAGACCAGGGGTAGGCAACCTTGGCTCTTTTATGACTAGTGGACTTCAACTCCCAGAATTCCTGAGCCAGCATGGCTCAGCATGGAAACCTCTCCCTTTCTCCTCAGCATGGCTGGCTCAGGAATTCTGGGAGTTGAAGTCCACAAGTCATAAAAGAGCCAGGGTTGCCTACCCCTGGACTAGACCTCCAAGGTCCCTTCCAGCTCTATTTTGATTGAAGAACACAATAGAAACATAAAAACTTTTTATGCAAGTGAGATATTAATGTCCTCAGAAACAAGTGTTTCCAGCAGTTGGACTTCCTAACCCAGCCAAATCAAAATAAACAAATGTATATGCCCATCTTAAGAACAAGAAACTGGCTTGCTGCAAAGCAGAAATTTCCAGCATTTCCAAGGAATTCCAAGACATCAAATAGCCTTTATTTCTGTCCGGGGTTATCAAGACCCATCAGGTATGTTACTGCCCTTCCTATGTTCAGCCAGTGATAGATAGGCAGTTCTAACATAATATGCAATGCCCGAAGCATGAAACCTTTAAGTGCTATAATTATCAATTTCTCTTACGGTTCCCTTTTTTGTGATATGGACCTTTAAAAAGTACTTTGAAGTGGGATGCAGAATACCATCATTTGTTTCCTGAATCATCAAAATTCTTACTCCCTGCAGTATTATATATGACCAGATATTAAACATGAAAACCCTTTTAAATGAATAAATATGAATATTTTAAAAGATTAATGTAGAAAACAAGTAGAAGAGCAGAACTATGGAATATATTCCTTAGATTGTCCATAGAGGCCAAAACAGCCATCTCTGAGAAACCCCACTGCTTTGTCATTTCAACCTCCTCTTGACGGTCCCCAATCATCTTATGGTGATCTCTCTCTTTCTCTCTCTAACTGAAGAAAATATATTTAAGCAAAGCATGGATATGTTGGCTTACCACACAAATGCTTATTTACAGCACAAGCCTGAAGAAAGCCTACATTTCATTTAAAAAGACACCATTCAATCATTTAAGCTGTCTTGTCGCCCTCTCAAAATTCTCCTTTCATGGTTGCCATTTCTGGTTTCCACCAGCATGAAGGTGAACTACTTAGCATTTTGGAGAGCAGGAATGGATGGATCTTTAATCTGATTGTAGGCTGCCTGGAAGACAACCTCCTTCCAAGCTTTTTTGCCTTGAATCAAAAGTAACATTTCAACACCTCACTCCAGCTGTGCACTTCATTCCATCTTATATGTCCTCCAATCCAATTGGCTGTTGTGTACTCTGGCAGGCAGAGTCCACAATCCCTGCCCTCTGCTTTGGATGGCCAATTATACTGGGCTGCTGGCTTCTTTCCCCCACCCTCCTGGTTCACGAATGGAACCCCAAAATTGCATTTTTTAAAAAAAATTATTTAACTATTCAGCAGAGTGAATTGGAAATGAATTGGAAAGAAGCCACTGCTTTTGTGAAATTATGTAAGAATGGCATTAGCAATTTCTGGTTTTAATTCAACTCTTTTTCATATCAGGAATTCACCTTATTTTTAGGATAAGAGTTAATAAAAGTCACAGATATTATTTAATCTAGTTTAATAAAATAGGATTCAGGTTGATGAAATATTATTTTAAGAGCGAAACGCCTTTATGTATCCTGGAACATTTCTTAATGGGCATACAGGAGGGATTAAAAAAAAGATTATGTAAGCAAAAGTCAGAATTACACTGTTTTAGCAGACAAAAATCACTTTTAGGTTTTTTTTTACATCATGAATAGTAATATTTAATTGCAGTTCATTAAGGATTACATTACATTACATTTTAATCATAGTTGCCTTGTTTCAGAAATGCCACAGATTTGACTTTAGGTTTCCCTACCTGTAACTGCTCTTAGGATTATCAGTCAAGTCTCAAGATAAAAGCAGCTTTCCCGAATTGAGTGTCTTCCAGAACTGTTGAACTTCCGCTTCATATATTGCCCAGCCTGCTATACAAGAGACTCTGACAGAGGCCTCAAGGTGTTAAGCAATTCTGCCTCAATTTTAAAGAAGTTCCCATCAGACTTATTCTTAAGACATTTATTTTATCTATAGATCTCATGGCTCTGGCTGCAGCACAGAACCATCCAATCATCAACAAATTAGCTTCCATGAATAAAGCATATTTTGCTTGTCAGCAGATAGATACCAGCCAATGAAATGACCAAAATACAACAAAAGTATTGGAAGAGGAGAGTTTTTCTTTCCAGCTGGATGTCAACACTGCTAACATTGGATGTTCTTGCTTTGACAACAGATGGAAATGTAGCCATCTTTTCTCTTTCACTTTTAGAGTTAAAAATTTCAGTGTTTCTCAACCTTGACAATTTTAAGGCATGTGGACTTCAACTCCCAGAATTCCATGGCTGGCTGTGGAATTCTGGGAGTTAAAGTCCACATGCCTTAAAATTGTCAAGGTTGAGAAACACTGAGTTAGATGATGCTGGGAGGGGGGATGTGGATGAGAGTCCAGTTAGTCATAACAACAATTCAGCCTTAGGAATCAAGGTTATTGCACTCAGAATTGATAAGGAGTTGGGGAGAAAGCCCGAGCTTCAAGCTAATTGGGGGATGTGATTTATGACTGTTAATTGGAGGGAGGGGGAATTCAGTTTTTGGCTTTAACTATGTAATGCCGATGCTTTGTTTCTCTAATAAAAGATTCTTTAAGGTAAACAATGCCTCAAAGTTCTTTTAAAGAGTTTCATCTGTCATAACCATGACAGTGGAAAGTCAAAGAAAAATAATAAACATTAATTCATGAACTGACTGAAAACAAAAGAGCATTACTTTAAGACACCTAACAACACCTCCTTCTTTCCCCAAACCATAATTGTAGCTTGTGAGCTTATGAACAAGAAATATCAAGTGTTTTTTATACTAAGGATGAAAAAAAAGGAAAACATATCAATTTTCTATGCAACATTATTCTGTTGATGCTATGTAATCTTCTAAACTGAGTTATTGCTAGTCTATACCAATAAAATAGGTGATTTTGGCTTGATGCCTGGCTTGAATATCTATTAATAATTTATAATTAAGTTATATATTAATTTAATAATAAATAATAATAAATGATCCCACAGAAAGGGAATGAGAAGTAAAATTTTGTATCTTTTTTCCATAACATTTTCCGTTGGATGTGAACTTCCTAGCATGATCAGGCTTACTGTATATTTTTTTACAAACTAGAAAGTGATCCAGGTGAAAAATTTAGATGTTCTTGAGAGGGCGATTATACCAATCTGTTTCATGGAGCAAGACAGTAAATCCAATATGTATGGAAAACAAATGAGTTAACTATGAGATAGCAGACATAAAGAAGGTGATGTAACACCAATTGGACAATGATTTTAATAATATTGGAAACATTATTGTGTAGCCTAAGACATTCTGGACCTCAAGGATAGCACAACATTAAAATTTATAAGGAAACCAAGTGATTATCTCTTTGAATATTGTTTTTTCCATTCATGTCAGTGTTCAAAGATACTTGCTCACTGAGCAGTAATGGAACAATAAATCTTTGATTTGTATCATGAAGAATGTTTTCCAATTTGGTTTTGGCTGTACACAATAGCCCAGACTTAATAACTAGCTCTTAATTAATGCAGTTCTTAAACAGGATGAGCTATAGGTATTAGAGATTAGCAAGGGTCACAGTTGTTGCAAGTCGAACAGTCCATTAAGCCGAAATATGCAAACACCACTTCTGTTACTGTAATATATCTAGCTTAATGAAAATTATTTAGCTCTCACACTGGATTAATTAAACTGATTTTTGAAATTCAAGATGAGGTTGTACATGCCAAGGGGGAAAAAAAACCTGATCCTTGAATGCATACAAGATTGTATTTACCAGGGAAAAAAAATTTTAAGGGTTGAAATAATCGTCAGTTCATACAAAAATTAGAGGCTATGTTCTAATATCCATAACAACAATATGTTACCCTCTGTTATTAGTGGATTACTGGGATACCAAGGGAGTCAAAAAAGTCAATATGATGGATAACATTTTCTCGCTCTGCTTCTTTTATAATGAGATGCATCCAAGAAGGGGACACAGCAAGCTCTTTTGTGAAATATTTGTTTGATGGGCAGAATCTGAGTAGGGAATAAGTGAAATTTTATTTTGGGGTTGTGTTCATATCATATCTCACCACAATGGGCAAAATTAAATTAATTTTTTAAAGGGCAAGGTCACACAGCCATGACTAGCTTAATTACCAGCGATGTAAACAATTATTTGCACTGCAGAAGAGTTCAAGATAAAGGAAATATATTTAGGGCTAGATGTGAATTAATAGTTGCCACACAAAAGTACATTATTGGTATTTTTCCCTATCTACCAAAAGTAGCAGTTTTTTGATATGGCCAAAATAAATTAACTTGACATTTCTCATAATACACATGTGGAAACTATGGTACATTATCCAACTGGATTACAACGTTCTTTTTCCATCAATCTCAACATACTAACCTTAAAATCAATGGCAACCATAGTAAGGTCCTACATAACCAAGAGAATTTTCATACTAAAGGATCCGCTACTGTAGCAATTTAAAACTTGAACACCAAGGTTAGTTTCCAAGTGAACTATAACCTGTGATATTTGCTACGGATTGGCATCAAAAAAATAAAAAAGGCAGACAGTGGAATTGAAACCCAGCCCAATCCCACACTGTGTGTGCAACATCAGTGTACATTAAACAGGGTCTTGACTATCGTCTAGACCAGGGGTAGGCAACCTTGGCTCTTTTATGATTCGTGGACTTCAACTCCCACAGTTCCTGAGCTGGCATGGCTTAGCATGGAAACCTCTCCCCTCAGCACAGCTGGCTCAGGAATTCTGGGAATTGAAGTCCACGAGTCATAAAAGAGCCAAGGTTGCCTACCCCTGGTCTAGACTTTATTTCCCTGAGAATGTGCTGATTGTTAATCTTTACAGCTACAAAAACATATCAACTTTATTATTGCATTGAACTGTTAATTTTAATTATCCAACTCTCTTCTACATATTTTTCACAATTCCTTTGCTAAGAAAATATACTAACAAATAATTAGCAATTTCCACAGGAAACGTTTTGTAATGCGTCAATATGAAAAAAAAATACCTAACCTTAATGCTCTGTTTACCGTAAATGCCGGCGTATAAGGCGACTTCCGCGAGCGCTGAAATCGGCGCCAAAGACGGGGGTCGTCTTATACGCCGAGTCGTCTTATACGCCGGAAATACTGGTAGTTTCCGGTGTATAAGACGACATTCTAGGAATGCGGCCCGGCTATAAAGACGGGGGTCGTCTTATATGCTGGGTCGCCTTGTACACCGGCATTTACGGTAATTTGTATTTTTATAACGGCTTTTAAAGATAATCCAAAACCTGAAATATTTATGTAGCACCATCTTAACGTTTATGTTCAACCCATGCTTATCAAAGAGAAAAAAAACTGTAAAATAAGTTTACTAAAAGCTATACATTTCACAGAAATAATCTATTTTGTTAATATCTATTAGTTCTTTCTTTGAGTGAAAGAAATGTAGGACATAAATAAAACACCCATCACAGAGATAAAGCGTAGTTATTCTGATGCATGGATAAACAAGCACAGTATACACCTGATATACAGTTATATTGCATAATTGTACACCAAATGGGAACTGTTCTCTAAGCCTAATGTTACAAACAGATGTGGATTCTAAGCCAAGCAGCAATCAGATAAAAATCCATGAACACCATTTTTAAAAAATCCTACTATAGCAGAGTTCAATGTAGGCTCTTTAAGGTCTTCCAAGACATCAGCTATTATTGTTTCCAGAAAACTACTAAATAGTATTCTGTTGTCATTCTATATGTTGATCTCTGTTACAGAAGAGTAAGGTCTTGTGTTGATACAATTTCTTATTTTGTTTGTCCATGCCATGACAATTCTGCTATTTCAACACACTTCTGTGTGCCAGTGCAGATAAGTGGCAAACACAGTTGGCTGGTAGCTGAAAAAAGTAAGAAAAAGCAAGATATCTCATCAGCAATTATTTTCAAATTAAGCAGAAGTGGTCAGGTTAAGACATGCATAATTCCAGCATGAAGCTGACTTTCATGTGCACACAGGTCCATAAATACTTAGCATCATTTTCCCTGAAATTTGATCTTCTAATTTTCTGCTTATAAATCAGATGTTTCTGATCAGGTTCTTGGTCATTGTAGCTCAGCAAATATGAAAGGCACTGTTTGCCCACTACAGTATACAAAAATGAAATAAAATGGCTTTTATCTATCATTTGATTTCATCTTAACGTTATTCTTATATTTGGTAGAAAAATAAAAATAGCATATCCTTCTGCAGATGTCATTATTAGACTACTATTTATTTTAAAAAATACAATTTTGCATGCAGATTAATTTTTGGTGGATGGTCAAATTTCATTATGATTACAAGTGCAGATTAAGTTCAAAAATATATTTGAAGAAAATAGTGACAAAATATTACTATACTCCTGCCGAGAAAACAACCTAGATGGGACAAGTTAGTCACTAGGATTAAGCTAGTTCCAGGCCTGAGGTCAGGGTCTCTACGGAGACCCTATCAACTTTTTCTTGATGTTGGGGGGTGTTTTACTTCAGTCATCTGATTTTTAGCTGTGTTTTCCACGTTTGCATCCAGAGTCTTCATAGAGTTGGGTGGCCTTAACAAAACATATAGGTATATAGGTAGATAGGCAGGTAGGAAGGAAGGCAGGCAGGTAGATTAGATGGATAGATCAGATAAGATAGATAGGATGGAAAGACAGACAAGATGGAATCTCTCAAATCATTCCCGATTTTCAAAATATAATTGAAGCAGCTCTGCCCATTTTGGCCAACTGGAATTTTTTTCCCAAATAACTTCACAGAAGTTGGAAATTCTTTATGATGGGAACATATTAACTATTTTGCATGCAAGTTATAAACAAGAAAAACCAAAGCCTTCATATGAGCTTGGTACAAGTGTCTAGTGCTAATTTGGCAAAAAAAGTCCTTACTGAAGCAACACTTATTGCATTTTTTAAAATAGTTTTGGTTATCAGTACCTGAGCACCTAATCTGCAGAGATATCTATTCCTCAAACTAAAGTCACTCTTGGGTTGTAATTTGGCTAAATCATCTTCATTCTGACGTCTGATTTTTTCCAGTCTTTTTGCTCTGCAAAAATAAAGGGAATGTTATTAATAGACACATAGAAAGATGAGTGGGTTAATTTTTCAATGAATATTATTCTTACATCAATGTACGGATGTATTGTCAGCTAAAGGAAGGGAGAGCAAGTCAAACATGTTAACAGACAGTAAAGTCAAATACACTCTTGTCCAATATTTATTATTTAAGGTCAAATGTAAGTGCAAAGTGCAAGTTTCAACATGGTCAACCAAAGTATAATCTCTGCCCGTAACAAAAAAAAAAATCAGAAAACAATTGTAATACAAAAAAAAACAAAAAACAGCAACTTAGCTGCCCTTTTTTAAAAGTAACATGGCTTTTGATCAGTAGGATGATGTTTTTCAATGATATATTTTTTAAAAAAAATCATACCACTAGGATTTTATTTACATTCTTTTGGTCCTGTAAGACATACAATATTACAAAGTCATGGTTTGCAATGAGACTCATCACATTTTGTAACAAACAATCCCTTCAGAAAACAAGCTGGTGAATACCAAGACATCATTATCTTGTAGACAAACCACCCTTTCACAAAACAGAAGGGTAGATATCACTATTCACATGCCAATTAACTTCAGTGAGCTGAAGGAGCCGACTTCGCTTCAAATAGAGTAGGTCTGTTCAACGATGTGGAGTATACATATATACAAAAAGTATGCTCTGCTTGCAGTCCGGGTGCCTTGATTAAGAGAGACGTTTGACATGCTGTTATGTTCAGCAAATGTAACTGAGTTTTCCTGAGTGAACTACTTTTGAGTGCAACTTGAGGTCTATCACTTGAACATGTACATGTACTAGAATATTCTTCAACGGGATTGTTGTTGATCAAGTGCTGCCCAGTTCTGGAAGGTATTTCCTATTCAGATTTCTTTTCTGCAAAACATATTGTAGCAAACAAGTTATTGTAACTATGTGCTTATAAGGCCCTCAAAAATGCCATGGTGCAGGACTGAATGTATTAAGAACTATCAGAAAGCGGTTGCTCTGAGGGTTCAGTTCTCAATTTTCTCCAGTCACAACTGCTGAAAATCAATTAACAGTTGCCTGCTACATTAAAATGGAACCACTCAAAATTATTGTACACATTTCCAAAATAAACTTAACAAGGCTTTAAAAACAACTTCCCAAACAATATACGTGATACAGTTTTGCCCATTTTCCATTAGTTATTCATTATGGCTCTTATCCTCCCCCTTCCAAAAAAGAAAAAAAAAGATGTTAAACATTTGGTCACCCTTGCTTTAATTAAAGAAAAGAAGACACGTCTGATGTAAATTCTAGTATCAATGCCTTTTGGGTGACGGGTGGCTTTACTTTAAACTGCTAGAACAGCACAGTAATTTCTGTTGTCTAAAGTGATCCTGCATCACACACTCTAGATCAGTGGTTCTCAACATTTTTAATGCCGTGACCCCCAACCGGTCGTAAGTCGAGGACTACTCAACTGGTGCAGCACCGTTTGCAGAATGGGACTTTTGGCAGAGTCAGCAGGGCAGAGACAGCCTGGACAATTCCTATTGGCTTTTGAAAGCCAATAGAATTAGACTCTATTCAAGAGAGTGTATTCTATTGGCTTTCAAAAGCCAATAGAATAAAAAGGAGTAGCACAGCTAAGGAAAAGGGGGAAAAAATGGCGGACTGCGTTGTTTGGCGACCCCTGTGAAATGGTCGTTCAACCCCAAATGGGGTCCCGACCCACAGGTTGAGAACCACTGCTCTAGATTTATTTGGATTTTACTATTATTATTTTTAAGACTGAGATTCCCATTGTCCCTGAAGAGTTCTCCAGTGGATACCCTTTTAGTTTCATATTCCATCTGACTACTCATACTACTATGGTAACCTTTTGGTAAATGGGCAAATCTTCACAATTTAAGAACTCAATTTTTAAGATGCTAAAAAGAAAATGCAAAATTTGTCTTGGCTTCATCTGACATTAAGTGCTCCTAGAGCACAGGTGTCAAACTTGTGACGTCACGTGATGTGTCGTGATGTAGCGTGACTTTTTTCCCCATTGCCTTGCAGCCACAGGGTGGGCTGCGTGTTGTAATTGGGAGTCAGGTGGCATAAACAATCAAATAAATAAATAAATTTTGGGCAGCAAAGCAAGCAAATCCAATGCTCTCAATCCAGCACAAACACTCACACATTCAGAAGAAAGGTTAAAATGCAAGGATATAAAACTGCAGTTATATATGTACCAGGCCAGTACTTCAATTAACTACTGAAGAAATGACTTGAACAAGACTGAATTTCGTTGTTTTGGGGTAAGCCTGAATTTTTGCTATTTCTAAAGTTTAATATATAAAAAATGGTCTCAATTCCAGCATTTGAACAGTCAATTACTTTTATATTCCTTTTTCCTCTATGTTTCAGATCCTTAAAATGACTCCAGCAACAGAGGAGAACCACTTCTATTTTATATAATACACCAGAACACGTTTCTGCAATTTATAAAAAAAGCTGCTTCATGTTGAAATATATTTGGCTGCTATAGGGTTACATGGTACATAGAACCAGGACTGTGATTAAACCAACTCAAGTAATATATGAAGTCTCTTTATAAATTTCTACCAACAATTATACAGAGAATAGTTTTAACACTACTTAATCCTATTTTCGTTTATTATGATGCAGCTTAAATTATCCACTATTTTCTTCTCAATATATTTCCAATGAACCTCAGGATATATCTGAAAAATCTAGGAAAGCGTTTTGACTTTAGAAGGAGAGACATTTGGAATGAACTTTTTATGGTGTTTAAGAACTTGATTCTTTCATACTGCTCTGAAAAAATCTCAATAATTAAAGATTTGAAGACCGCTTAAACAAATATTTAAAGAATGAAAGACCCAAAATTTCCTATAAAATTTAATAACAGACCAGTGCAACATATTTCAAGTGTTAAATGGAAGTTGCAATTAGTACAAAACATAGCTGCTTTCCTCCTGGGAAGCCAGAGCCACCCGTATGGGTTGCCAATAGATTTCCAAGTACAATTCAAAGTTCTGTCCTTATGAAGCCCTACCTAGAGGCCACTGGAATACCTTCAGGACCATCTGCTATACAAAATACAAATAACTACACAGCTTAATGTCTATGGAGATTCTCAGTCATCAGGTCATGGTTGTCCCAAAGGTGCTTTTTCAAGAGGCAACTGGACTTTCTTTGTTCTTCCTTGAAGACATTTCACTTCTCATCCAGAAGCTTCTTCAGTTCTGAAGAGGTTCAGGTTGAGAAGTAAAACATCTTCAAGGAAAAACAAAGGAAGTCCAGCTGCCTCCTGGAAAAGCACCTTTGGGACAACTATTCAACTTATGTATCCTATCCATGTAACAATCAGGGTGAGAAAGCTAGAAAATACTACTTTTTGTGTAAGCTCCATCCATGTGAAACAGTGCCCCCTCCTGAGATTTAGCTGGTATCCTCCCTGATGGCCTTCTGGAAGCCAGTTCAAGCTGTTGCAAAGAGTATTAAATCTCCAAGGTTGCAGAGATAATTGTCAAGAGTTCTTTAATTATATGTATTTTTATGGATATATATATAGCCACCAGCAACCTTTGTTGAGATTATTTACTGTGATTCCAAAGTGAAGAGTTATACATACCGTATATGCCGGCGTTTAAGGCGACCCGGCGTATAAGATGACCCCCGTCTTTGGTGCCGAGTTGCATGCCTAGATCGTCGTCTTATACGTCAGAAACTACCAGTATTTCCGGCGTATAAGAGGACTCAGTGTATAAGACGACCCCCGTCTTTGGCGCCGATTTTAACGCTTGCGGAAGTCGCCTTATACGCTGGCATATACGGTATTTGTGTAACTAGGGATAAGCTTTTTTTACCTTTCAAAAACTGCAAAGAAATACATTTTCTCAGGCGTACAAATTCATCTCCCAATACAATGAACATTTTGATCCTATTAAATCAAAATAGTATATATTTCAGTCCTCAGATCTTTTGCATGCCAATTTGCAATCCAGGGATTTTTCTAATACCACCTATACTGTAGGACCACTACTATGTACTTACTCAGCCATGGCTAACTTCTGCAATTTTTCTCTCTTCTTTGCAGACCAGTTAAGGTCTCCGTCTATGAAAGAAAGGATATATGTACAATTTAATAAGGCATCATTCTTACAAATCTTTACCATCTTTAATTCTCAAGAAATAGGTACCATAATACAAGTTTATGTTGTCCAACCTTAGAGGCCTAAATATTTAGGAAACATTTTTTAACAAATTGGAGAAGAAAAACAAACTCCAATCTGAGGAAGGTAAAAGTTGGTTAAATGTGGAGAATTTCAAAAATTATGTTTGGATTCCAAAAGAAGTCCCCACCAAATTTATTGCACTGCAATGCATTCCACAAAGGACTACTTTTCAAGACCTTCAGAAATTGCAATTGATTAAATATATTGTGGCCTCCTTGCTATAATGAATAAGTGCACTGTTCATTTTATTGCATACCGCCACTTGCTGCAAATAAATTCTGGGATGCAATTCAAAATGCTGGTATTAACATAACAAGCCCTTTTGGCTTGGCCCCTAGTTACTTGCCACATTGCCTTCTCTGCTACAATCAACACCTTCCCCTATGAATATATTATATTTATCCAAAGAGGTCAACATTCATAGAGACTGAACTTCCTTCACTCCATCAAAATATAATCAAACAGAAAAATATTTGTCTATTTCCACTGGAATCTAAGATAATTCTATTTTGAAGTTTATTAATTGGGCTCAACTCTAGTCTTTCTTTCAAGAAAACACAGTTGTGTAAATGACCTTTGAAGTGAAACTGATTATACTTTTAGAAAAATCAAAAGAATTGCAATTTCAATATATTAGATTAAAAACCCCAGTAAATTATCTATAAAAGAAAAATCTATAAAAAAAGACAATCAAGAATCAGAATCTTTACATTTTTACATTTAAACCATCAGCAAAGAATAGCTGATGTATTTTATTTTAAAAGAATCTGTTATAATGTTATTTCAAGGTAAAGTTACCATTTTTGCACATTGCTGATTCAAAATGCAAGCGTCAAGACAAGATAAGACAGCAAAATGCTTACCTCTGAACAAATTCACAAAGTATAACATAACTACAGCAAGAAGGGCCACTGCAAGGCAAAAATAAATAGTTATATAAAGGAAAATAATATATCATGAACATTAGCCTTAATATGTACATGCAAACATAGCAAAAATAGCATGTACACAATTTTCAACAAGAATACTACTAAAGTGTAAATATTTGATGTCACAACTAGCTTCTACAACAAGGGTTTTTTTTTTCTCCCCAAATGTAAGACTGAGGGCAATGTGTCAAAAGTAGCCAGACACCAAGTAAGTAAGGAAAAACCAGGACATGGAACTGATCGATCAATACAAAAGCTTAAGGCCATAAAGATCTGAGGGCCAGAGTGGCAGAAACAATTGCTTCTGTTCAAATCTTGTTAGCCTGATAGGTTCTTATAAAGATCAGATGTAAACCCATGATTTGTTTTGGCCTACAGCTACCCAACATGCTTCTTTTTTAGAATACCTGTTACAGTGTAATTCAAACTGAAACCCTGAAGATGCACTGAAAATTTCTGTAATGACTGACACAGACTGGGAATAGAAATCAAATGCTTTTGGAGAGAAAAAAAGTGCCCGAAACAAACAAAATTCATTGCCTAATATCCCACAAGTACTAAACCACATGAAAATTACATCTCTGTCAAACAAACAAACCCACCAAGAGTTTTCTCAAAGTATTTTATTCCAGTTTATAAAATGCAATGGAGTTATTTTAAAGAAAAAAAGGGGGAGCTTCCTTTTTATTTGAAAAATGGGGAAGGATGAGGAAAAAAAGGCATTTAATCAGAATTTCTCTTGGAAGCAATTTCTAAAACTATTTCACAAACTACTGATGTTGTGTAATTCCTTTATATACAACATCAGTATATCTCTTTCATAGGACTTTATACTTACAACACAAACAAGAACTGAAGAAAATTTCTAGGAAGAAATATCCTCGGGAATCCAATATCATACCAGCAGCAATGGCAATGATTGCAAGGCCCAAATTCTGGATCGACTGCATGCTGGAAAACAGAAAGAACATTCCATAACCCCACTTAGTTTCCAATCAGCACAAAGAAGTAACTTTAGAAAGCTGCCTCTGCTTTTTCTGTAAAATATAAAACATCTTAGACGCCAACTGAAATGGTATTTGTGTATTAAAGTCCAAGACAGATAATTACCACTTAAAAAGAAGTAGAAAGAAGCCACATCTTTACAGAAAAGACAGTCTCACCTGCTGTAATGGGGAAAAGGAATAACCATGTAGAACAGAAGAAAGAACTGCAATCAAGATAATCATCAAAGAAATTTAAGCCTGAAGTAGAAAACATCTCAGGGAGTATCCTCCCTAGATCTCACAAAGATAAAGGGAGGGGGATGTATTGAAACTTGCAAGATTGATGCTGGAGGCGATTAGTGAACCAAAATTATGAATTCTATTTTTATTATACGGTTATAGTAACAAATCTTAAAAGTCTGCCTGCACTTTTTCCCTTTATCTTCATGAAAACCAAGGAGGGTCCTGTCTGATACACTTTTTTTCACAGTTCCATGTGATCCTGGAAGAAAAGCTTCAAAAGTCACACATTAATCAATTTCCTAAAACAGCAACCCTGTTTTTCAGATTCACAAAGGAGTGTCAACAAAAATAGGCTGTTTAATCAAAGGAACAGAAATGCTGTTCTTATGAGACCCAAACCATCTTCTTCTGAAGCATTTCTGAAGCTTGCGTGAACAAAACTTTTACAATCCCAGGCAACAATATATTGATAACTGTGCATGGTCAAGGAGGCACACGCGTGGGGATATGCAGTACATAAAATGTTCAGAGATCTGCCCTTGCGGGTCAACACTCATGTCTCCATCAGACATTTAATGTTGGAGAAATGAACACTATTCCAAGAAGTCAACTGGAGAGACAGAAGGGATCTGGAATAGGCTCCGATATTGTACACACTGGTCAGATGTGCCTGCATGCAATCCATTTCTTTCTTGTTGCACTTCAATCTGGTCACAGCACATACTTTCAATCAGTTGTGGAAGTCAGCAAAAAACAAACAAACTTAAATGCAGATTTTGAATCAGGCCTGGAATATCTTAAATCAAGGACAATTTCTAGTACTCAGAGCTGTATCCAAGTATTCCTTATTTTGGAACATTTGCATAACATCCGCCCCCCAGGTTAACCAAATAGTAATCTGCTACGCATGTAGAATAGTCAAATATGGAGCTATAAATAAAATGGCAGGGGACTATAGAAGAGTTATGATCAGAAGTTTAAAGATGACATGCTACGAGATCCAAAGATCTGTTACTTACAATCCATAGGCAGTTCCCAGCTGGTGTTCGGGGACAACAAAAGCAACCATAGGCCATAAGGCACAGGCAAGCAAGGAATAAGCAACTCCAAGCAAACACTGTAAGAGAAAAAAAAAAAAAGCATTTATACTAGGCATTAAGAGTGAGCAAACCAAAGTTCCTAAGAGACCAAACTGTATGGGCTTAATAAATATGTCATTCTTCTATTCTGTTACCCAGTTGTAAAGCTGCTTCATTTGTTTTTCTGCAGTTAAACAGCAACTAAGTGCAGCTGCTGAGCTAAATAATGCAACAGCCAACAGTATCTAACATCATTAGATGCACCATTATCACTAATATCTAGACTGGCAGTACACATGTATGGGGGAATTGAAGCCATCCAGAACTTATGGGACTGGAACTCTCATTATCACACCCCAATCGTGTTGCCGAAGTCTGATGGACAGTGAAATTCAGCAATATTTGGAAGACCATGTTTTGCCAATGCTATAGAAAGCCTGGCATCTGGATTGTAGAGGAAGGTGATCAAAATTTTTGAACAGTTTTATTAAGCTGTGCTCCTCTAAATCTGCTGGAAGCATACTGATCCAGCTAGCATAGCCTTATGTTTGGGATTATGGAAGTTGATATCCAAATGAATAGGGATGCACATTTAAGGGCAAAGTACTTGACATACTTTATTTCACAAAATATAAACTTGAATGAATTACCTACCATTGCTATCCAAGGGTTCCAGAAAGTAAAGGCCAACATAATGTGAGAGGCTAGAGATCCCACCACTGCACACATAACCCATGAGATGTTCCTTCCAAATTTATCTACTAGAATTCCAAAGATAGGGGACATTGGGGCCGATATGACATACACAATGCTGAAATGGAAAACAGAAAAGTCATGTCAAAGCAATGAGATCAATTTTCCCACCACAGAATAATTCTTCTGTCCTTCACCCTTTTTTCTCCAAGTCACCTTTCAATTATCCATGACTTGATACATTGAGATATATAATGATTCATATCAATAAACTCACAAAATTCTGAAGATTTTTTTTAAGGCTATAACTTAGAGCATATAGCACAATAATAAGGAAATTTTGCACTTCCTTTCATGATCTTATTTTAAGGAGGACATTAAAGATTTTTGGAAGCACAAGCTTGAAGTAGACTTCTTTCATGGAAATAATGGTTAATGCAACAATAAAGCAACTTAAAATTAATAACACTGACCTATTAATCGCACTTGCTGCTTGAGAAGAAAATTTGAATTTCTCAATGAAGAAAACTCTGTAAAACAATAATCAAGGATATTTTTGTGGTTCTGTATCAGCTTAGACTGTAAGTAATCTGCATATCTAGCAACAGATGAACATTATGTGGACTAGTGACAAATCACAAAAACATTCTTGACTTAAATAAATTATTCTGCATTGTATGTAAGTCTCCCTGATGTTTTCTAGAGAAGGAAGCAATATGTGTAGCATACATGGCTGTTGACTATTGAGTAGGAACTCAGGGAGTTTTAGTCTCACCCTATCACTTTAGATAGAATGCATAAAAATAACTGTAAGCAACACTGTTGGAAAGGTAGTCACATTACAGGCAATCCTTGTCTAGTGAGCACAATTGAGACTGGAAACTCAGTCGTTAAGTGAAGCTTAAAGGGACGTTGGAATTTCAGATCTGGTCCTAAGTCCCCTTTCTCTGGTAAGTCATAACTTCAACCAGTCATAAGTAAAAGACTAGCTGAACTGCTATCCACATTAGGTAAAGGCACCATCTACCTACCCATCTACCATCATGAGGCCCATATGTTCCATCCAATGTTAAAGGGACAAAAATCAGGCAATATCTATATAGAAAATACTTGGATGAGTAAAGTCAAATCAGAATCTCCAGGTGTTTGACTTCAATTCCCATAATCCTCTATCACGCATAAGCAAAGCCCATAATTTAGGTTCAAAGTCAAAAGCATTTTTCCTTGTTTGTCTTTTATATTGTTTTAAATTTTTCTGTTCTGTTTAATTAAAGGCAAACACATTTTTAAAAAGCAAAAACCACACTGAAGTACACAAACATACTTAAAAGTCTGATAGAAATATAATAAACATTTTATAACAGCCAAATAAATCTGATTTCTTGATAATCATGCACTTACTTTCCAAGTCCAATGAAAGGGAAGACAGCCACATAATAACAAACACAGATTAAAAATATGAGCCATAATGATAATGAGAAGTCTTTTACATCAGTTATTTTTATTACTTCACCTTGAGAAAAAAGAAATGCCAGCATTAGCTATCTGCACCATTAAAAATATGATACATCCTTGACAAGTATATAAAATGTCACATTCAAGGAATTATGAACACTAGGTAATTATGACAGTTGCAGAATAGGAATGATTCATGTACGTATAGTAATAATAAAGTTGGAAGGGACCTTGGAGGTCATCTAGTCTAACCCCTACTCAGACAGGAAACCCTATACCATTTCAGACAAATGGCTGTCCAATCTCTTCTTAAAAACCTCCAGTGTTGGAGCATTCACAACTTCCGGAGGCAGGCTGTTCCACTGATTAATTGTTCTAACTGTCAAGAAGTTTCTCCTTGGTTCTAGGTTGCTTCTCTCTTTGGTTAGTTTCCATCCACTGCTTCTTGTCTTGACTTCATGTACTTTGGACAATAGCTTGGCTCCCTCTTCTTTGTGGCAACCCCTGAAATATTGGAACACTGCTATCATGTCACCCCCTCGTCCTTCTCTTCATTAAACTAGACATACCAAATTCCAGTAACCATTCCTTATATGTTTTAGCCTCCAGTCCCCTAATCATCTTTGTTGCTCTTCTCTGTACGCTTTCTAAAGTCTCAGCATCTTTTTTACATCATGGTGACCAAAACTGGGATGCACTATCCAAGTGTGGCCTTACCAAGGCATTGTAAAGTGGTATTAATACTTCACGTGATCTTGATTCTATCCCTGTTAATGCAGCCTAGCACTGTGTTGGCTTTTTTGGCAGCTGCAGCACACTGCTGGCTCATATTTAAGTGGCTCATATATTTCATTGGAAAAAACAAGTCACAGATCATTCATTTTATCAGCAAAAAAGCTCCACAGCAAGGAAAGAAGCTAAAAATTGTTTAATTTCCCAATCAGAGTGAAGTCTGGTACTCAAACACTTTATGGCCAAGATGAGCAAAGTCAATCCTCCTATTCTCAGTTTTAGCATACTTAGAGGAGGGAGGCAACGAAGGAGACCAACATACCAGTTTTCCCTTGTTCTTTGCAAAGAATTTTCTCTGCTCTTTTGTCCAGGTAAGCCAGAATAAGAGCACAAACTAGAGAAAAGATACATGTAGTACCACCTGCAATTAATAGAACAGAAAGCAAATTAATAACATTTATGCCATAAATGAGCATAAAATTGGTTTACAATTCTACACATTCTCAGTATAATGTGTATAAAGTATATACACAGTATAAATGAATGTGGAATCTATCTACCAATGGCTTTATCAAACCAATTGCTAAAAGCATTATATCACAAAAATATTTCAAGATGAGGCCCTGAAAATAAAGAACCCAGGTATAAATTGTGTAGAGGGTATTTTTTTTCATGCCAAGGATCACACTAAGTCTTAAGTGGCTTATTGGGGGTAACAGTGCAAAGAACAATGGGGCAAAAGAAATGGGTTGCATCAGTATCAAATCAGAACCTGATTCCATTTAAATTAAATATGCAAAGCATTCAATATCCATTTTATAAATAATGTTTTGCTTTTATCACATGAAGCATTACAACAGAGTGGCAATATCTGGAGAGCACGTCAGGGCCACAGTGAAGGCTTTTGAAGGCTTCAGCCAATGCTAAGGCTTCAAAGTAGAAATCCGTTAAGTGATGAAAATGGTAACTCCTGAAATGCATGCTGGTTGGGGAATTCAGGGAGAAGTCTATGCATCTTTAAAGCAGCCAAGGTTAAGAAATGCTGCAATCTACATGAAGGACAAGCTTTATAAAACTGAAAATTGATAGTTTAAGAACAGATTTTTAATTCCTGAAATAAAAAAATACATTATTTTTGTAAACAGTAAAAATATTTACTAACCTATCAAGAGTGCTATGCCCAGAGTGGTATGGCCTGTAGAACCAAACAGATCATGAACTTTCCAGTACACCCATCCCATAATATTCATATTCACGGTGCTCCCCTAGAGATAATCATTATAATTAAGCTATATTATTTCCCTTCATTATATCAAAAAACAACAAGCCCAGAAGAATCTTTGTAAATAAAATTTAATTTGAATCTTAAGCTTCTATATAGATATCAGAAAAGATTCAGTATCCTTTTTTCCTTCTGATCAATAGGAAATGTTCTATATTACCGTATTTTCCGGCGTATAAGACGACTTTCTAAAGTGCGGAAATCGGCGCCGAGGTTGGGGGTAGTTACAGTAGTTTCCGGCAGATAAGACAACATTCTAGGCATGGAAATCGGCACCGAAGTCCGGGATTGTCTTATATGCCAGGTCACCTTATACGCCGGAAAATACGGTATATATTTTTCACTTCAAGCTTTACAAAGCACATATCTAACATCCTATTCTTGTTCCAGCAACAAAAGACTGTGTACATATTTTTTTTTCCTTACAATAACAATGTGGAATAATTTGGGCTGAGAAAGTATGACTGGCCCAAGATTATCAAAGCTGTGAATGGACTTGAACCTGGCACTCCATTACTCTAGTCCAACATTTTAACTATTATTCTATAGTGGTTCCTAGCTATATTCATTCTTTTCCCATCTAAATTCCAAATGTAACTGGCTTAGTACAGTGTGCATTGTACATGTTTTTAGGGAATCTTTGAAAAAACATTTCTTAGAACTGGCAGTCCTCAACTGGAACAAATAAAATTGCATCCATTTAGATATCATTTTGATCAGATGCTTGGAATACTCAACAAGAATATATATTCTTCTAGGCCAGTGTTTCTCAACCTTGACAATTTTAAGGCATGTAGACTTCAACTCCCAGAATTCCACAGCCAGCACTGCTGGCTGTGGAATTCTGGGAGTTGAATTCCACATGCCTTAAAATTGTCAAGGTTGAGAAACACTGTTCTAGGCCATCAACACACAACCTGCTCGCCCATCCTCCCAGTAATTTGGACTATGACACCCATAAACCTCAGTCAACATCAGCTATCTGAGATAATCCACTAGCAATAGGGCTGCATTAAAATGCACCACTGTTTATGTTCTTCATGCAATTTGGAATTACTTTAAGCGCACACAATAATTGTGCACGTGTACCTTTTTATTAATAGTATAACAAAATCCTTGCAAAATTCAGACTCCGACTTTTCAGTTACCATTTGATGTCTCAAAATGTCCAGACATTCCCTCTAAATAAGCTAACATAAAAGGGAAAAATGACCTACAAAGTCAAATTTTACTGCTGTTCCTAAGCTTAACTGATTTATCAAGTTTAACTTTTTAGAAGTCTTTATGAAAGAATACTCTTAAGTAATCAAATGCCTTCTTTTTTTAAAAAAAGAATCATTAACTGATCTATTCACCTCATGCACAGACATGGAAACACTTAGAATAGCCAAACATGTGTAACAATTATTATAGTAAAAAAAACAAAACTGGGTGTTTAGACTTACAATTCTAGCCATGCTGAGTTGCAGTCCAAAAACAAGATTTAATTCTTTTCCTTTAAACCAACTCACAGCATAGGTATTCTGTGCCACTGCTAAGGACTCACCACCAATCCTAAATGAAAGACGAATATGAGTATTTGAAGCAAAACACATGAAGCAATCCCCACTATAACTATACCATTTACAATACATGCTGATTTGCAAAGTAACTTTAAAATAAAATTGAAATGATGTAAACCATTGTTTCTGCAAACCATTTCTGATTTTAAATACATAAGCCTTCATTGGATTCTCTATTTTTAAAATGAAATATAGCAAATATTTAGACAATATCCAAACTCACCCAAATACAAATCTGCCAAATTCCATCAGCCAAAAAGCATCACATATTGCTCCCAAAGCAAAAATTACCTGTAAGAAGAAGATGCATCTCTTTTCAGTTAATTACAGAAATTATGTCACAGCCATGTATTTCAACTGTTTTGGCATAAAACAGATTAATACAATTACACAGCTTTGGAGAAATTATTAATTTATTTTTCTGCATAAAACTGCCATCTGTTTCACTTACTTGTCCTACACAGACGAAACAGCTGAATATTATTGTACCCCACCTGTAAAGGAGTTTGAATAATTTAAAGTCAGCATTGTAATTGGGAACTGCCACCATACAAAATGATACAATTTACTACAAATGGGGTAAAATTCTCCTTCAGAAATGACTAAATGGACTAAACTGAAGAATCTTTTCTCTCTTCTGGATGAAATTGTTTGAAAGCTACCATTTATTTACCCAAAAGAGTACCATCAGGAATCATAAAAATAGATCAAATGTATATTTCCACCTTTCTTCCAATAGCTTTATTTCCATGTCGATTTTTCCCACATATCCTGCAAGATCAAAGTCACTAAGAGAACTTTTTATAGATGAGAAATTCATCCACTACATCACACTGATTTCAGCGGGGGAGGGGGAGGAGTCCTCTCTAAAGTACCACATGAAAATTCAAAAAGGAGCAATAGAAAGTTGACTTTTGAGGAGAAAAAATGGAAAATTAGGACATCTAAGAATGAAGTAAAATAATCAGGGGGAAAAAATACAAAGAACTATTTAATTGCCTAGAGGAGCCCTTTCTTGGTTCATATTGAGCACAACTGTAGGATCTAAATAAGCAACAGAGTAAGCTAGTTCTAGATATTCTCAAAGACAAAAGTGAAAACATTCATAAAATTCAAATGAGAAGATTAAGAGATGTGTATGTCATCTTATGTTACAATTCTGAAACTGTATGCCAAGCCAATTTTGGGCTGGGGGTCAGGACAAATAAAATGCCAGAACCCTAATAATAAAAATCTACTTTCAAACGGTAAATGGTTCAGCTGTGAATTCTTGGAAAACTATTAGGAAAAAGAGCTTGGAATTCCATGTAATTGAAGAATTCAAAATGTACAAAATGCACAAATTCAGGAATAGAATGTAATGTTTCAGATATGCCTGGAAGATTCAAATTCCCCTTTGGAGCAAGCTGTTCTAAGCACAATTTCAAAGTCTCTAGAAGTAATCATCCAAACCAGAAATGGGTTGAGAGCTTCTGGATGTGGTGTTTTCCACAAGGCAAGCCTCTTTCAGACTTTACAAACATACTTCAATCCATTTACAGTTTGAATTATGTATTTCAGATCAGATCACCTGGACCCTAAAAAGATTTGGCATGATCTGGAGGGAAAATAGAAAGATCCAACACTTGCCAACTGCTTCCTTTCTAAATCCACCAGTTTTGCATACACCTATAGAATACTCTCTATTAATTAAAGGACTCCCATCTTTTTTTCAGGCTTCTAGGCAAGCCAGGAAAAAAGGTTCCCAATCTTCAAGTGTCATATTAATTTTGATGAGTGGATTCCTCCCAGGAATTTTTGAAGCACACATAACCCTAGCAAATAAGACAATTAAGGAAATGTGAACATTTGTCTACTAAACATATTAAAAAGATAAATGAAGTACAGTTCATATCCGTACAGCTATTTGAAAATATATATAAAATGGATCTAGCAGTTATCTTCAAGAAAAAATGGTTATAATTACCTTATTCCAAATACTCTGTCTATCAAAAAGCCTCCAAAAAAACAGAGAAACACATTAGGCCACGAATACCAGGCATACAGTGCCATGAACTTAGCTGTGTTCACTTTCATATCCTAAATAGAAAAAACACAATCTTTAAGCACTGCTTTAATTTTAAAATGTTCTTATAGAATAATCCATCCAATACAATATCTGTTATTGCAAGTTCAAATCATACCTCTAAAAACTGTTGTCTTGTTAACAAAGAAATGTTAACATATAGCTTTTTTAAAAAAAAAACTAGTAATCAGATAGGAACTAGGATGTTCTACACATGGATCCTTCCTTATCTGTAAACAGATAATCCTTATATTCTAGGTCCTTATAGAAAACAATTCCTATTTTGTCAAAAAAACCTTACATGCTTTGGTTTTTGTATTTATCTCCCATTTTGCTTCAGAGGATGATGCATTTATTATAATAAAGTATCCTTGCAGCTGATTTTTAATTTTCTCATTTCTTTTCTTCACATTAAAGAAGCTAATGATTATATATCTTAGTGATCAAGGGTGCCCTTTACAGCATACACTGTCATAATTTTGAACAGGCAGGATACTCTTTTCTTTTCCTTTAAGATAAAACAAATAGAAAACATCTGAATTTTTGTGGGTTTTTTTCCTCCTGGAGGAAAAATAGATATTCTTAGACCATTCTGTTTGATAATTGATGCTCAACAGCTTTAACAGACAACTTCTGTCATTCTTGCACAATCAATATCCTGATTCTTCAGAAAAAAACAATTATATTAACTAAGTTTTCATTATCTGATATGGAATCATTTCTGGTTGCTGAAACATAAAGAACATTTGATGAAAATTTCTTGCTATTATGGAAAAACAATGCATAAAAGATTTAAGTAGAAAAAGTAGTGCAATTCAGCATATTTTGCTCTTCACTCACCCTCTGAACTTGAGTCTGCAGAGCTGCTGGAATGTCATAGCAAAAATAGCTGCCTAGAGACAAACAGAGCAGAAAAATTATTTAAAAAACATTCTGAAAATGCTTGTGTCAAATAATCTATGCAGATTATTTGGAATCTACAAAAAAATACTATGCAAAGAGAAGGAGAAATTTTTATTTATTTATTTATGTATATCCCTCCACCCTCGAGAATCAAAGCTAAAGCAGACTTTATTAATTTCCAAGTGATGCCAATACCTCTAATCCCAGGATCAGCAGCAAATAGCACTTTCCAATCATGTCAATTGCTAAAAATAACCATGAATGCTCTCTCCTCCTAGTCAAAACTGATTGAAGGAATAGCAATAACTAGTTTGCTTTCTTCCATCATTTTCCTTTCGTTTTCTGTCTTCCTTGATCCATTTCAGAAAAAAAGGAAAACAGCAATGCAGGCAAAGCATACCGTTAGCTCAGCCCATTTGAGTCGCCCCACGTCTAGCGATGCCTTGAAATAATTAAGAGCAAAACGGGAGCGGCAGAATCTATACTGTCTAGTGTGCATCCACGACATATTTTCTTTACATCCTCCCACGCTGGCCAAAGCTGCAAGAACTATTCTTAAGGCGAAACTTTATTCCCCGGACACAGCCCCTATTCAACCAGGAAGACAGGAGCACCGACCGAAGCCCAGGAAGCACATGAGCGCCAGCACCAGCAGCCTGTGAGCCAGCCGCTGTGGGTCGCACAAGGCCAGCATGGGCTTGCGCGCAGGGTCGCCATGGTCCTTGGGTTGAGAATGGTCCTTGGGTTGCGAATCCTCATCCAGCAACGCCTGCGCCTCTTCCTCCAACAACGCCATCTTGGACAACCCCCCCGTCGCCACCCGCGGCCAGCAAAACCCGAGGAATCACGTGAGTCCCCGTCACATGAGGTGACCGTGCCTGGCTGGTCACGTGAGTCTCAGCACGGTAGGCAGAAAGGGAAGGCCCGGCTTTGAGGTGGGAGTGGCTTAAAAGTCAAGCGTTGTGGCCGGAGCCTATGATCGCAAGGGGGGGGGGGTGTTTCTTGTAGATCAGGGATTTTACAAACTTGGCACTCGTAAGACTTGTGGACTTCAATTCCCAGAATTTCCCAGCCAGCATGTTAAAGTCCCGAAGTCTCATAAGTGCCAAGTTTAGAGACCCTACAGGAGAAATTTAAGTCTCTGCATATCTCATTTTTGAACGGGGGGGGGGTGTCAGGTCCCCAAATGTAGTTGCATTTGTAGTTTTCTTGTTGGCTGTGATAAGAAATGGAAATTCCTTGAAATCAAAATCAGTGTGTTTTCCTGCTTTGGTTGGGACAGACTAATTTAATTCTTTTGGGGGGGAGTATAGTCCTGGTTTTTGAATGATTATAGAAATACAGTGAACCTTTCAATGAAAACAATATATCCCACACACTTAAAATCCCCTCTGCAAAAGTGCACCTATCCATCATAAAGTTCATGAAGCTAGAAGGACACTTCCAGAAATGCAACTGGATTTGTTGCTTTATTGTTAATTTCCTGGGCACAAGGAATGATTATATCTTTCTGATGGAAATTATCTGTCTAACAAAAAAATACCCCAAGACCTTTAATTCTTACAAGCAATTAAGTACAGTACTACATTTTTAAATTGGTTGGGGCAAGACTTTTTTCATGGTTTAGAATAGGTATAAATAGGTTGTCAGTTTAGTAGGATTCATTTTTTAGCAAATGATTTCTGTTTTTCTCTTTAGGGAGATGAATTGTTTAAACATAATTTATACATTCATAAGCCACACACATTGTACTTTTTAAGTGAATTAGAGGTTCAGCCTATTTCTCTTCACCCCTGTGAAAGTCAAAATATGCGCTGCTGCTAAGTATAGAATTTCATAAAAACAAAAACATCCTCTTAATTTAGCCTACTGTACTTCAGAAAATTAGTAAAGTTTGTGCTGGCTTAATTGTTATAGCTTCTGTTCTCTGTCCTGAATATTGTTATTTGAATGTCAATCCAATTTATATTTCAGTGTAACTTTTCTGTAGGCATAACAGACAATAAATAACCTATCATTTGAATGGGAAGAACTGTTTTTGCTTTTGCTTTTTGCTTTTTTGGTCAGGGAGCATTACAGACTTTGTGTTAGTAGATTGTGCTTTGTATCATCTATTTATGAGACGTGATAATCATTTTAGTAGATGGAGGTAAAAAAAATCAGCAAATCTGGTAACATCTTTTCCAATTAACACATTTTATTCCACGATATGACCTGCAACTCATTTGGTTAAAGTTTTTAGCACATGGTGGCACTCTAGAGCTATCCTCAGGTGAACTGGTTAAAGGAAAGCTGGAGGATCTGTTGCATGTTTATAAATAAATGAAATATTATAATATTAAAAGTATTAAATCTCTTCTGAATAATGCAATCTAGTCACTTGAATTTAAAATACTCAGCTAGCAACCTCTTGCTGGATAAATTGTCTTTTCTGTCTATCAGTTTGGGTATTATAGCTATAGTTAATGCAATGATGTTGCATTAACTGATGTTGATGTTGTTAATTGATTTGTATGTTATATTCCAATTCCATTCTGTAGATGGCTTAGGTACAACCACTATGGCATCTATAGGTATTAGTATGCCTATTAAACTCTACTTTGGTGCTTGCCAGGATCTCCACTCAAACTGATTTTTAGAAGTCTTTAATTAAACAAAAATGAAAAAAAAATGCTGTAAAATACCAGCTTCAAGCATACATTTTCTTGAAAAGAAAGCTGCAGGGTCCCAAAAAGATTCTATAAAGCCATTCTTACTTTCTGTAATTGTGGGCATCTGCATCCTAGCACATGGATTTTAGAAAGGGAAGCAAGGGAGAGAATGTGTATCAAAACATTGCTGCAATATATTTGGTCCCTTACAATGCAAATATGAAAGGGCAAAGTTTGTATCCTGTCAATGCAACATATATTTCATCATCCATTCCATCCTTGTGGCTAGCTGAGGTCGTCTCATTTGCCCACTTGCCCAGAAAAACAAGACAGAGCAGCAGAGTAATTTCAAGGACGGTAGTATTTGCCAATAACCTCACCAAATGGCCTTCATAACTGGCCATGGCCCCCATTTCTTTTAAGTGCTGATAATAAGAATTCAAAAGATTCGCATAATGTCATCCTTTTTCAAGAATCTATTATACAAAAAGCGTAAATCACCTTTATGATACGGAATGCAGTAGAGAAAACATGGTGAGAATAGCTTCTAGATTATTATTTTTCCCCACCACTTTAGCCCTGTTCTGGGCCGATGTAACTGAGAGAGAGTTTAGAATGAAAGCTCTGGTAATTATCTGAGTCCCTGTCATAGTACTTTTCTAATATGGATGCATTTGAGAATATTTTATTCTCAAATATTATCTTTGCAGCCCTTGGCCTGATCTGATCCATTTTCAGACTAAATCTTTGTTTTGCTGATTTCTCCCCTTGCACATCAAATTTGGTCCTTTTCTGTTCCATCTCCACAGAGTTATTGTGCTGACAGATTCTGTGATGCTCTTCACAGAATTTTTTCCCCACATTGCATTGGAAAGAATGAAAAAAGTATATCACATCAGTTTCAAACATAAAGATGTTTGCACTAGTTCAAACAATTATTTGTGACAGTTGTATAAATATGGCCATTGTTTTTTATATAAAATTTAGTTTATTCAAAGAAGGTTAAAATACAACTAAAATTTAGTTTATTCAAAGAAGGTTAAAATACAAAACACCCCAAAAAATTTAAAAATAAGAAAAAACAACTAATAAGACATTAAAAAGAAAAAGTGTTTTGGGGAAAAAAAGACTAACACATTTGCACATAGTATCCTCCCTAGTTGAATGCTGATTAATATAATAGGGCAATGTTAGTTTCCCATCCCTTGCAAAACAGGCCAAAAGAATTTTAAACGACTAAATCTATTTACAAATTGTTAACTGGTTATCTATATACTACATTAATAACAAAATAGTTAATAGGAAAAATAAATATTGTTTTTCCAAATATGGCCATCGTTGATCTATAAACACTTCTCTATAGCTTAACACGTTGCATGATTCCAGATAATTCTGACTTGTTCAGTATATTATGATTTAACAAATTATAGCTTAGCAAGGAAAATTTGCAAATAAAGGTCTTAATAATAATAATAGTAGTAGTAAAGTTGGAAGGGACCTTGGAGGTCATCTAGTCCAACCCCCTGCTCGGGCAGGAAACCCTACACCATTTCGGACAAATGGCTGTCCAGTCTCTTCTTAAAAACTTCCAGTGTTGGAGCATTTACTGCTTCTGGAGGCAAGCTGTTCCACTGATTAATTGTTCTCACTGTCAGGAAGTTTCTCCTTAGTTCTAGGTTGCTTCTCTCCTTGATTAGTTTCCACCCGTTGCTTCTTGTCCTGCCTTCAGGTGCTTTGGAAAATAGCTTAATTCCCTCTTCTTTATGGCAGCCCCTGAGATATTGGAATACTGCTATCATGTCCCCCCTTGTCCTTCTCTTCGTTAAACTAGACATACCCAATTCTAGCAACCGTTCCTTATATGTTTTAGCCTCCAGTCCCCTAATCATCTTTGTTGCTCTTCTCTGTACTCTTTCTAGAGTCTCAACATCTTTTTTACATCGTGGTGACCAAAACTGGATGCAGTATTCCAAGTGTGGCCTTACCAAGGCATTGAAGAGTGGTATTAATACTTCACGTGATCTTGATTCTATCCCTCTGTTAATGCAGCCTAGCACTGTGTTGGCCTTTTTGGCAGCTGCAGCACACTGCTGGCTCATATTTAAGTGATTGTCTACTAGGACTCCGAGGTCCCTCTCACAGTTACTACTATTGAGCATGGTGCCACCTATGCTGTACTTGTGCATTTGGTTTTTCTTGCCTAAATGTAGAACCTTGCTTTTTTCACCATTGAATTTCATTTTGTTAGTTAGTGCCCAGTGTTCAAGTCTGTCCAGATCCTTCTGTATCTTAAGCCTGTCTTCTGGAGTGTTGGCTATTCCTGCCAGCTTGGTGTCGTCTGCTGCAAATTTGATGAGTTCCCCATCTATCCCTTCATCCAAATCGTTGATGAAGATGTTGAAGAGTACTGGGCCCAGAACAGAGCCCTGGGGCACCCCACTACACACTTCCCTCCATATAGATGCAGTTCCATTGAGGACCACTCGCTGAGTACGGCCGGTCAGCCAGCTACAGATCCATCTGGTGGTGGTTCTGTCTACCCCACATTTTTCTATCTTGTCAAGTAGTAGGTTGTGATCTACTTGCTATTCTTTGCTGACCATATACATAATCCTAAGGCAGCCTGCCCTAATATTGTGTATTTCTGGTATGTTGGTTTACAATTTCTGAAATCCCCAATAATCTTTCCATGTTGAAATTAATTATAGAATTATAGTATTATAATCCATCCTGTGAAATGGTATAATCATCCTATTTCCTCAGAGTATTGTAAATAAGAAAGAACATCAAGTGTTCTGTGAGCTTGGTTGTTTGTTTGCAGATGTTTTGTTACCAGGCTAGGTAACATCTTCAGTGCAAACAAACAAGGGTGGGGTTGTTTTTTTTTTTGTTGTTGTTGTTATTTTGTCTGAATTCTGTCTAACCTTCTGTGGAGAAATTATGATAAAGTGTTATCATCCTTTGTGTGAATATAACAGTTATTTATATAATGGTAACATTGCAATTAGCTTCTCCTAAAGAATCTTGAGTAGAATGATTTTGTATGGATATTTTCTCCCTATCTACAATTCTAAGAAAAGGGAAATTACCACTAATTATTGTTTGTATCTATCCTTTGTATCCATTTTAAAATTGAAATGCTGCAGAATATTGAAATAAAATACATCGTTGCCATGATGACCAATTTAAAAGTAGGCATTCTTGTTTCATATAAGTGGAAATACACATACTATTTATATTACAAACTTAGTTTCACTTTTCAGTTCAATTCAATAGTAATATAAGAAAACTCTCAGAAAAACTAAAATATTTTTGCTGTTTTCAATGAATTCAACATAGTTACCACTCTGCCTTTGCCTTACTTTCCATCACAGCTGCCTTTCCCTTGGAGATGACCTTGTTCTATCTGAAGCTAATGTCTTTAATGTATTATATGAGTTAAATCTAAGATGATTCTCAAATGCTTTACCGATAAGTGTTTATAACACAAATAAATACAGTAGACTAGAGTTAGGGCCAGACTTTAGAATGTTTATTACTGGAGCAATTTCTGTCTTCACACATAAATCAAAGCACTCAAGGTGCCATAGAATACCAAATGTTTAGTTTAACAGCATAAAATTGAGCAAAAATTGTGTGCGGTACTTTATAGGGGCTATAAAATCTGCAGGTGTGTAATCACTGTGATCTATCAAAGACTACTCAGCATTCCAGATAATAAATATTCAGGTGAAACAACTCCTGGAGTTATTTTGTTACAATTTCCAGTAAAGGTGTTGCAAAATATAACAAGCTAGCAATGTGGCAGTAGCATTTTCAAAATTATTGAATACCATTTTCTGTGGATTTATTCAACTTCAGTAGACCTTCCTCTGATAGAATGGTAACTATTGGATTTTGCACTAGTAATTAGTTCCATTGACTTGTTTTGCTTTTGAGTAAACTTGTACCAGTGTTCACTTATTTTTATGGGATTTATAAGCTGCCCCAATCTGTTATGCTTCTGGGTAGCTTACAAAATACAAAATAGAAGTAAAAACAAAGAATTACACCATCGAAATGTGAAAGGGGGGAAAAAAAACCAATGGCCATTCACCAAAACCTAAACCACCACTCAAGGGCTTTATTTGATCCAGGTCTAAGGTCCAAAAAGTCTAAGGTCAAGAGCCAGGTTTTAAAGGTTCGTTTACTAGGATGGAAGCTACACAATTCTGTTGTGCTGTGTCAGCCATTTTCTTGAAGGGCAAGCTAAGCACCTTGTCTCTATCTGATGAACTGTATTTATTATTTTGGAGGAAGCAACTAGGGTAGGAAGAAACACAGAAACAAAAATTGCCTAATTTTACTGCAGAAATCTCCCTCTCTCCCCATAAATATCTCTCTCTCTCTCTCCCTCTCTCTCCCTCTCTCTCTCTCTCTCTCATTTCCCCATTAAGCAGTGACATTGCCTAATTTTACTGCATAAATCTCTCTTCCCCCCCCCCCCCCGCCCCATGGTCTATTTCCAGACTGTCTGGAACTCAAAAAAGAGAAAATTTTCTGTCTTACATGGGTCTGCCAAATCAAAATAGTGGATAAAGGGTAAAACATCCCTTTCATCTCATCCTTTCTTATCTCTCCAGAGCTCATTTGCAAGTGTTGTAGTTATGTTGTACATTTCTACTTTAAACAGTCTTCTCAGACTTGGGTGTTCTCCAGATGAGAAGACTTCAATTCCAAGAATTCCTAGCCAGTAGGAACCCAACTGGATAAGACTTTGGGATTCTAATTGACAGGACATTATATTGAGTTTTCCAACTTCGTTATAAGTACAAAATATTTTCTATTATGTTTTTTCTATTTTAGCAACTTTGTAAACAGCTGTGTCTGCAAGTGGACATTTTGTATAACTCAGAAAGGGTTTTTCTTTAGTTGTGACTAGGTGGTTGAAACAACAAATTTGGAAGTCCTTTTCAAATTACAGCATTCTTGCTTTACTCAAGTCTTGGAGTGAAAGCATAATTAATTGGTTAAATACAAATATTTACATTGCAAATAAAATAAATTGCTCCTTCATGAAAACAATACCAGGGTATAGAGGATTTATTTGAAAGCCTAGAGGTTCTCTTATATAGTTACTGAATTAAAATAGTGTGGATGCAAATAGGCAATGCTTGTCATTACTACCATGCATACAGTGATGTATAGATTACTCTACACTTTCTGCCAGTTGTGAAAAATGAAATAAATCAGAAATCTATAAGATATCTATGATTGCTACATATTAAACTATATGGGCTTTTGAAAAATCGTGTTTTATTTTTAATAGACGTGCCTCATTACAGCAGATGGCAGCATTCATTCAGTCTTGCTGATCCTTCCTCCAACTTCCTTTAAAAAAAAAGAAGCAAGGCTGGATTAAGCTAGTAGAGCTGCGCAAAGATCAGGATTTAAAGAGCAGGACCCAACTTAGAGTATGTGTATGTGAATGCAAGCACATGGTTTGATAGTATCATGCATGGAGCACCACAAGTCCAGGGAAATGCAGTTCCTTAAGCTTTTCCTGAGAGGTGCTGCATGCACGCACCTGTTTGCTCTGAATTACATTGTCTACTTTGCCCCAATGACTTTTTCTGAATTCATGGCTCTTGTTTGGTGGAAACCATGGCCAGAGGACCTTCCCCCAGCTATAGCTGGTGCACTCACTCAACTTTATCTGAAACAGAAGGCATTGAAGATGGTCATTCCTGCTCTTGTTATCTTTTGCCTGGATTACTATGATTCAGTTTATATGGATCTGTTCTTGAAGACTAAGTCAGGCTTTGTCCAAAGGTCAGAGTTTCAGGTTCACAATCAGAATTCACAGAAACACCACACCAGAGCAGGATGTCATATGGTTTTTTCCAACAGGTCACCGCTTAAATCAGGCTGCAGCCAGGTTAACTACTCCCTTGCTTGGCATGGAGCCTTATTGAGCATCCTTCTTCTGCTGTCCACCCTACTCCCCGAGTTCAAGGGTGGTGGGGGGCTGTTCCTCATATCTGACCAGCTGTTCTGATGGTGCCTGTGTTTGAGCAGGTGATTCCTGGCTTGATACATCCTGAGGCTGATATTCCACAGGTTCAGCTGCAGTAGTTTCATCAGAGTCTGAGTCCTGGACCATGACAGCTACTTGGAGATAGATCCATATTCTGTTCATATATCAATTTTTGTTTTTTTATTATATTTTAAAAAGCAAAATATACAAGGACTAATTTTCAAACATTATCAATACGATCGAATGCAACATATAACAACAAATCCCAGTACACAATTAAAATAAAGAAAGAAAAGTACAGAAAAAAGGAAGAAGAGGAGGAAGAAAAAAATATA
Organism: Crotalus tigris; assembly: GCF_016545835.1. Taxonomy (NCBI): domain Eukaryota; kingdom Metazoa; phylum Chordata; class Lepidosauria; order Squamata; family Viperidae; genus Crotalus; species Crotalus tigris. The sequence goes on from NW_024097621.1 coordinate 64,123, forward strand.
ATGGTTTAAACAACCTAAAGAAACGTAATGCAATTATTTGAAAATTCTCTTGATTTCTTTCACTTTAAAAGCCAATCAAATATGGTTAAAGAACACACCAAATTAATAATATAAATAATATTATAATATAAAATTCTGCATTAAGAGATGTGTTTTAAGAAAGGGAAAAGAGAAATAATATTTTATAGTGTCCGCCTTTGAGTGATAGCAGATGGAACTGCAAATATGGTTTCATACAGTTGTTAAAAACCACGGTGTCAACGCTTCAAATACTGTATATTCTTGCTTTGACAATATGCAGAACTGTCTGGTATTTTTAGAGTTAATGCAGAGCAGAAAAGCGTGGGGGGAAAAGCCCAGGAAAGAGAGAGGAAGGAAACCTTTGACCTTCACACTGATTGGATAACGTGATATATGACTGCTAATTTAGGGAGGGAACATGCTGATAATTTAATTGCTCAGGGGAGGAGAATTTAGATCTTGGCATACCTCTGTTATGCCTGTGCCTACATTTTGTAACAATAAATGACTTTTAGAAAAATCAATGCCTGGAAGTTTTTTGAAGTGTTTCATTAGCCAGAACCATAACACATGGGAGAGAGAAGGCCAATCCCTGTCTCCCCCCCACTTGTCATTCAGAGGCCTCAGGCAAATCTTTCATCTTCTATCACAGACTGAAGCCACCCACTGAAGGAGCAGAATCATTCTGAAACAAGTGTCTTCAATCCCTGAAGCAAGATACCATGCTTGATGTTATTGAAAACCATCCAGAGGTTTAAAAAGTCCAGGAGATGTATGCTACCATGGTCTTGACATAGATCATCTAAGGAAGCAACCAATGCAATCTCAGTCCATATTTGGTCCTAAATGCTGTCTGTATAGAGTTGTAAATGGATGACAATTTACACTGAAATTCTGATCAACATTCTCACCCACTTCCTACTGGCATTAGTGATAAGGGACAAAATAATGTATAGCATAGCTGCCAGAGAGCACAAAAGCAGTCACCCAATACTGCTTTCTGAAACTGCTCCTTCAGTTGAAGTGGAACAAGTTTAATAAAGTGACTCTGACTTTGTCAGGCGCAGAAAACCAGAAGCCCAGATAGAGTTCAAAGCACTACAAGTTAATTCCATGGAACTTGAACAAAAGAATCTGAGCTATTAATGGTCAAGGCAAATTGTTGCCATCTAACTGTAACAGACTTGAAGGGCAGTAGAGACTCTACACTGATGATGTAATTGATTTTTGGGCTCAGCCTGGTCATCTCCTATACACTTCTAGGATGATCATAGTTAAAGGGACCAAAAAGCCAGTTATTATCAGAGACACGGTCTCCGTTTTTCTCCTACAAAAAGCAAAGCAACTATTTTTAACAATACTTACTGTATTTTAGGTAGTGTTATTTTAAATTAATACATTGTTCTTGCTCTGAATTTCAAGCAATAAAGGGATAAGTACCATAAACTCAGTTCAATAAAAATATGGATGTAAGCATGTGTCTGATGAAAGTTAAATTTAAATTTTCAAGAAAGATTGTGTGTCACCATTTTAAAAAAAAGGTAAGCTATCATTTTTCTTAGCTTTCTGTAAATAGGGTTTTTTAAAAACCCAGGGAGTAGATATTACTTATAAAGTTAAGCGACCTATGATAGTTCAACTAAGCATTCATGAAAGGAAGGTGGGATTCATGATATGCAATTTCTAACCAATCCACAAACCAACTTAAAACCTGCAATCTCCTTTGCAGCAGAACAGATTTTCATATTTATTTTCTTCACAGGAAGAAAATGAAAAATATGCTAACAGAGCAACACAATCACAAAATATTTTATTACTCTTAAGGTATCTAGTTCGGCGACTGATTTAAAATTTTCACTTCATATAGATTATATTGCTCTACAATATTCTATCTCAGAGTACATCATACATTCTTTATAATCCCCAAATGACATAAATATTGTTCAAGATTAGAAGGAACACATTTATGTAGCAATTCTTTATACTAAAGGACAATTAATAAAATAAACAGACCAAATTAATTAATCAGACACAGTGTTTCTTTTTGATGATGGATCTTAGGTTTAATTGCATTATCTTATGGCAGGCCAATAAATATGAAATCAGAAAGCTATATTTTTCTGGGCATGATTTTAGAATATATTTTTCATAATGTCCCCACATGAAAGTATTTTAAAACGGGAACATGATCAAATAACCTAATATATTTTGCTTCTTTTAGCATGTGTTTTTAATTGTCCAACTACATACGATATCTACTTACTGTTCAAACTGAAAATTTATGTTGCATTGTAATATAATCCTCTGGCCAGAAAGCTACATAAAAATAGGAACAGAAGTCTTGTGGACACCACAGACTTAACATTTTCCATACATTTGGTATAAGTTGTTCACTAGGACAACCTTCTTTGCAATGGGATATTTCAAGTTTATGCAGCTTCAGCTCTTTTAATCAAATACTAGCATGGATAGGATCATAGTATCGTGAGATTTTAAGAACTGTGGCTGAAATAATTGGGGAATATTAGGATAAAGGATGCACAGTGGGGGCAACTGGCCAAGTACAGGTAGTTGAGCCTGGCAACTCAATCATTAAGTGAAGCAGTTGCTAAGTGAAAGTGTGACTGTATTATGATCTCATTTCAGCTTTCCTTTGCTTTAAAGACCTGTGAAGGTCCTAAATGCAAGGATAGATTGCAAAGTTATGTTTTCATCACCATCGTAACTGCAAACACTCCCTAAATGAGGCAATGGCTAAATAAGTACTATCTGTATAAAGGGCCAGGTCAATGGAGGTTATATAAGAGAACAAATGAGGGCAAGTCTCAGGCTATGAAAATCATCTAATTTGTTTCAGACTTCAGGTGTAGAAGACGGGGAAACTCTAGGAAGCCTGTACAACTATTATTTTATTATATAAGACCAGCTGGCAGCCTTAACCCATCTCAGTTGATCTCAAAAAGTTAAGTGGGATTCATCTTGGTTGGTACTTGGATAGCTTACAGGGCTGTAGGATGGATTAGGAACTGGAAACAAACCCCACATTGAGGCAATGGTAAACTATTTCCCCAATGCTGACAAGAAAATTATGCTGTCTGGACAGTTTTCAGAAAAAAAAACCACTAATATAATTACAACTTGAATAAAAACATGCAATTGTGCTGTCCTGTTCACTCATATGCACACATAACAGTGGTTTAGTGGGTTTATTAATATTCCCCAGCAATTTCCTTCCCCCAAAACCCAGAACTGTCTCAATTAAGTATAGCCAAAAGTAAACCAATGCTAGTCCACAGACCAATATCCAATGAGTCCACAAGGCACTTGAAAGTTTCCCAAGCAAGATAAATCCACCAGGCAAAATTAAATCCACAATACAAGAGAGTTCATGAGGCAAGAAAAGTCCAGCGTTCACAAGGCACAATCCAAAGCAAGGCAAGAATCACAACAGCCAGGAAACACACAGCTAGGAAATGAACACATTGTTCCCAGCATTGTCTCCATCCGTCTGCTGTTCTAAATAGCCAACTTCTGGTGCAGCCCATCAGGAGGGATGAGGCTGTCTCCTCACAAGTAGTTGGACTGACATTTGCTGCTTCTGCCTTTTCTCTGCCCTATGTGTTCTCAGATCATGTGCAGAAGGCAGTTCTACCTCATCACTGACTGGCTGCAGTTCTGTGCTTCCCCATATGAAGCCTCAGGGCTGTCCTGCTGCAGCATGCTTCAGTCAAATCACTGTCCAGTTTCTCTTCCATCAACTACTCCCCCTCACTTGGATTCACAGCCCCTGCCTCAGAGCCACTGACAAACTCCCCTCCTGATGTGCTTGGGATTGGTTCATCCTCCTCTGAACTGACATCTGGAGAGGCATCTAAGGGAATCATGCCAGCAATTAAATGCAGATTACAGTCATACATCATAGTGGTTATTAAGCAGGTCACTATTTAAGCAAACATGGTGGTGAACTGTTAAGTGAACACAGAAATTGTTAAGTGAACCCAGTTTCCCCAATTATGCCTGAAACTGGAAGTAAATATCAGGAACGAGCAAAAAAAAAAAAAAAAAAACCCTGAAAATCATGGTCATATAACCACAGGGTGCTGCAAATGTGAGCTGGTTGCCATGTGCCCAAAATGAAATGACATGGTCATGGCCAGTAGTGGGATTCAAATATGTGAACAACCGGTTCTCTGTGTGGATGCCACTTCCAGAAGTCCATTCTGGGCCTGGGCAACAAAAAATTAGCTACCGATTCTGCTGAAGTGGTGCAAACCGGCTGAATTCCACCACTGGTCATGGCTGGGAGAGGTTGCAGCCACAGGAACTTTGAAAAAGGATGTAAGTAGTACTAGGGAGATTATCATAAATTCAGTGGTCACTAAGCAACCAGTTGTTAAGTTAGGATTGCTTGTAAAATCATTGATTTGTCTGTTAAGTCACCAAAATTCAAGTTTCACTAAGAGATATTATCTTTTTTTTTTGTACAAGGCAAAGTGGCAGTCATTAATGTGGAAAAGTGGAAGATGATAAGCAATTGCTTAGGAAATGATAATTATTTGGAGCCTTCCAGATATTTTGAATTATAGTTCTCTAAATTTTAAGAATTATTGTCAGGGCATAACTTGATGAGTATGATGGCCTAGTGGTGAAGATGTTAGCCTCCCACTCGGAAGATTGAGAGTTCAATCCTAGGTAGTGGCAGATGTTTCTGCCTCAAGTGCAAAGATAAAATATCTGCTGAAAATTCCACATAGGCATCACAAAGGGCATCCAGCCAATACACACTCAACTGCATCCGATCTTCCCAACTCTTATCCCAAATTAAGGGATTACAGGGTCATTAAAAAAACAACAACAATGTGTATAACTGACAGGTGGCTGATCAGAAAAGTTTCTGACAAAACTGGAAGATGGAAGGCCTTATCCTTATATTACTCTCAACTGGAGCTCAATAAAAGGGCAGTTCCTCAAGTCTCTTGGAAACTATTTCTCAGTTGGACCTCTTCTAAAAAATCCAATCAGTAGAAGGAGGGCAATGCACCAATTCAGCAAAAAAAAAGCATCTTTTCCAAGGCAGCCTCAGAGGTCTGGAATGTCTATCCAGGGGGAATTTTGAAGGCATATTAATTTTGGGGAGCCGTGCAAAACGGCTCTATTTCGTCTGCTATTGTATGTTTTGGAATGAAAAACTTGAATTCCTATCAGTGAACTTTTTTGAACTTGATTCTTTGATATTAGTTGTTTCTTTTAAATGTGGTTTGCAGTGTTTACTTGAGTCGCTCTGTTATGATTTTCTTTCTTAATCTGTCTGGAATATGTGAAAGAACAGAATTCTGAAAGAATTAGCAGCTGTTTTCTTCCATCTCTTCTTCATCAGTTAGGTATTTGAACAGGAAGACCTCTATCTGGGGGCAACAACTATTGCAACTAAGTCATAAAACAAAAAGTCCACACATGAAAATAGCAACACCTCTCTATCAAAAGCAAGGAAAGGGTGATTTAGAAATTCATCTGACATTCGATGGACTGCAAGGGATTCCTGCAAGATATTTCAAAGTTGCTGTTAAGGCAGTATCTTTGCTAGGCAATCTTAGTGGTGACAAGAAACCAGTGGTAAAAACTCCACTAGAATGCTGGTTGAGGAATTCTGGAGTTGAAGTCCCCAAATCATAAAAGGGCCAAGTTTGAAAACCCCTGTATTATAGGCTCAAAGGTTCTGCTGTCTCAGAATATCTTTGCTTGAGAATTTTATGATACTTTTATTCTGAAAGTTTCTTGTCAGCATTTAGTCACTTCTCAGCAGTGACAAACGTTGAAAAAATGTCTTCTAGGAATTGTTGTTTTCAGAGTTAACATCTTTAAGCAACAGTGACAAAAATGATGTCTATGATAATCACCAATGGAAAATATGGGTGCAATACAATAGAAGCATATACAATAGTAGTTATTATCTGAAAAATGTGAAAATAACTCTAATCTTTAAGCGTATAGTACTATCAGTTGTTTCCACATTGGGGAAGATTTGGACAGACGTATACAACCTGACGGGTCTTGCTTCCCCAACTAAGTAGGGTGAAAATCAGTTCAGATAGTCATTTTATACCACAAATTTAAATTCATGTAATAATTCATAAGAAAATGAGTGAAATCACCTCCCATCACTTCTTGGCTGGCCTATTTCAACATGCTCTACATGGAACTGCCCTTGAAGAGAATCTGGAAGTCACTGCAAGTAGTTACAAGTGCACTTTAGTATGCTCAGGTAACACCACTATTTCACAAGCTATACTGACTGCCTACCAGATTCTCAGTGCAATTCTGGGTGCTAATAAGCACCTATAAATCCCTACATGGTATAGGATCAGTTTATTTGCAGGATCATCTTGCTCTAATAGAGAAGAGAAGCTTCGGGTTCCCTCCTTGAAATAGTGATATTCTATGGGAATCAGTTGATGTGATTTTTCAGTAACAATTCCTTCCCTTTGGAATTATCTAAATCTGCTGGAATTTAGAAAGGCCTTAAAAACATGATTATTCCCTGTTGGAGCTGGGATAAGTAAATTCCCATCAGGACACAGTAGAAAATGAGCCAGGTTTCCTATTATAATTGTTAATTACTCTTTTTTTCTTTTTGTCTTGTTGCCTAGAGTTAAATAGCCAAATAAATTATTTAAATAATTTATTTAAGTAAATAACATTAAACAAGTTTAATGTTATTTACTTAAGCATATTTTAATATTTATATTTTAACATTTATAAATACTCTTATCTATCCCTGAAACCTTATAATTTTTCAATGTTATTTATGACTTCTTTTGCATCAAACTTAAATGGGCATGAGTATTTGTAGCATTTGTTTCAATTCCACTTTTCAGTAGTATTATCTTTCCCAGATTTCTAAAATATACTGCCAGCATTCCCTTATCATACCTTCATCCCAAATCATATCATCATTTTTATTAATTTCATTAATTCTGCAAGAATTTTCTTGTTTAGTCCTCTTTAATCACTTACAAAACAATTATTTTCAATGAAATCATTCTACATTTTCTCTGCCTCTTCTCAATCATTCTTTCTCTGGGACTACAGTGCATTATTTGTTACTACAGTATATTATTCCTTCTATGTACTATAAATAAAGTAAAAATAGATGGAAATCCTGAACAGAAATAAAACAGATGAGGAGGATTGGAAAATTCTGAAAAAGGGGATATTTAAGGCCCAAATACAAGCAATATCAAAGTGAAATAAAAATGGGAGACATACCTGTAAAGACTCATCTTTACAGGTATGGGAAGTAATCATATGGATAGAAGAGGAAAGCCAAGGAAGGAGTAATCCAAAGATGGGAGAAGAAAACAAGATGGTGATGGCCATCTCCTATTTAGCTTCTGTTTTAGCTTTTTTCAACAAATGACTACATTAATGGAGCAAGTGGATATTGTGGATGTAGTGTATCCAGATTTCAGAAAGGCATTTGGTAAAGTTGATGATAGCTATATTCTTGACAAAAAGGACACTGCTGGTTACTGGATTTGAAACCAAGTGACATTTTAATGTAGTTACTCACCAATTAGTACTTCATTCATTTTGGGGTTCTGAATGACCCAGTATTTTTTCTATAATCTCCTATTTTACTAACCTGGAGAAAATGCATGCAACATTTCCTGCTAAGTTAACATAAGTCCATTTTGACCAGTATCCTACATATGCAACCAGTTTGATTCCAAGGATGTTTCCTTTTGGAATCAATTTAAAACTTACCTTGTTAAGCAACATTCTGCTGCTTGCTTCTCATCAACTAATAGAAGATAAATGCTGCTTACTGATATACAGTCAGATTAAAACAGGATATGAAATGTGAATGAAAGCCCCTTCCACAATTTAATATGTTTTAGCCATCAATTAAGTTGTACGGTATGTACATTGTTAAATGTCAAGTCAATAAAAACAAATCTTGAGAATTAAAAATGACTAAGGGAACATTACTGCAGAGTGACTGACCAAAACTGAGAACCAGAACTGATGGCATTGGGAACTCAGTATTTTAATAACCGAATGATGTACGTTACAGATGTTCCTTATTATTTATTAAATTATGATTTCTGCTGGTCAGAACAAAGTGTGCCTCTTCAACTTGTGTAATTTGTGTGGTGAGATTTGGGCTAGAATGCATCCAGTAGTAATTTGAGAATGAGTCAGGGAAAATTAAATAGAGATGATGAATTTTCAGTTCTGCTTTTTTAGATAAGAAAATGCAACATTTCCTACCCACAATGAAGTCAACATTAGGACTGGATTGAACTTCTGAAATTTTATTTTATTTAAGCAAAATCGCTATTTCAAATGGGTGTGGAAGAGTAAAAAAAAAGATATTATGTTCTTCTGTATATATATTTTTTTCTCAGCTATTTTCTGCTTGAAAAAGAAAACAAGAAAAACAAGAAAAAAGTGAAGGAAATGATTGGTCCATTAGTGGGTGGAAGTGGCAAGAAGGTGACAAGCAACAGGGAGAAAGCAGAACTATTTAACTCATTTTTTGCATCTGTCTTTACACAAAGGGAAAAAACAGACCAACCTATCAAAAATAGTGCCATAAAAAACAAAATAGAAACAAAAGTTAAGATAGGCAAGAAAATGGTAAGTGAGCACCTGTCCAGCCTAGATGAGTTCAAATTGCCAGGACCAGATGGATTACACCCCAAGGTTCTGAAGGAACTGGCAGATGTGATATCGGAACCACTGAACTATATTTTTCAAAGATCCTGGAACACAGGGGAACTACCAGAGGACTGGAAAAGAGCTGATGTAGTTCCCATCCTCAAAAAAAGGAAAAAAAATGGATCCAGGAAATTACAGACCTATCAGCCTGACCTCAATACCTGGGAAGATCCTGGAAAAGATAATCAAACAACGAATCAATGAACACCTAGAGGCAAACAAAGTCATTACTAAAAGCCAACATGGGTTTGTCAAAAATAGATCATGCCAGACAAATCTTTGACCAAGTGACAAAATTAGTGGATCAGAGGAATGCTGTGGACATAATTTACTTGGACTTCAGTAAGGCATTTGATAAAGTAGATCACAACCTATTACTTGATAAGATAGAAAAATGTGGGGTAGACAGAATCACCACCAGATGGGTCCGTAGCTGGCTGATCAGCCGTACTCAGCAAGTGGTCCTCAATGGAACTGCATCTATATGGAGGGAAGTGTGTAGTGGGGTGCCCCAGGGCTCTGTTCTGGGCCCAGTGCTCTTCAACATCTTCATCAACGATTTGGAGGAAGGGATAGATGGGGAACTCATCAAATTTGCAGACGACACCAAGCTGGCAGGAATAGCCAACACTCCAGAAGACAGGCTTCAGATACAGAAGGATCTGGACAGACTTGAACACTGGGCACTAACTAACAAAATGAAATTCAATGGTGAAAAAAGCAAGGTCCTACATTTAGGCAAGAAAAACCAAATGCACAAGTACAGCATAGGTGGCACCATGCTCAATAGTAGTAACTGTGAGAGGGACCTCGGAGTCCTAGTGGACAATCACCTAAATATGAGCCAGCAGTGTGCTGCAGCTGCCAAAAAGGCCAACACAGTGCTAGGCTGCATTAACAGAGGGATAGAATCAAGATCACGTGAATTATTAATACTACTCTACAATGCCTTGGTAAGGCCACACTTGGAATACTGCATCCAGTTTTGGTCACCACGATGTAAAAAAGATGTTGAGACTCTAGAAGGAGTACAGAGAAGAGCAACAAAGATGATTAGGGGACTGGAGGCTAAAACATATAAGGAACGGTTGCTAGAATTGGGTATGTCTAGTTTAATGAAGAGAAGGACAAGGGGGGACATGATAGCAGTATTCCAATATCTCAGGGGCTGCCATAAAGAAGAGGGAATCAAGCTATTTTCCAAAGCACCTGAAGGCAGGACAAGAAGCAACGGGTGGAAACTAATCAAGGAGAGAAGCAACCTAGAACTAAGGAGAAACTTCCTGACAGTGAGAACAATTAATCAGTGGAACAACCTGCTTCAAGAAGCAGTAAATGCTCCAACACTGGAAGTTTTTAAGAAGAGACTGGACAGCCATTTGTCCGAAATGGTGTAGGGTTTCCTGCCTGAGCAGGGGGTTGGACTAGATGACCTCCACTATCCAGACTTTTTTGTCTTTCTTATCGACAATTGTTAAGTCTGGGGTGTTATGTTGCAGGTGCTTGTCGGTTTGAATTCTGAAGTCCCAGAGCAGTTTAATTTTATCATTTTCTATGACTTTCTCTATTTTATGATCCCACCAGTTTTTGCTTACAGGCAAATGATATTTTTTGCAGATCTTCCAATGCACCATTGTTGCTACTTTGTCATGCCGCTGCTTGTAGTCAGTCTGTGCAATCTTCTTGCAGCAGCTTACCAGGTGGTCCACTGTTTCTTCAGCTTCTTTGCATAGGCGGCACTTACTGTCTGTTGCTGTCTTCTCAATTTTGACTTTATATGCATTTGTCCTTAAGGCTTGGTCTTGTGCAGCCAGAATTAGTCCCTCGTTCTCTTTCTTCAATTTTCCTGCTCTTAGCCATTGCCAGGTCTTGTTAATATCTGCTTTCTCAGCTATTTTTTTAATGTATTGGCCATGTAGTCCTTATCATCATCATCATCATCATCATCATCATCATCATCATTATTATTATTATTATTATTATTATTATTCATTTTTAACCCCAGTCTTTCTGGGAATCCATAATGAGTGGTTTTTATAGTGTCATATAGCCAAATTTAATTTGGGAGATAATGTATCATAGAACAAAACAACTATCCCTGAACAAATGGCTTTAATGCTAGTCAGAATAATGCTTCACCTGGACCATCTTTAATTAATCATAGTTATGCAAAAAAAATGAAGTTAATGTGGATGACTATGTCATGTTCATAAGTTAGTTAATCATTGTCAAGTCAGGTTGAATTCCTGCTGATTACATAGATAAATTATAATCCATTTCTAGTAATATCTTGCAGTCTTTTGATTCCTACTTTCCAATGTTTTCTTCTTTTCTTTTTTCTAGTATCTTCAACCTTGCCAAACATTTTTTCTAACCCATCTTCATATTACATTCCCCAATATGCGAGTTTCTGTTTTATTGTCATCAGTCCAAAATGAATATAAATATGAATGTATTACCTCTCCCAACATTTCTGTGCTTTTATAATCACACAAGTAAAGGATTTCAATATATTCTTTTTCATTTCCTTTGATTGCATTTGCCTTGTTAGATCTCTTCCATAGTTATTTTTGACTATTCCTGGCTGAGCTGTACATTTTCCTTTTATTTTTCTTCTTTAAAAGAACTCTAATTTTCCTCTTCTTATTATCCTTCCTACAATTATTGACATTTTTGTTGTTTCTTGCTTGACGCTGAAAGTTTGTATACACTATTCTTTCCAATTGCCCAGGCTTTCAGCCTTTGCCATTCCATAGCTATCTTGATAGTTTGTTCAGAAAGTCTTTCAGATCTTTTCTACTTTAAAATTTAGGAATATTCTTTTTTTCTGCTTTGGTTTTCACAATGTTTTATACCCCTTTTCATACCAACTGAGATTCAATTTTGCATACATTAAATATATAGACCATTGTGAAACATGTTAGTTTTACCCTACTGGTATGTTATTATTATATTAAACCCATTGCTTACTTTGATCTTATATTTTGACTTTAGTTTTCTAAGTTTAATATGTGGACACAAATAATTCATGGTTTGTTCACAAAGCTGAATATAGAAGTGTCCTGGCTGACTAAATGATACTACTGCAATTTTCTGTTTCCCACAAAATAATAGTTTCTAACTCTTCAATTCCAGTGCTGTCCATCTGGTGATGTCTAGATGCGAAATCTGTCTTTTTATACTTGAAATAGGTTTTGGCAATAAACAAAGAATTATTTTCACTTAAATGCATTTAACTTCAAGCTTTCATTGTGGTTATCCAATTCAAATCTCCCTGTGGAATCTCCCCATGATTCCAGATTCTTCCAGTTCCCCAACTTTTGTATTCCAATAATCAATAGGGTTCTCTCTTTTGATATTGCATTTTGCTTTTTTTGCAATTTGCTATAAAATCTATCATTGTTTTCCTTCTTTGAGTCTATAGTAGTTCTATACACTAATAGCTTTGATATTTACTGGATACTCATCCATCCATCCATCCTCATATCCTCATATTCTAATAAATATGACCTTATTGTTTATTGAATTAAAACTCAGCATATATAATGGATATGGATGAATGAATATGGATATATATGTATGTATGTTACATTTGTATGTATATATTACATATATAACACTCCATTCTTTTATATGGACTCATGTAATGAATAGTTTATCATGTGCTCTCTTAAAATAGAGGTCCATATCAGAACACCCAGTGATAGGGGAAGCAAGAAAGGGGTCAAAATGATGAAATACTGCTGTGGCAAATTGTGATACTTCCTTTTGTAGATGTGTTGCAATAGCATATGCACATACAAGTGATGGAGCTTGTGTCTTGACAGCACAATGCTGCTTTATTATTTAAATTAAAGTAGGAAGCTCCTTAAGATGTCCCATGGGTATATCTATATTATCTTATTAATATTCCAATTTTATTCATTTATGCTTTGACTAATTCAATTTTTCCTATATTCCTGCTTTTCACATTCCATGTGGAATGTTCCCATTGAGTGTATGTCCCTATAAATTAAAGGGCTTATTTTTCAATATTGGCAACATCACTCACCAAATAGATCCTATGGCTTTCACAATGTCAATTCCAGATTTATTTGTGAAAATTCTATATTCTTCCAGTTGATTAGAGGAATGTTTTCTAAGCTAAGATCATGCATACAAAATATTACAACTATATACATAAGGTTAAAAAAATACAGAAATAGTTTGCTATTGCCCTTCTTCCAGGCTTGATTTTGTGGTTCCTTCTAGGTGAATTGACTTCCCAATGCTTCCAGAATCCTCAGTGCCTCTTATTTTCTCCTTCTCCTTTCAACCTTACTCCTACCTTGTCAATCTTGGATTTGTAGAAGCTACTGTGAAGATGGTATAGAACAGGAGTGTCAAACTCGCCATGCCACGTGATGTGTCGTGACGTATCACAACTTTTTCCCCATTGCCGGAGCTGGAGTGGGTGCAGTTTCGGCATGATGCATCCAGCCTGGAGGCCGGCAGTTTGACACCCTTGGTATAGAAGGTCAATTAGTCAAATGGAAATGATTTGAAGAAAAACAAATTTACCTAGCTTTTTGAACAATGGGAATTCTTTGTTAGGAAAAGTTGGACAGTCATCTGTTGGGGGTTGTTATAGCGGTAGATTTCCTATTTCGTTGAGATTGAACTACATGATCTAAAAAGTCCCTTTTAGCTATATCGTGCCTGCCTTCACATGAACGTGTTTCACACATTTCCTTAGTACAGTAATATATGAACAATTGTGAAAAAAGTAGTGGGAGATGTCATAAGGAAAGACAAAATAGTCACAAGATGCAATCATCAATCTCCAGTTTCTTCAGTTCTAAAAGCTAACAACCTTGGTAATAAATTGAAGAATTTATTATATGATTATTATTTATGAAACTTTAACCAGATCAGGTTTGAAATTGTTTAGATGATAGAGTATAACAATTTGTATATTTGTGCTTCATACATTACAATAAACACCTTTTCAGATTCAACATTTATCATAAATCTGAAAAATCTATCTTACAATATATTCCTCACTGGGCAGACAAAAAAGTACAAGTATGTTTTTAGCATATAATAATATTTCGGAATTCTAGGCCCAATTGTGGCTAAGGAATGAAAATCCCAATTTGTGATCAAAAGCAATTGCTGAAAATGGTGTATTCCAAGTAGATTGATAAATTCAAAGATGAAGAGCTTTCTGTTGCTCTGAGGTCCATTTCTTTCGTGCCTCCTAGAATATCTGAATGTAGAGCCTGTACATTTTCCCTGAATGACTGTCTACTACATCTTAACTAAAGACATAGCTAACACACTATAAACCAGAGTATTAATTGGTAGCTCACAAACATCAACGCTGCTTCCCTAGTGCCAGACTCCTCAGTGATGTCAAAGGAAGAGATGACAGCTTTAAAAGAAATGGCATTTTAAAAAGGGAAAGTGAAAAACCAGTTAAAACTATTAATCTTTGAATATAAATATTTTTCACTCTTATTTTGCTCAGTTCAGTAATTTCCTGACAGGGCTGGGAAAAGGCTGATGTGATGGATGCTTTTTACGATAGATTAGTATAGTTGCCAAAAAGCTGTTTTAAAAAACCTCAGAAAAACAGACAAAGTTCTGGCTACACATGCCTTTGTCTCAATCTAAGAGGAAAAGTGGAAGTTTCCTTGGCAGGGAGCAAAGAATTCTCTTTACCCAATAAAAAATGTTGTTTCAGCTGCAAATAGTTCTTTGAAATGTAGCATGCCACTCAGAGGCCACATGGAACCCTCTGCGCCTCTAATATGAAAGCCTAGTGGCCATCTGCTCCCATGATGGAAAAGTGCTGAAGGCATTGCAGTGGAAATAGCCTTAGTTCTTCATTAGACCTTCAGTGTGATAGGGAAGATCTTCCCCATCTGACCCAAAGGTGCTTTTTCAAAAGGCAATTGGACTTTCTATGTTTTTCCTTCAAATCGTTTCTCTTCTCATCCAAAAAGTTTCTTCAGTTCTGAAGAAGCTTCTTGAATGAGAAGTGAAACATCTTCAAGGAAAAACAAAAAAACTCCAGTTGCCTTTTAAAAAAGCACCTTTGGGACAACCTGGACCTGGATGACTGAAAATCTCCATAGACATTTCCCATCTGACAAATGATTCTTATCCTTGTAGAATTTTTTTAAAAAATGCATCTGAGCATATACTGGGATTGCACCTCTATAAGAAAAGGCAGTAGCTCACGCAGCCCACTCCATCTATCTGGGATTAGAACTGCCATATTAGAGGACACCATACTGAGAAAGAGTTATGCTCTTGTGGATGTTCACATAACAATCAGAGACTTCATAAAAAATTATATAAAGTTATTTAAAAAATCCCTATTAACAGTAGAGATGCAATGTGTTATGTCCTGAGCCTGTGCAAGCAGGCTCGGGGCATCGCAAGCGGTCCTGGGCAGGTGCAAGCTACCCGGGACCAGACAGGCTGTCGCCAGTACTCGTGCGCATGCGCAAGTGCTGGCGCGCCAAAAGTTGCAGATTGACCCGGGAATGGCCTGTAAAAGAGGCCGGGAGTTTTGGGCGTTGTCGGCGTCTTGTACCTTGTATGCTGAACTGAATACAGAAGTTTCCTGAGAACTACAACTGCTTCTCGTGTCTTGCCATTTCGCGAAGGACGCAACACAATGCATCCTATAGGTCTGACGTGCACATCTGTCACCTACAGATGCTCATTCAACTTCTTTTATACATTTTCACATTTTAACCACTGTTAGGATGAATGGAGCATCTTCAATATCAAATGACTATGTTAAAGATTGTGGTCAACTTTCTATAATATACTAGAAATTAAAGCATTGCAGTGCACATTTAAAACAATCACACCCACAATGCAAAACAAACAAATGAAAACAAAACATAGAAGTTATTTTTTTTAATTAGCCAAGGTATTTTTTAAATCATTTCTGTACTTAAGATAGCTCAATTTTAACACCTCCAGGTTCTCAAAGTAAACTGGAGTTCTGAATTTTATTTTATTTTTCTTGCACTGTGACTTTTGGATGTTGCAATTCTGTCTCTGCCTCTAAATGGTTGTTTTACTTCAATATTATTTCGCAAGGCTTGCTTGTGGCCAAACTGAGTTGTCTTAAAGGAGTAGTGAGTAAGAAGGTTTCACAATGTCATTCGAATGGTTAGTCACTGTTTTCAGGAAATGTCATTAGAAAACAAAATGGAAAATACAAATAAACAGAAATTGTTGCTCTAGTCATTCATAAGGAGCCTAAGCTGCTATTTCAATTTTACTGGAAATTTACTAATTTTTGGCTTTGCAGAAATGAACACATTTATTTTAGAATAGCCTGTCCCAGTTCGTACTATTGTTCAAGTACTGTATGTTTTGAGTATCCTGCAACACTGGATCACACAATTTGGGAAATTCCGTTGTAAAGAGTGAGGGGGGCAAGGGTAAGTGTGAATGGAAGATCTGTAACAATTTTCCAGCCTATTTTGTACTCCCGGATTGCACTGCCAGCTGAACCCCCATCTCACCCAAACCTTCAAAGCATAAGATGCAAAGGGAAAGAAATCTTCCCTTATCCACTTTTGTCATATACCAAGTAATCCTTGATTTACAAACATTTGTTTACTGACAGCTCAAAGTTACAACAGGACTGTAAAAAGTGGCTTATGACCAGTCTTCACATTACAACTCTCAGCATCCCCCTGGTCATGTGATCAAAATTCAGATGCTTGGCAACCAGCTTGTATTTACTGAATACCTTTGTATTGGTATATGTACTTTGACTGTGGGGAGGGAGCAGAAATGTATTTGAAGACACCCTCTGAGGTACATTGTGGTGTTTATAAAATGCCTAACATCTAAAGCAGGGGTCCTCAACCTTGGCAACTTTAAGACTTGTGGACTTCAACTCCCAGAATTCTGAGGAATTCTGGGAGTTGAAGCCCACAAGTCTTAAAGTTGTCAAGGTTGAGGACCCATGATCTAGAGAACCAATAAATTAAAATGAAACATCTTCTCTGGCAATTCTCAACCTGTTGCTAAGAGAGAGGCCTTGTTTATGCCAAACTTCAAAGTCAACCACAATATTCCTAGCCTTCTTCTCTATTGCTGTCTCAATGGATACATCACTCCAAAACCTGCTGACAGTTGCTTCCCCTATTCTTTTGGCAAGCAACACTGTGCCTCACAGACTGTGTGAATGTGTTGTCACCAGGTTCTCCTTTCACTCTGCAGAACCTTTTCTCTTCTACTTGGCATTTGACCCTTCCAAAATTTCATTTGTCTTATCAACAGCACAACACAGCCCTTTCATTAAACAAATGCTTTTCAGAACTGACTACTATGGCTCCCAACAGATTGTTGCTGTCATGTCTGTAAATAAATTGAAATGTCAAAGGCTCAGGTTTGCTACCATCCAGAGTTTTTAAAGAAAAAAAAGGACATGCCAAGGAGAGCCAAATTAATATTTAGGAGGGCAGAGATACAAAGTTGATGTTGGGAATTGGCAGATTCTTACTTCACAGGCAAATATGAATGTGCATTGTGTTTTTGATTGGAAAATTTGCCAACCCATCTTTATTTGCAATGCGAGTCATTGAAATCCTCTTAGGGATGTTTAACAACATGTCATACTAATCCCTTCCTGCTCCTTTTCAACCTATTTCTGTATTAGTGGAAATGAACTTTAGTTGTGCATAGCTTTTTAAGGTATTTAAAATATCAAAAGGAACACAATTACAGCAGTCTATCAATTCTTATTTTTATTCCGTGTCTTCTCCATAATGGAAGGCTAAGACCGAAACTTCCATTGTTCCACTACTATGTCTCATCTGTCAAATGAGTTCAATTATCAGGTTTCCTCCTGCACCAAACTGGACTTCAGCTTTGGTTGGGGAGTTTAAAGTCAAACACATCTAAAGGACATCAAGTTGGAAAAAGCAGTCTTAGATTCTTATCCTTCGTCTAAGTAGCACATATCCAGATTAGTTCTTTTAATTGCACCTTAATTCTGCCAGATAGGTTAGGCTGATTGTTTATGTCTATCTCAAGATCATCCCAGTATTCTAGAAATAATAGTAAAAGATAGTGGACATAATTTGGTCCAGTAAGATTTCTAACCGAAATTGTCTGTCTGTCTGTCTGTCTCTCTATCGTATATCAATATATCTATATCTACATCTATTTATCTACATATATCTATATACCTATATCTATTTATATATATCATCTATCTCTATATCTATATTTATCATCTATCTACAATATGGTAAGATAAAAAAGAAAGTCAGCAACTTAATTATTGAATTAAATAATTCTGGGTTGAGAAGAGACAAAGAAGCTCACAGCTCATCACTGCACGACTTTGCAATTGGGTAAAATAAGCAACTATTAGGAAAGGAATTGTGATGGTTTATATCAGTGGTTCTCAACCTTTTTAATGCTGCGACCCCCAACCGGTCGTAAGTCGAGGACTACTCAACCGGTCGTAAGTCGAGGACTACTCAACTGGTGCAGCACCGTTTGCAGAATGGGACTTTTGGCGGGCTCAGCAGGGCAGAGACAGCCTGGACAATTCCTATTGGCTTTTGAAAGCCAATAGAATTAGACTCTATTCAAGAGAGTCTATTCTATTGGCTTTCAAAAGCCAATAGAATAAAAGGGAGTAGCACAGCTAAGGAAAAGGGGGAAAAAATGGCGGACTGCGTTGTTTGGCAACCCCCGTGAAATGGTCGTTTGACCCCAAATGGGGTCCCGACCCACAGGTTGAGAACCACTGGTTTATATCAAAGTAACCAAAGCTGAGTAACCAAAAACTATAATAAAAAGGAAAGAAAGGATGATAAAGTACAGTAAGACTTTGATAAAATAGATATTGGGTGGGGGGGGGGAGAAGAAGAGGGAGAAAGAAGAGGCATCTATTTAAACCAGGATGTCATTAAATCAGAAAGAATCTTTTGAACTTGCATAAAAAAAAGTTTTCCATTTTGCACATCTGTAAAAAATACGCAGCCTAAAATGCTGCATTCTCTAAGGAGATCCTTTTCACCCTATTCTTGCCACCAACACGCCCAGTGTGGCACTCCTAGGTTCTTCCTGACAGTCTTTTTGCTGGTCTGATGACTCCCCAATCTTCCCAGCCTTTTTCAGAAAAAAACCTGGTTAAACAAACCTTGTCTTTTATTTGCAGAGGATACCTAGCGTCAAATGTTATCTGTGGCATCCAAAAACTGTTCCGTAGAATTGTCCATTAAATCAATATGTCAGTGCAATAGGCTGTAAAACCTATAATCCCCCCTCAGTTATGCTGGATCACAATTCCAAGAACCTTCATACAACATACACAACAGATCTGAAGTAAGGTAACAAAGACATTTTTTATTACAGTTGTGTTCCTCTATATCAGTGGTTCTCAACCTTTCTAATGCCGCGACCCCATAATACAGTTCCCCATGTTGTGGTGACCCCCAATAAGTGACCCCCAACCACTTATACATCACCGGGTGCCAGGGGCATGGCCAAAGAAAAGGGGGGAAAAATGGCAGACAGCCTTGTTTGGCGACCCCCATGAAATGGTCGTTCGACCCCAAATGGGGTCCCGACCCACAGGTTGAGAACCACTGCTCTATATATTCAAATTGCAACTGGGAGATTTCTTTTCTTTTTTCTTTTGGTTATATCACAACCCTGCAAGTTAAAGAGAGGCCTGGTATTACTTTAAAAACCAGTTTTAGATTTATGATTAAGTTTTGCACATGCAAACATAAATGTTACCCCTACTGTAAATAAACTGTAAATAAACTACTTCCCAAATACAAAATTAATGTACATAGAGTCAGTTATATCTACATCTGTAAATCAGTTTTACATTTAAACTTCTTTACCAACTTTCTAGTCATGTGCACTTTAACAGACTGACTTAATGGCTGTTCATCTTTGTCTTAAACTGTCTGTTCATCTGTGTCTTAAACTGTCCTAACACCCCTACAGGGGAGATGGATAGCATAAAAATTCAATAAATAATTAAAACAAATTTTAAAAATCCAATACTGCAGGGGTTCTCAACCTGTGGGTCGGGACCCCATTTGGGGTCGAACAACCATTTCATGGGGGTTGCCAAACAACGCAGTCTGCCATTTTTCCCCCCTTTTCCTTAGCTGTGCTACTCCCTCTTATTCTATTGGCTTTTGAAAGCCAATAGAATAGACTCTCTTGAATAGAGTCTAATTCTATTGGCTTTCAAAAGCCAATAGGAATTGTACAGGCTGTCTCTGCCCTGCTGAGCCCGCCAAAAGTCCCATTCTGCAAACGGTGCTGCACCAGTTGAGTAGTCCTCGACTTACGACCGGTTGAGTAGTCCTCGACTTACGACCGGTTGGGGGGTCGCGGCATTAAAAAGGTTGAGAACCACTGCAATACTGGATTGAACATGTTTCACTTCTCATCCGAGAAGCTTGTTCAGAAAAGAAGTGAAACTTTTTCTAGAAAAAAAAAACCTAAGAAAGTCCAGTTGTGTTTTGAAAGGTGCCTTTTCAAAAGCGCCCATGGGTTACTCTTGTAATGTCTTCAATAATTTCAGAAAGAAGACATACAAGTCTTAAACATCATGTAGATCTGTGTTTCTCAGATTTGTCACTTAAAGATATATGGATATCAACTCCCCAAATTTCCAGTCAGTGCTCACTAAACTCTGTTTTCTTCTCTACCCTGACCTTTCTCATCCACACAATTCTAAGATAATGTCTGTTAACTATGGAGTTAAAATATCATGTGCTGTCCTTGAGACAGTACAAAATAATGCTGGCATAAAACTTGCTATTTCCATTGCAGATCTCTAACATGGCCCCTACAGCATCTGTTGCAAGTCAAAAGGTGAATGGTGTTCTCCTGATTTGTGTACTGTGTCAAATATAACAAGTGGATTATTGGCTTTCTCTTCTGCTATCTCTTTTCATCCTGTCACTACCAGCAGGGAAAACATTCATCAATCAGGGCACTGCAGAACAAATGGAAAGAGTCTGTTTCAGAATCTGAAATGGGCTTCTGTGAGCCATTTTGTTTGCCTTACTCCTCCACCCCCTTTGATCACCTCCCAAGTTCGAATTCTGTGGAATAAGGAAGTATGTGGGGAGATGCCAGGACAAAAATAGCTGGAGAAAGAATAGGCAGATCTGCCTTGATTGTGCAACCAGTGAAGTTGTACAAAAGGAGAAATGAAACTGATTATTTGCTAAGGCTGCAATCAACCACCTCCCTTACTTAAGGAACAAAACCTGATTGAAAATGGTGAATACAAGAAAATTAGCAAATAAGCAGAAGCACATCTCTTTTCTCAAATAAAATAATGGAACTCTGCTGTTTTCTCCTCTTCCTTGGTCTCTAAAACAATAAAATAGGTGATGGGTACGAAACTCATGAAACAAACTGCTGATGGAGAAGACAAAAGCTGACAGAGCAATAACTACATTGAAGCTGATTAATGAGGAGAGGGAAAGGCTACATCAAATACACCTCTGACCATCCAACTGGTCATCAGAGTCAAAATTAATCAGGAAACACAACATTTATTTAAACTATTAAAACTTATTAAGCCAATCTCTTTCATGAGTTGAGAATCAGATGAAAGGCTCAGTTGGAGAAAAAATAAAAAACAGTTTTGGGACTAGATTGTCCCATGTCAAGTGGGTGTTCATATTTAACAAACTATGTGGGTAAAAGGAAGGTCTTCCTACCAGCTTGAGAAAATCACAGGAGAAGCTCCTTTGTTACTGAATTCAGACAACACAAACCTCAAGCACTTGGTGATTACGAGTCACTGTTGACTCTTAACTCTTGGTTAAGTTATCAGTTAATTATGCTGCACAGATGTATATACACAACACAACTAATCTTTCTTGATTCTTCCGATGCTGAATTTGAAACAATCTTGACACACCAGAATTTTTTTGTCTTCTGAAAGTCTAGTTTATCTGATCACTGCAGTAAAGAAGATAATCTTTGTGAGTTCCTGTCTCTCACTGATCTTTTATGTTAAAAGATCCTCTGGTCCTTCCCCTTTTCCTTAGTTTCCCCTTATCTTCTTTCTGACTTAAATATTTTTTTAGTGATTTCAAAATCTTAATGAGTCATCCTGAAGTGAGAACTGCTTTTCTTTTAACTTATTAAATTATACAATGACAACATTTTAAAATGTGGTGAGGCTATCAGATTTTCTTTAAATTATTATGGCTCAACATTATACAATCCTGAATATGTATATGTTCCAATTATGTATCTATGGAATATGCCTAATTTTAGATAAATAAGTGTAGTTTGCAGAGTCTGCCAACACTCAGCTAGGTGAAAGCTCCCTATTTAAAAAAGGTTTTCAAAATATTCTCTGTGATACACTATGGAAGCAAAATGTGAACTTAAAAAAAAATAGAATAGGAAGAGCATTGACACCTTTGAACTTTGGTGTGGGAGGACATTCCTAAGAATACTGTAGAAAACAAACCAATGGATCATTGAATAAATTAGTCCCGAGTTCTCATCTGAGGCACATTTCTTAAAATAGTAAATGCTATTTTAAAGCTGATTCATCCAGTTTAAAGACATCTTCCTGGAACACACACACACAGATACACACACAGAGAGACACTATCTGATCAATCAGTGCTGAACTCTTCCTGCCCTAGAGCCTTCTGTCTGTTTTATGAGTCCTTTTGTATTTAAAAGCCAATATATTTTCCACTCTTAGAATGGATGTTCTTATAATCCACATAAGCAGTTGAAGTTTGCATCATAAAAATGACATTAAATTCAGAATTATTTTTGTTCTTGCACCAGAGTTTGTGCAACTTGTCTCGTAAGAACTGGCTGTTTATATAATCATTTGAAGAACAGTATGAGTAAGTAAATTCTATTCTACTCTACTCTACTCTACTCTACTCTACTCTACTCTACTCTACTCTACTCTACTCTACTCTACTCTACTCTACTCCACTCCACTCCATTTCATTCCATTCCAAAATCTATTCTGATCAAAGTCTTCCTTTTTAAATGTAACAATCCAAATATAGTTGGAATGTCCACACACATACTATATATGTAACACCATTGCTCTGTTCTTTATTCCCAGCATTTGCTATTCAAAAGTGTAGTCAATAAGTTACAACTTATTTTATATTTAAAACATGTAAGCTATCTTCCAAAGATGGATTGATTAATGTCTGTTCTTTAGCTAATTAGAATTTTTTTTATTCTGTTTGAAACCAGGAGAAAGAAAGGCAGGCATCTTGGAAAGAAGTTATGAATGACTTCAAAAGCAGCAAAGAAGACTTTGAAAAAACATTATTCCACAAAATCTAGTTATGCAGTGACAAAGAAGGTATAAAAATGTTGGATTTTGTCTGAATAATTTCTGCAGAATTAGAAAAACATATGCTAGCCATTATGAGGTAACCTGCTTGTCATAATATTGCTAAATACTTTTCTGAGAAGGAAGAAAGGAAGGAAAGGGAGTGAAAAAACAGAATCAAAACTTTGAAGTATGAATTAAACTTAATTAAATCATTGGTAAACAAATACATAAGAGACCATGTGCAAAAATAATAATAAAATACCATAAAATAATTTCCAGAAGCCCAAGCTGCTGATCTTGCATAGGCATTTGTTGATGTATGGAATAGGAAACTATTAAGTGGACCATTGACCTGATTCATCTTGTTGGGTCACATAAAGCTTGAGATTTCTCCTTGGTTCTTTGGAGATCTCTATTTAGGAAGGAAACAGCCGGAAGGCAAATATGGAAGATCTTCGAGACACATCTGTATCTCTTGCATGGAGCCAATAAAAATTGTCAGTCATCCAGATAAAGTTGTCATGTCAATTGGACTTCTTTTCTTGTTGGTTCAAAACGTTTCATTGCTTATCAAGACTAAAGAAGCTACTTCAGAACCAACAAAAAAAGAAGTCCAGTTGTCATGACTCAATGTCCAGATTCTTGCATGAAGGTGATTGTATCCTCATCCAAGAGGACCCTTTACAGACTTATTGTCAACTGCTCCAGAAAAGTAATTGTTGAAGTGTTCAAAGAGCAGCTGTGATGAGACTGTGAGGAAAAAATAGTTACGATGTTTGGCCAAACAGAAAATAGCTTTTCATACAACATATATAATATATACAATACACTATCTGGTCCAATTGTATAGATTCAGTTTTAGTTTAAGAGGCATAGAAATGATGCCCATGTCATTTGCTACTATCCGGATGGGGCTTATTCCGTGATATGGGAATAATGCACAAGTGTCTTGGTATAAAAGGCTCCTAATTTTACTTCTACACTAATCACTCTGAGCTCCCAATAACTAATCAGGCAAAACATGTTCATGAAAAGGGATAATAGGGTACAACTCAATTAGGTATGTAGCCTCAATGTAAAATGGCTGTGAAAAAGGCAGATTTCATGCTCAAGGTCCTTAGGAAAGCAACTGCAAATAAACTGCAGAAACAGTAATCTTCTATAAATTTATAGTACATTAGATACACTAGAGAACTTCAGCTGGGTTTTATTTCAAACTGAATTTTAAATCATCATCATCGTCGTCATCCTTGGGAAGGACTGAATAGGTGGATAAAAATGCCAAATCTAATCTAAATGATTAGAGGACTGGAGGCTAAAACATGAAGAACGGTTACAGGAACTGGGCATGGCTAGTCTAGTGAAGAGAAGGACCAGGAGAGACATGATACCAGGGTTCCAATATTTGAGGGGCTGTCACAGAGGAGGGGATCAACCTATTTTCCAAACCACCTGAAGGGCAGAAAGGAATAACGGATGAAAACTGATCGAGAGATTCAACCTAGAAATAAGGAGAATTTTTCTGACAGTGAGAACAATCAACCAATGGAACAGATTGCCTTCAGAAATTGTGGGAGTTTCATCACTGGAAGCTTTCAAGAAGAGACTGGACTGCCATCTGTCAAGAAATGGTGTAGGGTCTCCTGTTTTGGGGGTTGGACTAGATGACCTACAAGGTCCTTTCCAACTCTATTATTCTATTCTATTCTATTCTATTCTATTCTAATTCTAATTCTAATTCTAATTCTATTCTAAATATTTGGTTGGCTGTGCAACACAAATCATAATAATAAACCTGGAGGGAAATAGAAAAGATGAGAGAAAAAAAGGAAGGCATATTTGAAGTTCTAAAGTTTTCCTTTGGGGAAAATAAAAAGATCGACACCATAACCATAACCATAACACCGAGCTAGTGGCACTTTCAAGCAGGGGCCAGGGATAAGCGGCGCTTGCTTTACCGGGCTACAAATAAGAACCTTGGACGTACAAATCGCACACATCTGGAGAGCATCTGGCCGGGGAAAGTCTGCTGGGCAAACTAAAGCATCACAGCCGGTCTTCTCCATTCCTGGGGGGGGGGGGAGATGGGGATGATCGCCCGTGGGTGGAGAGCCGCCCTCGGTTTGGCTCGGGGTAAGAGAACAGCGAAAGGACAGCGAAGGGCCAGAGAGGAAGGAGGGGGCGCTGCCCAGAAGGGCGCCTCCTCGCCGGGGTTGGAGGCTGGCCAGGGAGGGGCCGGGCCTCTAGGGCACTACTTGAATCTGGGTGGCGTCCGCGCCGGTCCAGCTCCGCGTCTGCCCCTCACCCGGTCTCGTCGCTAGGATGTCTCGGATGGCGGCGGTCGTTCTCCTGCTGCTGCCCGTGTTCTGCTCGGCTCGTCCCCAGGCGAAGTTCGAGGCCACCCAGGCGCAGTTTATGCGGGTCGCTCAGACGGCCATCCAGTATCTCAACTACCATCAGGGCTCGCCCAGCTATCTCCGGAGCGTCGTGTTCCTCGGGAAGACCTCGGTCAGGGTAGGTAAGGAAAAAAAGAGTCCAAGCTCCCGCCTTGGAGCTAATGGCGGCGGGGAAGAAAATCCTCTCGGCACGTGTTTCCCACTGGTCCTCTCCAGTTTCTTTACGTACAGCCCGTCCTCCCCCCGCCGCCAAAATTGCAAGAGGGGGCTGCGAAAAGGAGCCTTAGGTATATCTTAAAGACTGGCTTTTGTCCGGAATATGATCAGTTCTGCTTGAGCAGGGGGTTGGACTAGAAGACCTCAAAGGTCCCTTCCAGCTCTGTTGTTCTGTTCGAGGAATTTGCGAGGAAAACAAAAGTTACCAACGTTGCTCAACGACGTCCTGTATATTTCCTTAGGAAAATTGGTCTCTTTAAACCTCTCTCCCTCTTCACTCCCCCAAACGAACTTCGATTTCGTTCATTGGTAGAATTCTGTGTAATGTTTGGCTGCCTGAAAAAGACAAACCGCATCTGAGTAGCCTGGCATAAACTTCTCTTTGGGAAAGACAGATCTGACAATCTGATGCCCTGAGGAACTAAGAGAGTCCCACACACAGGATTGGGAGGGGGAGATCACTTTGGGGCAGTGTTTCTCAACCTTGACAATTTTAAGGCATGTGGACTTCAACTCCCAGAATTCCACAGCCAGCAATGCTGGCTGTGGAATTCTGGGAGTTGAAGTCCACATGCCTTAAAATTGTCAAGGTTGAGAAACACTGCGGGGAGTATGGCTGAGGTTGAACTAGTGACGGCAAACCCCACCAACACCAACCCAATAGGAAGGAAGAATGACTTCATTCTTTGCTTCTTGTTAAAGAAGAGTTTTCCAGTTAGAGATTGCTATTGGTTATGTTGGTGTTGGATCCTACTTACCATGCAGATAAGAGTTTCTCCGTGATGATCTGTCCCTAACTTGGTTTTTCAACAGTGCTCTGTATTGTTGCTGATTTTCTTCCCTTTCACTCTTCCAAGATCCTTTCCTAGAGAACTAGATCTTCACATATTGTGTCTGAAGTAGGATAATTTGAGCCTGGTCATTGATGCCTCTAATGACAATTCTGTGCTGATAATCCATTTGTTTTATTAACTGTCCAAGTATTCTCAAGAATCTTCACCAACACCAAAGTTCAAAAGGGCCAATACTCATCTTATCCTGCTTCTTCAAAGTCCCAATTTTTTGCTTCCACATGGACTTCCATTTGCATCTGTGAGTGTCACAGAAAATACCATCACTTTCATGATTCTGATTTTTGTATGTAAAGTTTTGGTACATCATGGCATCTAGATATATTTTCCAAGGCTTTATGGCTGGTTTACCAACTTGCAGATCCTTTGCATCTACAGCTATCCAGACAATCTCTTCAACATACCATAAGTTGTTTCTTCCTTCAGTTTTAAAATTAGGTTTATCTTCTTTCAATCCAATTTTTTAAATATGTAAGATAACCTTGGGGTGACTGCCTTGCTGAATCCACTACTGAGAAAATGCAGAGTGCCCTTGATAAGAATTGTACCCACTCATCAGTGGGGGGCTTAAATGCCCTTGTTTGACTTTTCATTTGCAAGTCTTAAGCAACATGGTTCTGTAAGTGGAGAATAGGCATGGAGAACAGGGAGAGAGTAGCACATCTGCTTATTCAAATAACGGAGTTCTTACACGAAGAACATTGTGATGTCCTTTCATTAACCCCCCTTTTGCAAACAATATGCTTAGAAATGAATGTGGCTAAGGCAGAAAAGAGTACTTTGTGAGACTTAGAATCTTTTGTCACCTGATAAAAATCATGCTTAAATCTGAGCTTTTAAGTGGCTACCATTGTTAACAAAACAACATTAAAATAGAATAAATATGCTAACAGCAGTGATTGCAATAATTTACTGCATAAATTACCATCAACATGTAGAGTGATATTAAAAACTATATTCTTTTTTAAATGTTTCCTCTAGTTTTGTACCCCACCCACAATCCACTAGAGTTAGGTGACCAATAATTTAAATAAAATAATTACATTGATACTCTTATAACTAACCACCCACCATTTAACTCGAAAAGAGAAGTCTTTTTCTTGAAGGTATTTAATCTTAAAATCTTAGTCCTATCTGGCTTTCAGCAGATTAGAGGTAAGAAGGCAAGTGAGGTGATTATTTCTTGCTGATTCCACACCAAACAGTCTAGAGGCTCAGATAAAATCTTAGGACTATCAAAACCAGCCAGCATCCTTTACTGGTCCATAATGGGATGAGCCTTCATGAATAGAATAGAATAGAACTGGAAGGAATAAACCCAAACTGATGGCATTTCCTTCATTCTGCGCTTCATCTCTGAGAACTCCACACTTCCTAAGCACTAGTAATACTACTGACCTATAAAGGATCCTTTATTTTATTTTAATCCTAAATGGGTGGACATTACCATAGATTTTAGGTGAGTCACCACAATCTCTAGACAAGTCACCTTAGGACCAGTTCCCACAGCTTAGTAAAAGCTAGATCACCTGGTTCTTACATCTGGGTTCATACCTGGTTGGTCACATTATTTGAACTCTTTCCACCCATTAGAACTCCAGTATTCCCAGCTACTCTGGCCAAAAGGAGTTGTAATCTAATTAACACAGTTGGCCTAACACATTCTAATAGAAATGCTGGCTAGGGAATTTTGAGAGTTAAAGTCCACACATCTTAAAATTGCTGAGGTTGAGAAACAGTGATCTAAAAGGGACTAGTTAGGGGAAAGCTGAATAGTGTGATTAGCCTTTCAGCCAGTAAGTCACTTATTTTTCTTCTTCTTTGCTGATTAATTGCTGATTAAACAATAGTTGGAACACCGGGAAAAATTAAACTTTAAGCATTAAACTTAGTTTGGGAATGTAATTAATGTAATTCTGTCTCCATTCTGTCCAGGAAAAAAAAAGGTTTTGTAGAAGCAGAATAAACCAACACTCTACCTTCTTAGGATTCTAGAAACATATATCCCTATCAGTAAGAGACAGCAAATATGAAACTGTCATCTAAGTTTATACATTGTGTTTATTCAGCAAACTATAGTGAAGCAATATTGTGATGTCAATATGAAGTAGACTGTCCCTAGTGTTTCTTAAATCTTCCAAAAATGTTTGAAAGTAGGAGGGTGGAAAGATGGGTTGTCACATAGTGCTAAGCTATGGTTTGTTTAATCATGATTTAAACTGCTACTGCTTGGATTCAAAAATATACCAACCCCAACCAAGTGTACTTCATTATGGGTTAATACAATATGACCATAATCAGAAAAATAATTGTGAATTTTAGTCATATCTCCATCCTTCATATCCAGCTTCATAAAAATATCAGAGTCTAAGTGTCAACCTTATCCGGATGGTTAAGAAATGCTGCATTTAAAATCACTTTCAGGTTATAATCTCTGCCTGTGTATCTTTTCTTATTTTGCAATAACCTACACAATATTATATAAACTCTCTGTAGAAACATTTTTAAGCAGGCAGCAAAGACCTTGAGATATTTTCTTTTTATCTCTTATGTTTACAGAAGAAGAAAAGATAAAAGTAAGCAATCTCTGAAATATTTTACAAAACAAACTTACTGCCTGGCCAAAACTGAAAGAGAATATTTGTTAAAATTTCCTTTTCATCAGATGTTTGCTTTTGAATGCAATGTGCACTGAAGTTATTCTTCTGAGGAAAATGCCATTCCTTAATTTAAAACAAAAAAGTAAAGGCACTACAGTTTTATGCGTTCAAAATACTTGTTGAACTGCTTCTTTGATGCATGTTCTGCATAAATTGTTGGGAATTATAAAAATATTCTGTATCTTTTATATTTGCTTGGTGTAGAAAAACTCGGTGGACGTGAGCCTTGCTTTATTTTATGTTTCTTGACTGACCGCGAAAGAATTTTGATCTCTCCAAAATATTTTTCACAATACTATTTGGCTCATTTCATGTGTTTAAAAAAGTTGTTTTTGGGATACTATTAGGATTTATTTTGTGCATTTACTGAAATCAAACAAGGAGCACAGTAGCTCATGTAGTTAGGAGACTGGGTTGACAAGCAGCAGGCCTTTGTTCGAGGCCAGAGTGCTGCCATGGGGCAGGGTGAGCACCCATCCTTCACACCAGCTCCTGCCAGGGACATGAAAGGAGCCCCAACTGGGCATCCCCCAGGCAACGGTGATGTCATCTGCTAATTCTTTCAACCCAGAAACACCTCGGTACAACCCCTACAAGACCGTAAACTTTTAGCATTATGTGATTGTTAGCGATATTTATATTAATTATATTATATATTTTATATACGACCCAAGACAATTCCTCTTCACTCATTGCAGCCCCAGCAAGCCAAATATAGGACAGCCATATATATGCTAATGTTTCATTCAAGACCTTGGGCTGATTTTGTTACAATAGATTAAATCTGCTGCTTCTATGACTGTTCTTCGGCTGAATCTGGGCTGGGTTTCCCTTTATTGTTTCCACTGTGAGGAAATCTGATTGCATAAGCCAAACCCACTGAACTGCCACTAACAGTTTCCTTCATTTTTCTCTGGAGTTAAGCAAGGACATTTCTGAGTATATTTAGACAGGAAACCATATAGAAGTTCCAGGGCTTAGATGAGATTGACAAGTTGAAAAAAATGAAAGAAAGCTTTGAGTGTTGCCATCGGGAAAATTTCATGGATGTGGTCACCAGCTGTTTTCAAAAACAGCTCTTGCAATTGTGGGTACTGTTTTGGAATGCACACAACAGGATTGTCACATAAAAGCAGGGGCGGAGAGCCTAAAATTGTGATTAGCTGAAAAGGCAGGACTGAATATTTGACAAATACAATTTTCATTTCAATAAATGAAATATTGCAGTGATCAATCTTGAGTCCACTCCTCATTATTTTTAATTTTACGCTACGTTAACTGAAGTTTAATAATGAGAAGTAATAATTCTGCTTTGGTCATCATGATATGTGAAATACCGTGCCCAGATCTAGTACTGCGCTTTAGGAAGAATTCAGGGAAATTTGGATCAGATTAGGAAAAGAGTACTGAAGATGATTAGGGCACGAGAATATAAACCACCAGAACAGAGATTAAAAAAATGGTTTACCCTTGAGAAAAGACAGTTGAGGGAGGGCTGTTTATTTAAAATATTTATATACTCTTTCACATAAAAAGAAACTGTTCAAATAAAAATTGCATTTGTGATTTAAAACAATAGGTTAAAACAATCAATATTAAGATGTTACAAATCAAATGCACCATCCAAAATAAAAACAGTGTATTGAACAATAACAGAAACAGATTATACTCAACTATCTGAAAGGGTGACCCATAGATGACTGTTCTTCCATTCCAGAGTACAGGGCATAGAAAAGTGGTTTTAAGTTACAGGAAAGCAGGATCTGATGCAATCTTAGAAAAAACTTTCTGACAGAGCAATTTGACAGTGGGATTGAGATAGTCATAGGCTTTCCTTCTGCAGATACTGTATGCTCAAGATTACTAGACAGCCACACTCTGGCTTCCTGCACTGAGTAAAGGAAGTAGATTCAGTCACTTGACTACTTTCTTCCAGATGTACAGTATGTCTCTCAGATAGCAATAGCAATAGTATTTAGAATTATATAGCATCCTATAGTACTTTACAACAGGGGTCCTCAACCTTGGCCACTTTAAGACTTGTGGACTTCAACTCCCAGAATTCCTCAGCCAGCAAAGCTTCAACTCTGGGAGTTGAAGTCCACAAGTCTTAAAGTGGCCAAGGTTGAAGACCCCTGCTTTACAGCACTCTCTGTTGCCTCCATCAATCTGGATCCGCATTTTACCAACCTTGGAAGGATGGAAGCTGAGTCAACCTTGAGTCCATCAAGATCGAATTCCAGGCTGTGGGCGGAGTTAGCTGCTAATCCCTGTTGCTAACTCTTGGATGTATTTGACTATACAGGTAGCCATCGACTTACAACCAGTTGGTCAATACAAATGACTGCTCAAAATTACAACAGGCCTGCAATGGGTGCTTTATGGTTCTAAAGCACTTCTGGCTGTCCTAAAATGTCATGCCACATAAAGAGCCCCCAAGTACCCAAATGTACATGACTGTACTTGGATACTTGGCATCTAGCTCATCTTTACAACCCAATCCCATATTTAGCATCTAGCGCATCTTTACAACCCAATCCCAAATTGACAGCAATTTACTGTGTTTTTTTCTTGTTTCTGGCAAAAAAAAAAGGTCATTCAGAAGAACGGCTTTGCATTTATGACTGCCATCATTTGCTTAACAACTGCCACAAAAAAAAAAGGCAGTTAAGATCAGATCTGGTCACATGGTCACATTATGACCATAATGACTTATGGCCAGTAATCAGGTCCGGTTGTGATGGTAAGTCAAGGACTATCTGTACTCTAATGCTGAAGCAACCCTAAGTATTACACAAGTCTGTAAAAATGAGATCACTTCCTTGAATACAAAGTTCCAGGAATTTTTCAGAAGCTAAAACTGATAGGGAACAAATACATGATGGATCTTCATTACATATATTTAAATGCTTACATTAGCTATTCATCATTCTAACTTCATTACAAAATTAATGCAGGACCTGTTTGAGAATACTGAAATATCTTTTTTTTTAGAATGATAGGCACAAAACACAAAAGACTCATTACATCCCAACTGCATACAGTTTTACTAAGATTCCTGAAATGATAGAAAAGCCATACACAACAGGAGTGTAGCATAGATCCTATATAGGATTTTTTTTAATGATCTGCCACTTTAAAGGGTGTTTGTGCTGTGTGTGCCATACATATGTGAAGTGTAACTCTACCTTATATGTCTTGCAGAATATCCCAGGAGTTGGACATCAGTACTTTGTGGGCTTTTATACAAAACACATTCAAACTGGGGTAAGTGGATTGCTCTACTTAGCTATTTCTGCAATAGAATTCTTTTTCTGGTATCAATGCACCAAAAACCAGCTATGATATCAGCTTTGTTCAGCATCATGTATTAACAAATGCCGTAGAGTGCTTGGATACAATGGGCTCCTTATTGTATAGCTGAGCAATATCCATCCATCCATCCATCCATCCATCCGATTTATATAGCCACACATCTCAAATAGCAACTCTGGGCAGTTTACAGTATATGAAAACAATGCAAAACATGGGCTTTAAAAAGCCCTTCATGACATGGGTCCAGGCTATCTGAGAAATTGCCTCCTCCCAATGGGATTAGCTCGCCCCACTCATGTTGGCAGAAGGGACATGCTGCGGACTCCTTCATCCATGGAATTTCAGCTGGCAGGATCCAGAAGAGCCTTTTCTGCTGTGGCTCCCGCCCTGTGGAACATCTTGCCTCCTGGGTCAGATTTGCTCTCACACTTTTGGTCTTCCGAAAGGGCCTGAAGACCTGGTTCTGCCAATTGGCCTGTGGTCCTAATGGAGACGTGGCATGTTGGAGGTGGCTAATGGAGTAGAGAACACCCCATCTCCTCTCTGTGCACACTTTGCACCCTCCCTCTCCATACTGCTTAGTTTGATTTTAATTCAATTTTTAAATTTAAGATCTTCATTTATTGTTTCATTTTGCATTTTATGCAATGTCTGTAAGCTGCCTAGAATTGCCTCTGGTGAGATGGGTGACATACAAGCTTGATAAATAAAGCACAATACATGCAGCAGCTGAGAAACTAAATCAGTGTAGTACAATCCAAGTTTTCGCCCCCACTCCAATCCTATGTTTGGGAATATAACTATGTCTTAAGGACCCTGTGAAAATCTGACATGGTTGAGGAAATCTAAACTTGGGAGGAATGGCGTTCCACATGGCAGAATCCCAAAAGATGACATTCTTCAGTGACAGGACCTGCAGAATGCCTTTTCTGTTGGATCTAATTGGGTGGGAAGAAACAAGTGGGGGAGATAACCTAACTCTGTACCATGAAAGGCTTTGTTTATGACAACCGGCACATATGGAACCAGAAGCACATTGGCAAGCATTGTAGCTCACAGAGCAAAGCTTTAACATGTTCACCCAGAGACATTTTCATAGCTGTCAACATCAAAGCATCTGCACCAATTGCAGCAGCACCACGTGGACTGCACTGAAGTCATCCACTTGAGAGGTGATTTTGAGCAGAAACGCTGAGGCTAGGAAAGAAAATATAAGATGAAGTTGTGCAAAAACCTTCCTGGCCATGGCTGCCAGCTATTCCTTAAATGGGAGCTGCCAGTCGAGGAGGAAATCCAGAATGTGCATCAGTTCTAGCTTAGGGCAGTGGAACCTCATCCAGAACAAGAGATGGCAAATCCTTGGCTCCTTGGAACCTTAATATCCAGTCTTGCTAGGATTGAGCTGAACCTGTCATTCCCCATCCAGACTCCCATAGTCTCTAGACACTAGGGTAGGATCTTCGTTGAATCATTTGGTCAGCCAAGGGCAGAAATGTGATGCTGGGAATCCTTAGCACTCCACTGGGCCCTGAGACACCCAGCAAAGCGGGAGCTGTGGGATAGATAAATACCATGGAATCACTTCACATTGCCCCCTTCCATTCCCAATCCAAGGGGCAGAAAACATGTCTACCTATTCTGTGTCACTGCTAATCAGAGGACTGTAATCCATGCCAGTCCAAGAGGCAGAGATTTATACTTTATTTATATTACTTATAATATAAGTAATATTTATTTATTTATATTTATAGATGCCTCCATTAAATGACTGAGGGGATACTGTTGTAGCAATATTTGCTGCCCTGAAATATGGGATAGTGAGTGGAGAAGTAGGATTTAATTCCATGAAAGCTTACCTTCCTTTCCATGTATCTATCTCTGACAAAGCTACATTTTTCTTACTACATTATGCTTGAATTTCCCTCCATCTTTGGCATCTTTTTGGAAGAAATAAAGTGCAAATAGAACCCCTGGTTACTCTGACAGGAGCTTTTATACCTATAGCAGAGTGTCCTGGCTCCATCAGAGCCCGGTTCAGAAGAGGAGGAGGAAGAATTGGAATCAGGACCGTCTGACAGGGATGTTTGAAGAGATCAGGGGCCGAGAACAATGCTGTCCCAGGATCCTCATGCATTGGAGAAAGTGGTCAATCAGATGGAGAGCTGGTTGCCTTCACAGACACAGGGAAGGATCAGCTGCTGACAGTCAGTGGTGCTGATAGGCAGCAGATCCCCTTTGATGAGGAGCAGCTGCCTTCCCCACTCGATCCAAGGGCACAGAGAATGTAGTGTAGGCAAGCTCAGAAGGGCTGCAAGATACTTAGGAGAAGGTTGCCCCACTCTTCCTTACAAGGAACACCTGGAGTAGAGTGACTTAAAAAAAAGCCATGGGGAGTTAGTCTAAGCCAGGAACAATTGTTTGTTTTGACTTACACTCCCCCGGCTTTGATTTGTGCCTTTTGCCTTGTCTTGCCTTGAGGATTGCCTTCTGTCTTTTGCTTTGCCTAGCCTTGAGATCTGCCTTTTGCCTTGTACCTTGTCTTTGCCCTAACGACCGCTTTTTGTCTTTTTCACAATCTACTGCTGGATCTGGACATAAGAACATAACAAGGAAGTTTGGAAGAAAATAACCCCACATTTTTTGTTTGTTTGTTTTAAAGCAAAACCTAGGGAAATGCAGTGCAACTGTACTCTACCGGAAGAAAATATCTAAGCCAGTGATTGAAATCAGTTGCACAGACAACAAAGGTGGAGATCAAATCAAGGAGGAGGACTACAGGCTATATAGGAAACTTCAAGGTACATCCTGGGCAGGGAATCTTTTTCATAAGCACCCAGGACTGCATGCTTCTCCCCTAATTAACCAGTTTCTAGATTCACACAATACATTGCGCAATGAATTGACCAAATGATCTGATTTTGCAAAATGCGCTAAGCTGCAATTTTTTTTTCGTGAGATTATGACATGCTAAGTTTGGTTAGTTTTATCTTTAATTTACTAAAACCGGGCAACAGGTTCTCGATCTAAGATGCTCTCTTACTTTCCGTGTTGATCTGGCAGATGTAAATATCCAAAAGCTGACTACAGGTAGTCCTTGAGTTATACAACTTGCCCATTATGGTTGAAAGTCAGGAGGGCTATTAAGTGAACTGTCTCACTTAACCACCCATCCCTGCTCTCCCCAGCGCATTTGTTAAATGGAGCCTGGGGTGACTCAGGTGGGGAAGACTCTGGGAAGCGTAATTCTGGCACAAGCCCACCTGCCTGTGGTTTCCCAAGTCCATTCCTTACACTTTGATATACTCCCTGCTCCACTTCCCACCCCTTGGGGTCCTTACAACCATTTGGGCCTCCTCCCTGTCAGCTGTCACCAGTCACCAATCGCTGTTACTTTTCGAAAGTCTCCAGAGCTCAGAAGATTGGGCCATGTGGCACAATCCCACAAGCAATCATTTTTTTCTGAGTGAAAAGTAATGCTGGTGAAGCTCTTGGTTTCCTTCACTAAGGCTAGCCTTAGCTTTGCCGGCCTCACTCAGAAAAAGACATCACTTGCGGGATTGTGCCATGTGGCTGATCAATGGAGTGGCCTGTCTTCCTCTTAGCTTTGGAGATCTTCAAAAGGTGAGTGAACAGTGATGGGAGATGGGGACCAGTACCAACGGGGTAGCAAAACATGCCTAATGCTTTTAGGGACCCGGCTGGCAAGGATGGGGGGTGAAATAAGCAAAGAGGACATGCTACATCTCTGCAGTTGGTCATAAGGCCACTTTAGCTGACTGTGTTCAGCAGGTCAGCGGTTCAAATCTCACCAGCTCAAGGTTGACTCAGCCTTCCATCCTTCCGGGGTAGGTAAAATGAGGACCCAGATTGTTGGGGGCAATGTAAATATATATATACATTGCTTACTGGTGTACACCGCTTAGAGAGTGCTTGCACTTAAAGTGGTATATAAGTCTCATAAATAAATAAATAAGGGTGAACAACCACAGGATGCTGCAAGTACCTTTTGGGGAGGGTCTATCGTAAGACTGAACAGTCAATAAGTGACTGGTTGTAAGTCAAGGACTCCCTGTACTGGATTATTAATTTGATTAGCAGTCTAGCTTTTTAAAAACAACACATGCAACCACATCTATGTGTATAGTACTTTGACTCTGTTCCCAAATAACGAACAGTTCTGATTTTGTTTTTTAAATCACACTCTTCCATTGGAGATTTGCAAAGATGACACTTATTGGAGATGATATAAATGCTAACCAAGATGTATCTCTAATTTCATCCAAGAGATGAGTGGGTGTTTGCAACTCATTTGTAGCATCTCTGCCTCTTAATACAACATATTAATGTTTGCTGATAAAATTATCTTTTGACTCTACATGAGAAAACCTTGAGCTTGCAAAATACAGGTAACAACACCCTCAAATCTAGCTCGACTCCTAATAAGGTGGACCTCCTTATAGTAATATTGCCTCCTTTATTCCTTTCTCTACGTTTTGTTCCCCTCATCTCCTGCAGACGCATCGTCACCAGACGAATTAAAATATTTCGCCAACATTGGCAGCAGTTACATTGCATGGAAGGAATCAACTGAAAATGTGGGTTATGTCATGAGGGAAATCAAGGATGCAAAGAAATGGGTAAGTGACAAGAAAAGCTGTATGTAAGAACCACAGGCCTATTTAATTAATCAGTAGTTACACTGAACAACCATCCATTTTAGCCTACCATGTTTAAGCTGAACCTTTGTTTAGTTTTTGGTTCAGTGTGGTTCAGGGAAAGCTCCTGTTAAATAAATGCCTAAATGAAAAATGTGTATAATAAGTTGTATGCGACTAAGAACTAATCAGATATTAGAAGTTCACTTTCTAAGACACTGGTGGCCTATTAAGTACAATGGCTCCATAATTTTACTCTCTGGCCTGGTTCAGATTTAATACCAAGAGTTTCAAGAATAGATTGAACAACCGTGTGACCAGGAGGTGTAAGGTCTCCTGCCTTGAGCAGGGAGTTGGAATAGAAGATTTCCGAGGTCCATTCTAGGCCTATGATTCTATGCTCTATGAAACACACATTTTATAGAGTAGAGAAAGCCAAGGACATCGACAGTGAAGAGGAGGTAAGGTAAGGAAAAGAAGACACTGGGAAGGTTTGTGAGCTGGTGATGGGTCAGTTAGATAGCTACTGTTAACGTCCTTGGCTTCAAGCATATCATATCGTACCCCTACGTATTCCGCTGCTCCCCAAGCTCTCCAGGGCAGCCTTTCTTAGCTGCCAATGTTTTTAGCTTGAAGTACCACATAAAGAGAGACAGAACTAGAAAGACATGAAGATAATGCTGATCAAGTTCACAGGCTCTGTGGAAAAAGAGGAAAGTTACCAGCCCTACTTGCTCCTTGACCCTCTGGATTTTGTTCTGGCCCAAAACTGGAAAAACAAAAGTGTTCCAGAGTTCAAGTACTACCAAACCATAGCCCACTTTGGATGGTTTGGCAGAACTTTTGGAGTACAACTTAGTGGTATGGGATATTGTAAAGAAAGATGGTTTTACTAAAATGCCAGGAAACATCCAAAGAGCATATAAACCATTCTGCGCACTCAATACAATATTGATCTCAGCATGCACATAGTACCTGAATGCTAACAAGATGCTCTTTAAATATAATTATCTTCTCCAGCCTTCTTTATTCCAACCTTTTTTTCCCCTTTTCTGCCCAGTTACGTGACAACACACTTGAATTTGACTACACCGTTTTGATTGATAGTGATGTCTCAAAGGTATGGAAGCTTCATTACTCAACACTTTTGTTTTTATAAAATAAGTGAGCCTTTTATTTTAGCAGTATTGTTTCATTAAGCGAATTAAGTCCAGTGACCATATAATAATCATTCCAATCCATTTTGTAAGAACATTATGATCAGTGAAGAAATGTATAAAAATAGTTTATTCAACAATTCTATATATGCTTATTCTAAAGCAAATCCTGCTAAATGCAGTAAGGTTCATACTCAAGGAATTAAGTTTAGGATTGCAGCCAATACATGCACACCCTAAAATGCTACTGGAATCAGTGGATTTATTCCAAGCAGACTTACTCCTGTCATTGATTATTTTTACAGAATCTTTCCTGTCTTATGCATATTACCTGGAACCTGGAGCTGCCAATAAAAGTGAAATATGAGTGCATTTCAGAAGACACTTCTGCATATGGCTCTGGGCAAGAATCAGGTTCTTCTCCTGATTATTTCTTTGAAACTAACTTTTAAGTAGGGAGGGAAAATCCTTCCATTTAATGCAGTTGTAAACATTTTTACAAAGGTATAGCATATCTTTTATTAATATTCCAAATTCAGTATTGAGAATCTTCTATCTAAATCAATGCAATCTGTCTGGATGCTTTGCACTAGTCACTTCTGATTTATCATAAATATCTCTTTGCTGGTTAATTTAATAGAAATATTCATTTTTACAGATATTTTTATTATTGTATATGGAAAAACTGCTGATGTGTTGCTACGTTTTTGGTATTAGAAGTAACTCACTATAAGGCATTTTTTAAAAATATGTATGAACAAAGATCTTTGAAATTTTAAACTGCCATTTTAAATAAATATTTGATAAAATATTTTTACATTTTGGAAAATATTTGATGTTGAGATTTAACTTATCTTCAATAAACGGACAAGAATACATTTCGTCTGTGTCACTTCATGTTGTACTACTTGAACTACAATATTTCAAAATTTCCTTTCAATGTTTTATATAAGGATGTTTAAACAGGGTAAAAAATGAAGCTTGATTACTTCACGTTTTTCTGAGATATACGAGTCCAAAGCAAGCTTGCCAGAAGTCTGCCAGCAGCCTTCTAATTATGTAATTTTAGGGAGAGTAAGCTAAAATTTACCATAAATTCTTCAACTAATTATTATTTCAAAATCTACAGGAAAAAAACTTACGAGTAAATTTTGCAGAGCTGAATAGAAGATAGAAACAAGCTAATAAATGTCAGTGCGAACTACATAATATATTGTTTTTTGAAAGACAAATCACATCTGAATCTTTGTGTAAGCAGTAAGGGGTTTTAACACCGTCCCATAGTCCAGGCTCTAATCTTCTGCATCTACGTGCATTAGAATTAAGGTGTCTGATTGCAAGTGACACTTGCTTCAGAGGCGAACTGCAGCTGCATACAGCTTCAGCTCCACTGGAACAAAGGCGTAGAGCCTTTTTAAACATATAATTCAAATCCTTAGGTTTAAGACTGGATAATTTTTAAAAACCACACATTTAAGTGTTAATTGCAGAAACTGTATTTTTATATGGACTGAAAACAATCTAATTTCCCTTAATTGCAATGAGGATCTGTGTACAATTAGATCAGCACTAATACCTGGTTTTAATACTTTAATTTCCACTGAATTTACTTTTGTGAGCTATGATGATAAGGCCAACAAGAGAAAAAATCCTGGAGAGTGGAGCACTATCACCTATTATCTGAAGGCAATGTCAAATGATATTATTCCAGGTTTTGCAATATTGCCCGTTTGCTTGTCCATAGAGTCAAGAATCATGACACTCAAATTGAAATGCACAAGTTAGTGTTTTAAATGCAAAATGTAGCATGGAATTAATCCAGGAAGTCTAATCTAAAGTGTAGATTTATAGGTAGTCCTAGATGCATGACTGACCACTAAGTGACTGTTCAGTTATGACAGTCTCCGCCCCCCCCAAAGATGCTTACAACACGATTTCAAAATTACAATAGCCCACCTCCATCCCAGTCATGTGATTATATTTTAGATGCTTTGCAACAGGCTTACCTTTACAGATGTTTGCTGTGTCCTGCAGTCACATGACCACAGTTTTCAATGTTTTTTGCAAGTTTCTGGGGTTTACTTCTGGTTTCTGTCAAAAAAAGCCCTTTGGGTAAAATGGATTCACTTGACCACCACGTCTTCTTAACAACTACCACGTTCACATAATGATCACCATGTTCACTTAACAATCGCCACAAAAGTGGTTGTAAAATTGAGTCCAGTCACATAGTGATTAACAACTGCAACCATCTACAACTGTAATTCTAGGCTCAATTACACACATACATCAAAGATTATCTGTACCCATATGAATTGTACCAATGGCAGTATTTTTATCTTCTTGCCCACTAGCTATTTGTAAACAAAGAACCCTCATGAAGGCCCTATGATGCTTCTCTGGTTCTCCCTCAATGGTTCCATATAGATACTAAATAAAATAGGGCAGGGGTGTCAAACTGCCGGCCCGTAGGCTGGATGCATCATGGCGAAACCACGTCCACCCCATTGCTGGCACTGGAAAAAAAGTCACGATGTCGTGACACATCACGTGATGTTGCGAGTTTGACACCCCTGAAATAGGGGGAAACCACCAAGCCCTGTGCACATACCTCTCCCCCCCCCCCGGAACAATACTTGACCACTGCTTTCCCTTTGATTACCAGTGGAGTCACACTCTCCGGTAGAAGCAAAACACTATTCCTGACTTCCAATCTTTACAATGTGCTCAATGGTATCAAATACCATCAAAGCAATCAGTGCCATTTCCATCTCATTAACAGTATCAAGCAAGGGATACAGGGATATGTGTCCCTATTAGAGATTCAGAAAATCCATTTTTTTTCTACAATTCGATATAGCTGGATACTTAGCATCAGTTTCAACAATATTCCCCAGAAATAGACTGGGTAAGTTGACACACTCCCCAGACACACTCAGCTCACATGATTACCCAAAGGAGATAGAAGGATCCTGGATCTAACCCGCAGGTGTCCAGGTTCATATCTTACACCAACAGTCCCCAACCTTTCTGGCTTGGCTTGGGGGGGGGACAGAGAGGGGAAACAGTCCACACAAGCGGTGGACCAGTGTCCACACAAGCAGTGGACCAGTGTCCACACAGTTTGATTTGCATGAGTGGTGGATTGATGCACCCATGTGTGCTGGACGCCGCTCACACAAGTTGAGCTGCCTGTGTACGTGCCAGCCTGCGGCTTGGTTGCAAATGGCCACAGCCCAATAGTGAACCACAGCCTTGGGAATGGAGACCCTATCTTAGACAATTCTATTCATTTTGAAAAGGTTTTGCTCTAGCAATAGCACCTAGACTTATATACCACTTCATAGTGCTTTATATCCCTCTCTAAGCGGTTTATAGAGTCATCCTATTGCCCCCAACAATCTGGGTCCTCATTTTAGAGACTTTGGAAGGATGGAAGGCTGAGCCGCTTAGAATCAAACTCCTGGAGTGAGCAGTGAGTTAGCCTGCAGTACTGCATTCTAGCCACTGTGCCACCATGGCTCTGTTGAAAGAAGAGTTGAAAGAAGAATCAGGAAAATTGAAAAATTAAAATTAAAAAGGAAAAAATAACTCATTCAGTACAATCAGCTCACAATTTATTGCTATAGTGACAAAAACAAAAATCCAG
Organism: Crotalus tigris; assembly: GCF_016545835.1. Taxonomy (NCBI): domain Eukaryota; kingdom Metazoa; phylum Chordata; class Lepidosauria; order Squamata; family Viperidae; genus Crotalus; species Crotalus tigris. The sequence continues at coordinate 106,108 of NW_024097621.1, forward strand.
AACTGTACCTACGGTAGTTCTTGTGAGATGGGGTTTCTATCAATCAGGGCTATCTGCAGAGCCATAAATGATGTGCATTTATTTATTTGTTTATAGCCCACCTTTATTATTTTCACAAATGACTCAAAGTGGTAAGCATATCCAACACACCTTCCTCCTCTTATTCTCCCTACTACAACAACCCTGTGAGGTACCATGGTCAAACTGAAATCAATCCTAGAAAGTAGTGCTGGCAAATCACCTCTATTACCAGGAAAATGACATGGACATCGCCTTATGGATACCAGCTACGTCATATGAAAGCCAAAATTATTCATTCTCCTTGCCATCACATTAGGACAGTTATAAGAAAGCTTCTTGCTCTTAAGACTTTAAAGGAGACAAATACAATGTCATTTGGCCCACTTAGATTTATTTAGATAGCCCTGCAGGCATGTAAAGTGCAACACTCCCAATAATACACAAGTAGACGTAGAAATTACATTGCGGTCTTCATATGGAAGGTCTTGGGGAGGGACAAAATTCCATTCGTACAAGTAGGCTGCATTTTTGGGTGGGTGTTCCTCTGAGAGATCAGACATATTTCTTTGAAGGAAACAGACATTTTAACAATATCCAATGTCTGGCAACTGAAACAACATAACACTGCCTTGAGCTAATTTCAGTCACTAACTGATGTGTCAGGCTCTCTAGAACCACTTCTCAATTTTTTTTAAAAAGGCATTAAAATATCTGAGATTTTTACTGGAAGTGAATTCCAAGGTATGGAAAAATTGTCAATAACACTAAAATATATTCTTTGCTTCTAGAAGAATGGAAAAGGGAAAAATCACTTTCCCCCGCAATCTATCTTCAGGTATTATTAGGAAGTTAAACAAACTTACTAGATAATCCTCAAATGTTCATGTTACATTACAGTCTGCCTTGTGTACTCAAGTTCAGAGTAAGGTTATTTAGTCTTCTAGTTCAGACTTGGTAGCGATTATCAAAAAACTTAGGTAGAGATCTGCTGATTCTCCTGCATTTGATTCTTTGATTAATTAAGGGAAGGCTTCAAAAACAGGACAGAGGTACGCAGAGAGTATTATGGTGAGGTGTAAAGAGACCGAAAGATGACAAGAACATTGTCAGCTTAATTTAATATCAAGCCCCTAAAACAAAACATTTTAATATAAATTAAGATGGTGATTCATTCACGGAATTTCTGTACAAACAACAGTCTTTTCATGACTTAATAAAGTCAAAACTTTGATTCAGGATGAAATTGGTCTGAATTTTCTTCATTTGTTCAATTGTAAATCTTGTAACAAATATAGCTTGTGGGCAGTTTCTTATATATGACTGATGTGAAGGTGCATTAACCTTTGACCTTGCCCTTTTTCCCAGGAAGTTGTCCTGTTGCTTCAAGGTATTGGTTAATTAATTCTTCCTGTGTATTCGATGAACAGGCTTGGTATTTCATGTATTCCATTGTGTATTCCCCTTTTCCCTGAAGAGAAAATATTCTCATATTATGAATAATTTAAACAATTTATCAATTGCTAAATGGTAAAGTGCTAGTTTTCATGTATTATATGGTAGAAGAGAAATTTATAAGCATAGTTGACACAGTAAGTAGCTGAAAACTGAACTAGCAACTGAGTTTACAATTCCAAAAAGCATTGCAATTCTTTGAAAGACATACGCTCCTAGAGATAAAAAGCTAGATTTTCAAATCAGCTCCCAATCTTCCTATATTCACATCTTTGTCTCTGCAGCACTTTTTCCCCCTTCACTTTCTCTTCTCATTCCTTTTAACCAAGGGCGATATAAAAAGTTTGAACCAAAAGGCAGAATGCAATCATTTGTTTGTTTGTTTATTTATTTACTGTATGTGCTCCCCATCTTGTCTAGAGGCCACCTTGGGCAGCTTACAAACATTTATCTGTCCCTGTAGGTTATCTGGCACAGGTAGTTGTGATTTAAATGAACCAATCAGAGCCATCCAACTAGCACTCCCTGTTCTTCACCAGGAGTCAACACAAAGGGAAAAAATAGGTGTGGACAAAAAAGAGCTTCTGCACAAACGTAAGATCTGTTTGTGCTATTTTTGCCCAAATCCATAAATGTTTCCCTTGAAGGGGAAACAAGAGGCAAAGGAAAAAAATATGAGGGGTCCTTGATGCTCACTGAGCTTGCTTGTTTTCTTACAGACATTTCATTACCCAACTAGATCACATCATCAGTGCAAGTAAGGAGTGCAGTTTGCTCTCAGTTTATATTCTAGTGGTTTGCTTCTCAGTGTTGGTGGGGGTGGTCTTAAGAGTCTTAGGTTTTAGAAAAATATGCTTGGAGTGGCTAACCATGCCGTAAATGTGAAGTCCTACTGGACAAATGGGTAACAGACCAGATGAAAATCTCGGGCAGCCAGGGTAAAGACTCATCATCTCTTCTCTAAATTATTCAGTCTCATTGCCTAGATATTCGTTCTTTTTTTCTGCTAGGTTCCTTTCTAGCTATTTCTTTAGCTTCTCTTTCCTTCCTGGATATCTCTTCCTACTTTGTGACTTTAAACACAATTAATTACTCATTTTCAGAAACGTCCTCTATACCAAAGCTAAAAAAAAAAAAAAAGGTGTATCCTATAGTAAAAATGATCTGAATGAGATAATCATAAATGCTGGAAAACTGTAACATCTCTTTAACAAACCCAGAAAGTATCCGCTCACTTACCTCTGTACATGATCTTAGTTCCATAGCATATCCAAACATATTGTTCAATGCCACCTAAGGAAAAAGAGAGAATTGGTAATAACGGCTTCTCTTAATTTAAGAAGCATCCACAAAATTACAAATCAGGGTTTACAAGTTACTTACACACCAACCACTAACTGCACGGTAAAATTTAGCTTCTTGGGCTAGGTTCAAGGCATGTTATGCAGTTCCTTCATTCTCTTTTTGTAACTTGATTAATAACAAAGAATCTCATGACACTTTAAATATAAAGTTATTGATAACTGCATCTGCTGTATGAACTGTAAGATTCAACACCCAGGTTTCCTCTTCTGAGGATTCGAGCTCAGAGATTGTGTGAACCAAGCCAGGTAATCCGAATTTCTTGTGTCATAAAAATACAACCCTGATGCTCTCTTCCACACATCATTCATCTGAGAGCATTAGCAAATGAACTGAGGTGGCGCAGCAGTTAGAGTGCAGTACTGCAGGCCACTTTAGCTGACTGTATTCAGCAGGTCAGCGGTTCAAATCTCACCGGCTCAAGGTTGACTCAGCCTTCCATCCTTCTGAGGTAGGTAAAATGAGGACCCAGATTGTTGGGGGCAATGTAAATATATATATATATATATACATTGCTTACTGGTGTACACCGCTTAGAGAGTGCTTGCACTTAAAGTGGTATATAAGTCTCATAAATAAATAAACTTTAAATAACAAAAGTACCAAAATGGACAGTTATGCCTACTTTTATTGAAGTTATTTATTTATTATGGCCATATACAGAAAGCCGGGTGTTTATTGCATTGGCTGTAGATATTTGGCAGCTGACAAGACCCAGAAGCAGCCAGCATGGGGCTTCCCAGCCAAGATGAATTAGCCAGTGACATCGTCATTGCCCAAGGAATGCCCAATGGAGACTCACCTCTTCTGTCCCTACAGGTTCCCACCAAAATGGTAACTATTTATCTACTTGCATTTTTCAAACTGCTAGGTGGCAGGAATTGGAGCCTGGGGTGGGAATTCACCTGGCTACATAGTACCCAGATCTCAAACTTGGGTTTGATGATTGTCAAACCTCCATGCTAACCATAGAGCCACCATGCCCCTTTTATTAAAGTTCTTAATAAACATAGTGAAAAAACTAACACAAACTAAACTCGAAGGAAAAAGTGCAACAAGTGCAGAAAAAAGGAAAAGAAAAAAATAGGAAAGACGACAGCAACAAAAACAAAAATAAACATGTGGCTTCCAATCTTCATTACACTGAGCATAAACTAACAACTTTTCATCCACTTTTTAAAAGTACAAATAAAAAAGAACGCTTCTCTTATTCTAATTTTTATCTATATGAAATCCAGAAATCATTATCTTTTCAGTCTTGATTCAGCAAAAAAATCCACTAGGAGTTACCGGAAATATCAAACAAATAATTTATCTCTGATTAAATAGTCCAACTTTACATTCCTTCGATTCGCTCTTCACAAATCTTAACCTTTAAATCATTCCATTGACATTACAAGATCTTTCATCAATCTTTAGTATTCAAGAGGAATCTTCAAAGCTTTCATGAGCTTACTTTGAAAAATAAGTGAAGAGGCATCATTCAAGATTTTTTTCCCCCGCAACTGTTATATATCTAGATCCTTTTCTTGATTTGTCTTTTGAATTCACATTTTGGTAACCTTAATTTTGTTGTCTTCCATATCTTCAAACTCTATAATATTTATGGCAGGGGTGTCAAACTGCCAGCCCACCCCATTGCCAGCAATGGGGAAAAAGCGCCAATACGTTGTGCGACATCACGAGTTTGACATGTCTCATCTATGGCAACTAAAAATTTAATTTTTTTCATTAATTTAATTTTTTTTCATTTTCTTCTAAAATAATCCATTGAAATACGTATCCTTTCTGAGATATTAATTATTAGTACCTCAGTCCAGTTATCAAAAAACCTTTCAAGAGAAGAAAAAGTTATAACTGGCTTAGCCATTTTAACTCTTTTCTGCCTGGTCCTTTAGTTCCCTCTAGTGTCAATCTGTAACTTTCATTAAGCCACAGTTCCTAATATGGGTTTAGCTCCATTTCAGTAGTTTCCCACAACTCTACGATTTTTCCTATGCTTTTTAAATCTTTTAGCAAAGATAACCAATATTCCAAATCTCTCTGGTTTCTCTATCCATTTTAAAAAAAATTACTTTCCCCTTTTGCCAATTATATATTACTGTATTTTAAATTCTTAAGATTTGGTTTACAATTTCTTAAATCCCAAAAACTGAGCCTGCCATTTTGAAGGTCTCTAATATGGATAAGGTGATTAAACTGAACATTTCCAAATGTGATTAGAAAGTGAGTTGGTATGGATTAATGTCCTTATGTAAAAGCTGTGCTACTAATGAGAGTAAAGACGTTGTCTTCCTGTTTATGGTCTTCTCACGAGAAGCTGCTGCCGAGAGCACTCATGACCCATCTCCCATTCTTACTCTCTGGAGAGCTTCAAAAGACCAGCCTACTCACTGGTGTTTCATTCTTCACAGCAACTGTTGTTTCTGCTTATTTATCGAGATGTCTTTAGTCAGCCATGTCTCACAGCAGAAGACCACAGCAGGTATTCCAATGACTTAACTGTTCAGATTTATTACAGAAAGTGTTTTGATAAATAGATACGAATGAAGTGATTATTTGAACAGTAACTTTAGATGACACTCAGTAGTACATACCTCAGCAGTGAGAGTAAAATAGTCTTCGGCTGCCTCTTGCCCTGTGATAATACCATGACGGCGATTAATTCCAGCCATGACTGGTCCTTGGAATTCAACTGGTGCTACAACTTCCACATCCATAATGGGCTCAAGGATACATGTTCCTGCCTCTTTCAGAGCTGAGTTCAAAAGGAAGAGATGATACAACTTCTATACAGCCTTATGCCTTTTTATATTTACTATTTAACACACATGCTCACCTTGTGGTGAGATGGGCGGCAAGTAAATTTAATATATATAAATGAATGAATGAACGAATGATATATCTATATAGATCTGCAGCATGTAAAGACTTGTTTTCAGTTCAAGTTGAGTAATAACAAAAGACATTATTTATAAAGAACCGTTGCATGAAATACCCCAAGATAGGCAGTTTGATGGCCATGCCTGATAGAGGAAGTAGAATATAAACAGTAAACAGTCTATCTAGAACACGGGTGTCAAACTCGCCACATATCCTGCCTTTTTTCGTATTGCTGGAGCTGGGGTGGGCATGGCCTCCGGATGATGCAACTGGCCCACGGGCCAGCAATTTAACACCCCTGATCTAGAATCAAGAGGGATTTCCCTCACTGAAGATTTTGAAATGAACATCAGGTGACAGTTTGTTAAACACTGCTTAGTAGATTCCTGTTTCAATAGAGGGCTGCATTAGATGATCTACAAACTTTTCTAACACCTACACTCAATCATTTTATGAAACTTACATCACATACTAATATAAAGCCCAAATATGTTTGTTTCAAAGACAAACAACAAGATGGGAGAAATCATGATAAGCAGATATGAATAGGAAAGAAATGAAATTCTTCAGAACATAAAAGACAAATCTAAAGTCATAAGAATGGTAAAGTGGTGGATAGCAATAAAATGAAAGAACTAGATGCTTGATCTGTGGGTTGGTTGGCTAGAAAGAACTATCTATGTCTTTAAATATTTATATAAATATTTAAATTGGGACTGTAACTGTTGTTGCTGAGCGATGGGGTTATTAAATAACCACATCCAATTTTATGACCTTTTTCACAATCATTAAGAGAAACACCATAGTCATTAAATGAATCATACAATCGTTAAGCAAATCAGGCTTCCAACATTGGCCTTGCTTGTTGGAAATCACCTGGGAAGTTGTAAATGGCAATTTTGATCACACGATGGTGGAGATGCAGTGATGGTCATAAATGCAAGGACCAGATGCTTTTTCAACACACTTGTAACTTCGAACAATCATTAAATGAATGGTCATTAAGTTGAAGACTACCTGTATAAGTATTGTGGATAAACTATAAAGAACAGTACAGGCATGAGGAAGCGTTTGAAAGAAAATTTCTTCATACCTTGTCTTATGGCACCTTCAGCAGCTCGGATGAAAGAAATTTCATTAGAATCCACCATGTGAGAAGCTCCATCCTCCAAGACGAATCGGATCCCTGAAATCTTGTGACCTATTAATGGGCCTTTCTCACATGCATCACGGAATCCCTATAAAACATAAGATAAGATAACCCTTTATTGCTATTTTTTACTATGAGCAACTGGCCCACATTAAAAATGACATTCTATTGCCTGCTCTCAAAAGAAAGCATATATCTTTTCTTTTTTGCAATAACCCGATTTTACAATATTTATGTGATCTTAGCAACAGCTTGATGGCACGCACATACACACACACACACACAAACTTTAATAGTCTACAATAACAGTAATATGCATTCGAAAAATATGATTCAAAGTAATGATTTGTAATCAGAACATAATTAGGATAAGATAGCATGTGTAGGATTGAAAATAAAATGAAACCTTAGAGATATTGACACATAAATTGAATAATTATGTGCCATCAAGTTGTTGCTGACTCTTAGGGACCACATAAATATTATAAAATCAGGTTATTGCAAAAAAGAAATGAGCCATTTACATGGTTTTAAAATCCTAAGAAGTGAGGGATGAACTCAAGCCCTATAATGGTCTCCCTATATATCTACAACTTACAAAAACTGCTGCTGTTTGCTTAAAATTTGGGATCTAATTTTTATCATTCTGACATGAGAAGAAATCTCACCATCCACTAGAATTGTAACTCAAGGCAATTATACTCTGAAAGAAAAATTATAACAGTACTTGTCTACAATATTGTCTGGTTCATATTTAATGTAACAAAACTGAAATAAGTATATATTACCTTTTCAATAGCTGGCAGAAACTGCTTTGGAATATTTGTCCCAACTGTTTTGTCAAGAAATTCTAGTTTCGTATAATTCTCTGGATCTAGAGGCTCCAGATACCCTATGACTTTTCCATATTGGCCTGCTCCACCAGACTGCTTTTTATGGGTATAATCAAACCTGCAAAAAATGCAAACGTTATGGTGCAGTCAAATCACACCTGTTCTGGTTATTTAATACCATGTGTAATGGTTATGTGTAATGGTTCTCTGTGTGATCAGCACTGATCTTCAGATGTGCAAGCAATTTTCAAATGCAATTTTTTTTACACAAGTCAACAGTCCAGAGTCCCTCTCCGGTTGTGTTAAGTGTTGCACTTGGTACTCCTGTATTTTTATAATAAGACATTTCATTTTAAAAACACTGGGTTTTTTTTGGGGGGGGCACCAGGATTATGTTTATATATACTGTAGGTTATTATCATTTATAAATAACTACATAAAAATAGATTTACAATGCTTTTAGTTTGAGTGAGAAGCTAATAGAGAATTAAGCAGAAGTTCTCTCTTTGCACAGAACTGAATGGAAGGGTGATTAAATGAATGTGTTGACAGCGCGATTGCACTTTTGGCAAAGCTTCCATAGAAAGCAAATCCTGCGTTCAGATGCCTCAAGCAACAAGCCAATATTTGCTTTTCTCGGGGCAGAGTCCACAGCCCTCCCCCTCCGCTCACTGCTTCCCACAAGAGCTCCGCGATGTGGGTCGAGCCAAGAGGGAGCACAGCCCGAAGCCGCTGGATGAGGTTGGCTTGCTCCGCCCGGGAAACAGCCGAAACGCAGCTGCAGCGCCGACGGGGAGGGCAGGAGCAACCGCCAACTATTTCTCCGGGTGCCAGCGACCTCTGGTCCTAAGCAAACATTCTCCGGAATGGGTTGTTATTCTTTGCCCTCTGGCTGCAAATCCCTTTGGAGAGTATTTAATGGCCAGGAAGAACCAATTGGCCCCCGAAGGCGGAACAGATCGTCTTGTTATCCTTTCTAGAGTCGACGCCGCCCAATAGTTTGGGAAGGCATCCGACCCGAAGGGCGGCTTCCCATGGTCTCCGAACCGCCGCCTCTTTCCTAGCTGGGACGGATTCGGGCTTCTGCACCGAAGCCGCGGTCAGATCCAACCGCGCAGAGATGCGGACCCTTCGCGGCCCAGGAGCCCCCGCTCGGCTCCTCCAGCTGCTGCTTCCGGCTTCCCTGGTGCTCGCCCACCCGGAGTGGCCACTGCGCGCCGCAAACGGCTCCGCCCAGCCGCTCCTGGGGAAGCCTTCTCGCCGCGGCTACGGCGAGCAACTCTCCCCAAGCGCGATGGAGATCCCGCCGTCCCATTACCCGGCCAACAGAGCCGCCAGCGTGGTGCTCCACTACATCGCGTATCAGCGCGGCAGCCCGTACAGGCTCTTCGAAATGGGGCGAGTGAATCAAGCCAGCCTGGAGGTGAGCCCCGAAGGCAGGAAGGCAGGCAGGAAGGAAGGGAGGCAAAGGCGCGGGCTCAGGCAGGCAGCACCGCGCCTCCCGCCCGGCTACCTACTGCCAAGCACCAAAGCCGGCGTTTACGGCAGAGTTGACAAACCTGCCACGAGCAGGCGGGAGAGTGTCCCGGGAGGGCAGACCTGAAAGGGGAGGCATTGGCCTTTGATCCGGAGGCGCCTCCCTTCCTGGGAAAAACAAAACAGACCTTCCCCCTCGTTCCACCTTGTCTCCTCGAATTTGCAATTTTTAAGCCCCGTCAACTCAGTACATCGTCCCTTAATGGGATTTCACCAGCTACGATCATTGCTGCATTTCCCAGACGTGGTAAATAGCAATAGCACTTAAACTTATATACGGCTTTACAGGCCTTTCTAAGTAGTTTACGGAGTCACCCTATTGCCCCCAACAATCGTCCTCATTTTCCCGACCATGGAAGTCTGAGTCAACCTTGAGCAGGTGAGACTTGAACTGCCAAACTGCTGGCAGTCAGCAGAATTAGTCTGCAATATTGCATTCTAACCACTGCTCTACCATGGCTCTTCAAATTGAAAATATCAATGGGAAACAGTTTAAAATAAAAAAAAAGACTGCTACAGTTGTTTGCATTCCATAAATAACAATACTGACCTGGTCAAAATAGCAACTGAAAATGTTGGGACTATACCAGGGGTAGGCAACCTTGGCTCTTTTATGACTCGTGGACTTCAACTCTCAGAATTCCTGAGCCAGGCTGGCTCAGGAATTCTGGGAGTTGAAGTCCACGAGTCATAAAAGAGCCAAGGTTGCCTACCCCTGGACTATACCCTCACAGCCCAATCATACTTACTGAGGTTATGGGACTCGTACTCCTCAAAACACATGAACACAAGCTGGAAAGGATGGAATAAGTGTAACCTGTGCTTACCCTTGCAAGGCTGCCACACTATGAATTTCATAAACACAACAGAATTCTAAAGAATCACTTTATGACAGTTCACTCTGTGTTTCAGCAAATGGCTTAACTTAAGGCTTTACACCTTTCCCTTCCTGTTTTCAGTAATAAACCCATACAGATAAAGAATAGCAACCTCTACCAAACTATTCAAGATAAGCAATGTAATAATTCTCTTTTTATTTTAGGACATTCCAGGTACCGGGCATAAATACCATCTTAAGTTTGAAGTGAAAGAAAGTATTCAGAATGTAAGTTTGTATCTTATATTTTCTTTAGTATAAGTTGGATGACCTTTAGGGACTGACATAGATGCTGGAGGCCCTAATTTGCATCCCCACCCCAAATAAGCATATGTAATGTGGGCAGCCCTGCCCCAAATCACTATTTTGAAGCTACTATTAGGAATGAGGGAAGCTGTTTTGAGAAAGGCAAAGGGAAGACTTCTGGGGTGTGTGTTTATGGATGCATGTCTGTAGGGGCTGAGGTTAAAATCTTTCCTCTTCTCTAAGCCAACTTCCTCATAATCATAGGTTGGAAGTGTCTTCTTATCTAATTCACTACCTGTTTAGAGCAGGAATCCTCAGATCACCCACCCTCTCATGGTTGCCGAGAGCAACACTGGTGATGAAAAATTGTGTGTGTGAGAGAGAGCAAATTCAAAGCTGTTGTAAGTTATTAGTCATGTTTTATGGCTTAAGCTCACATATGAACCCAGCAACTGTGGTTTATTATATAATGGCAATTAAAACAAAACAAAGGTCATTGTTCTCAATCTAGAAGTGAAGGCTTAAAGCCACTCCACCCTTCCCAAATCTCTGTTCTCATCTAATACATATCTGATGCTAGTATGTGTGTGTATATAAGGGTTGCCTAAGAAGAAAACGAAGTATTCTGCAAACAAATGCAAAACCACTTTAAAAAACTAGGACTTGTTGTGATGTGATCTCATTTAATTTTTTGTTTAATGGAGGCCTTACATACCATCAAGTTCTTGCTAATAAATCATCCCATAATATAATGTGGAGGATAAATATGAAATGACATCTATCTTTTCTACATAAATGGTTCTACTGACATGACAGAGCAGAAGGGAATAGCAGAACAGAACCCAACAGAGAAGGCTATTGTAAACCTTTCAGCCATTATTATTACCCACAAACCTTTACACTGCTGTAAAGTAAGATTTGATGTATCTCAATCAGATGGCATCGGGTTTACTGTGAATTAAAATAAAGCCAAATGATAATTCCATGTTGCTAGCAATACCTACAGAGGTTTTAAACTGGTCTAATTATTTCTGCAACAGGGCAGCTCCCTGAATTGCACAGCTGAGATACTTTATCATCATGGTGAGACACCTGTTGCTCCTGAAGTACATTATGCTTTGGCAGGGGAGTTTGAGACACATTCAAAGGAAGCAGACAGCATATTCTACAACAGAATTCAGCACCTGTCCGAGGCATTAGAGACCAAAAATATACCAGGTAAACTAAATGTTGCCATTTAAAATGTTGCATTCTGAAGTTAAATAACATCTGCAAATGTTTTCAAATAACCAATGAGGGATGACCTTAAACATAAACTATTACAGTGTGTCTTCCTACCTAAAAACTGACAGGGAGCTCCAGAGATTCTTCCCTTCCTCTTAATGGCAGGTTTTGCATTTTTTTTTTTCCAACATACAAAGTTCTATAGGCCTGACCATATTCCTGTTCATTGGGACATGTGGCCATTTCCTGCATGCACACACTTATTTTTATAAGATTTTTTCATCTATTGACACTTTTCCTTTTAAAAAATATTGTTCTGTTTTATTTCTTTTCTGTTGTTCATCTAAATATGGTGAAAATAAGATCTGACTTTTGTTTGAATCAGTCAGAGTTATCATGATACAGTCCCTTTGAAAACTGTGTTTTGATATATGGAAATACATAAATAGTTAAGGTTTACACTTTGATATTCTTATCCTTTTCTTAAAATCCATAAATAAGCAACAATATATAAATGTATTACTTGCATTTCTGACTACAGTGTTTTTGTTTTTTTCTTAGTAACAAACCAGGAGTCTTAAAAAGTGAATCCTGGTCTCTGCATACTTATGTCATGGTAAATTTATTGCTTTAGTATAAAATACCAGATTTTTTTTTAATTCCAGAAGATTAACACGGCTATATAGACTATATTGCCCAGATTTGTCAGATGTTTCATTTTTAAGGGAGTAGTGCTCCTCTAGACAAAGCTGGTGCACTATCTGGGGGCCCTCCTCTAAAAGCAAATGGCAACCTTGACCAGATGGGCTTTTGCAAGGATTTGTCTTGTGTGCAAATTGAATCCCCTTCCTGGACCAGGGTGGGATGGACTGGGTTCTGCTCATGCCTTAATTGTTTTTCAATTGGATTACTGCATTGTGCTCTATGTTGAGTTGCCTTTGAAGCCATACCTGACATGGGGTGAGATTATTTGCTGCATCATCAGGTCTCTAAATGTTTCTAGCTATTTCAGATCTAACAGAATGGGAATGATCGAAATCCCTTCTATTAAACACTATAATCTTACAGGACCTTCTTTGGCATGATTGCTGCCCTATAGAACAGCTTTACCCTTGAGATCTAGAGAGCCTTGACTCTCTCAGTCTTTCAGAAGGTTGAGAAGACCTGGTTTTTTTCTCATGCATTATACCAGGATATGTGTATATGTGTGAAATTGCTATTATTATTAAAACTTAGGATATCTTTTTCTCTCCATTGGATTTTTTTAAACTTATAGTGGATTTTTAGTAAGGTGTTCAACACCCAGTATTATACATTTAAGTTAGGCAGCCATATAAATTTTCTAAACAAACAGAAATTATTTATGGTCCTAGCAGTGATGCAAAACAATAATCATATTTGGCTGTAGCTATTAGAATTATAAGTACCTTCAATATGGATCTTAAGAGTAATACATGCCCACATAGTTCTGGCCATCCAGACTTAGTTTTTTCCTTTTTTCAATATTTATTTCAGCTACATGGCTATTAGATCAAAGTCCAAGTTCCAGATACACAAGAAAGAATGCATGTTGCATACCCAGATAAATTTTACTAAAGCATGCATAGTCACAATACCACACCTAGCCATGCATTTTCTCTGTTTCAAGATTTGTTTAGTACAACTTTTACTTATATTTCCAGATAATGATGGAAACATGACAGAAGAAATGAAGCCTATTTTCAACTTAGCCAAGGTTGCCTCTGGATATATAGTATGGCAGAATTCGACAGAAAACACTTGGTACAATATGATTCAAATTCAAAATGTTAAACAAATGGTAAGTAAAGTCTTAACAGCTTTCAATTAGTTTCTTTCCCCCCCCTCCCCCCCAAAAAGACTGCTTCTCACTTCTATGTTATGACTGTTTTAAGAATACCAACCTCACTATTTATGACTCAAAAATTGCTAACTCATTTCCCCAGAGCAAAAATAATGCAACTGTCCAGAGCCTCCCTTGACAGTGAGATGGGTGACATAATAAATTTAATAAACAAAATAAACTTTAAAGAACTACAGAGCCGAAGAATAACAAAATCGTGACATTTTACGCTTCCCTCTTGAGAAATCAGGGGTTCACAAATTACAAGATCCATCAGCTCAGGAAAGACTAACAAAATGCCAGAGAGGAAAAGGTGAAAAGGGGGAGAGAGCTTTATTTTACAGGTTAGTTGCAGATCAGATCCAGGCCTTAGGCCAGACATTTTCACCCCAGCTTAAAAAGAACATTTCTGAGTACTCTGCTGCATTTTACTTTTAATTTTGTTTTGTTCTTTTATAATAGGGCTGTACAAATTTTCTGGACTGATTGTTGCACATTTATTTACAGTTTGGTAGCAGGTTACTTGAGTTTGGGAATAATACCAAAAGCAAACATGAGACTGTAGCACAGTATAGATTAGTTCCTGCAGTATGCTGCCTTTTTTTTAAAAAAATGTTCTATTCTGTTTTCCCCTGAAACTATAAGGAGGTCACAAAAATCCAGTAAGCCAAGGAGTCAGTCCCTAATGATTTAATATTATAACAAAATAAACAAAGAGTCATAAAATAATAAGCAAAAATAAGCAAACAATTTGCTGGGATAAGACTAGAATGTTTCTCAATAAAAGAGAGTATAACCATCTGGGTTTTTTAAGAGAGAAAATTTACAAACCATAATTGCTTGAGCCAGTAGAAATTTTTTTAAACGCGGGGGCTTTGCACCTAAGCCTGTATGACTAAAAGAAAGGAAAACTAAATCTCTTCTGATTATTCAGTTCCCAAATATACATTTTGTGTATTATATATAATTATCTATACTTAACTGAGAACTGTAGTTGCTGAACTGATTTTCTTTTTTATGGTTTCAGAAAAGGAATGATGACTATCTTGAATTTTCCTATGAGGTTTTATTCCATGATATTGCCTCCCAGGTAAGTAATATTTTGAAAAAGTTTTTTTTTAAAAAAGTCACAGTAGAAGCTATACATCTTATTTTCATATAACAACACTGGAGTATCCAGGCAACAGTCAAGGACACTAAACTGGACAGAAATGGTTCCAAAATAGGGAGCAATGATGTACAGAAAGTCCTCAACTTACAATAGCAATACGATTTATATACCGCTTCACAGTGATTTACAACACTCTGTAAGCGGTTTACAGAGTCATCATATTGCCCCCGACAATCTGGGTCCTCATTTTACCAACCTCGGAAGGATGGAAGGCTTGAATCCACCCTGAGCCAATCAGACTCAAACGCGAATTCCTGGCAGTGAAGAGTGAATTAGCTTGCAATACTGCATTCTAACGCTGCATCACCAGGACTCCTACAACCTCAATTAAAAGCAGAATTTCTGTTGTTAAGCAAGGTGGTTGTTAAATGAGTCATGCCCAATTTTAAAATCTGATTGCCATGGTTATTGAGTGAATCACTGTAGTTATTAAGTGACTCACAAAGGTGTTAAGCAAATCCAGCTTCCTCCATTGACTTTGCTTGTTGGAAGTGAATTGGGAAGGTCCCAAATGGTGACCAGATGATCCTGGACGCTGCAACCACTGAAAATACATACCAATTGCCAAGCACCCAAATTTTGATCATGTGACCATGGCGATGGTGCAACGGTCGTAAGTATGAGTATCGCTCATTAGTGACTTTTTCAGTGCTGTTATAACTTTGTAAATCGAGGACTTCCTGTAGCCTGTACTCTAAGTGCAGTCTGATCTGATCCATGCCCAGCAACCAGTAAGAGCAAGATAGCCCGAAAAACAAGATAACACTCTCACTCTAGTTGAAAGCAGATTCCAGCATTTGTTCCCAGAATGGGAATGGGGCTTAATACTATAATTCAATGAGAGGGCGAAAAAAGCATGGGATATTTTGGCTTCTAAACCATCTGTATTATTCAAACAAAGCCTCACAAGACCAGAACTGTGAGTTCCATGGTAACAAATCTAAATTTGACAGGGAACTCATGGTAATTATTGGAAAGAACAGCAGGGATTGAATAAGATGCCCAAGTCCAGAGAACAGTCAAACTGAATGCATTAACCTCAGTTTCAAAATTTGTATTACACTGATCAAAGATGTCTTGTACATGCCTGTAAGGATTCCATTTTTCAAACTAGCAGTTACAGGGGTGCTTTTACAAAAGCAGTTACTAGTAAAACAAGTGATGAAGACTTCACAGAGCACCATGAAAACCTCACTTGCTGATTTCTAAGTATACAGTAGTTCTTATTAAAGGGAATTATCATTTCCTTTGATCTAGATGCCCCTTTTTTGTCTAGTTAGCAATTTTGGATATCCAGTACAAGTAGTCCTCGACTTATGACCACAATTGAGCCCAAAATTTATGATGCTAAGTGAGACATTTGTTAAGTGAGTTTTGCCCCATTTCATGACTTTTCTTGCCACAGTTGCTAAGTAAATCATTGTTAAGTTAATAGCCCGATTAAGTGAATCTAGCTTCCCCATTGACTTTGCTTGTCAGAAGGTCACAAAAGGTGTTCACGTGATCTGGGGACACTGCGACCTTCATAAATATGAACCAGTTGCCAAGCATCCAGATCTTGATCACATGACCATGAGGATGCTGCAACGGTCATAAGTGTAAAAATATGGTCATAAATCAGTTTTTTTCAGTGATGTTGTAACTTCGAATGGTCATTATATGGACTGTTGTTAAGTCAAGGACTATCTGTACATACTTCTAAGAAAATAGGGAGCACAATACAGTCCTAAGCTTTAGGACTGAGTTGAGGACCAAAACGGACCTCAACTGAGCCGAGGACCGAAATTTAACTAAAGATGAATATTGTTTATTTTCCTGAATTGAATCTCAGAAACTGGAAATTCTATATATCTGTGATTTGAACTTTTTTTCCCTAGCTACTCACAGGAATTCACTGTTGAGTATTCCCAATGTCAGGCCATTTCTCTGGTATAGCGAACAGAAAAGTGTGGTCTCCTCCCTGTTAGAATTCCAGAAGACTACCAAGACCTGGCTATTTCAAAGGTCCTTTATAATAGTGGTGAATACTTGACTGCCTCTTCAAGATGTAGCAACAGGTTGTAGCTGGGTTATGTTAGTTACAAATCCTGCTGACTGGATATGCTCATATATTTTATCTAAGTATTACCATTTGCCCCTAGTATTTTTAAAAACTGAACTGTAGAATAAGGGCTGCTGCTCAGAGTTGAACATATTTGAGTGGCACATAAGCCAGAGTAATCAGTCATCCTGCTGGGTTTAGCCCAATGTTCAATCCTGTCAAGGGCATTTTAAAATATAGCTTTGCTCTCTAAAGCTTTAGCCACTCATTCCAGTTTAGTGTCATATGCACGCAGAGCCCTTTTGTAAGATGTGAGTTAATTGCAAGGTTAGAGCAAAGTCCACCTCCTACGCTTTTCCTAAAAACATCATAGCATTACAAGATAATGCTAACCAGGGAACTCACTTTCATGCAATCTTGAAATATGGGAAGACTCAGCAGTGATACTGCATATTGTTCAGAAAAGGCAGTGGGAACTGAAATAGCAGATGTACAAAGGACAAGAGTAGAGATACACATACACGCATGCACGAACACAAGCAGAAATACATACACATTTTCATTCAAATTTCATTATCCACAAAGTTTGATTTAACTAGGGCTGTGAAGTTCACTTCTATTTTGCATCCTGGAACAAACTAGAGCAGCCTTGCAAACTTTTGTTTCACAATTCAAAAGCCTAAGAGCACATTTGCATTACAGATCTGAAAATATAACCTTCAAATAAAAGTGCATCAGACATTGTTTTAGGATGTTTTTTTCTATGATCCTCATTCTGAATTGTCCTGGTCTACAGCTAATTTTTATCAATAGGAAAAAAGAGGTAGGAAAATCGGAAAGAAATGGAACATGGCATAAAATACCCCCCCCCCCCAGCCCAAAAATGAACAGAACCTTGTTTTGGTGCCATGCTCAGAAACAAAACACACTTCCCAGATTTCCCTAAAACTTGGATAGTTCTAATATTTCATGTTCTCTGTTTGCAGGAAATTATTCCTTGGCACATGCAAGTTCTATGGCATCCACATCATGGAGTGAAAGTAGCAGAGAATAGTCGCCAGTCAAAGTGATTTTAATTTTTTAATTCTTGCAGGTTCTTGAACTAATGAGGTGAAAGTAACTACAAATAGCCAATAAAATTTTTACTTGGAGGTTTCTGACACCCTTCAAATTCTGCTTATCCTCCAAGAACCTAAGTAAATATCCTCGGACCCTGGCCTGGCAGCAGTTATTAGACTGAATACTTACGGTACAGTGGCCTCAATGCTCTCTCTGAATGCTACTTTAGGCTTTCCAGTCACACACGGACAACCGTATTCTCTTTCCATCCTCTAAACACAAAAGACACAAAGTTTTTATTGATTTAAATGCACGGCCAAATAGATATATTTTGGCTAAACAGCCTAACTTAATGCTATTAAGCAGTAGAATTCCAACAATGCTATCACTAAAGCAAATGCAAGCTAAAATTGGGAAGGCAGAAGATACTTGGATTTCTCCCTAAACAGAATATCTTATCTATGTAACAGATGCAACGTTGCCTCCTAATGTGTAAATATATATATTTTTCTTTAGTAAAAATGCATTGCTCCAGATGCTCCAAAAATGGAAACCTGATCTTCAAATATCATATTACAAGAAACTGATAGCAGGAGATATTGATTTATTTGGTGAGATATGGAACCTGTGTAACTGTACTAGGTTGCAACAGGCCAGATTAAAGAAATGTTTTTGTCAAGTGACAGTAGAACAGCATCATTCCCAGTGTAAACTTTAATACTCACCTGAGCATAGATTTCCAGGTGTAGTTCTCCCATTCCTGAAACAATCGTCTCTTTGTTCTCAGTGTCAAAATGGACTCGGAAAGTGGGATCTTCTCTTACAAAACGGTTAATGCCTTTGGCAAACCTGTCATCATTCTAAAAAGAGAGAATATTTATTCAGTTTATATGGCTAACTAATCAAAGTGACTCAAAGTACAATACAGTGGATTAAAAACATGATTTAAGATGTCCCAAATTCACTAACAGCAGTGCAACAAAAGTCAAATAGGAAACAATCAGCTGATTCACAATTGCCCTGCTGAGAAAAAGCTGATCATGCTTTTCTGAAGGTCAGTATGGTCAGGGCCAAACAGGCCTCAGAGGGAATGCTGTTCCAAATTTAGGAGCAGCACTAAACAAGGCACACCCAAGGAGTCCCATAACATGACACTGTAACAGCCTTTGAGGTAGGTCAAATCAGTAAATAGGCAAAGAGCCGTCCAATTCAGGGCCATCATTACCTGCTTATTCCAAATCATGACAACAAACCAATCTAGTATGTCACAATCTTGAAGGCCTGGGAAAAGTTCATAGTTGTCATGCTGGCCATGAAGAGCCAAGCTGCTTCAAACTCTGGACCAACACGGGGCAAGTTAAAGGCTCCTGACTCCACGCGTATGGGAAATTTAATCAACAGCCTTAAGGGGTTCAGGCAGAGAAGCCACTGCACAGCAGGAAAGCCAACACAGCAACAACAAATCTCAACTGATAAAGAATCTGATTATCTGTGAGGCACTTCAATACAAAATCTGAAAGAATAAATCCACATTTTTCCATTCACTGAATAATTTAACAATTCAAAAAGCCGAGTTTCAATCGAGGCTTATTCTGGAGAACATAAACATACTTGCTACAAATGGAGAATTTCTTACTTGGAGTCATGTTAACCTATCTGGGAACACAATTAGGAATGTAAAAAAAAAATTCATACCGACATTTAAGACATCAAGCCTATCAAATGTTCATAGAGGGTACTCAAAATGACCACTTATCACTGAAGTTATGGCACTGAACGAGTGGTAGTTTTGATTGATCCTCCAAGTTCCGGTCACAGCACCCCTGTGGTCACATGATCATGATTTGGGTGGTTGGTAACTGGCTCACATTTGAGACTGTTGCAGCATCCTGTGGTCACGTGATTGCCATTTGTGACTTTCCCACAAGCAAAATCAATAGGGAAGCCAGTAGTAAAGTTTGCAAGTTGCTCCTGTAAGTCACTCCTGCTGCTTTTTCTATTGAGGAGCTCTGCTATGGAGTACATGAGCCCAGGGATCTCATATTCTGTAGTGCAGCTCACCACATCCCACCAGCCTGCTCAGGCTCTGCAGCAACCCCTCCGCCACCCAGCCATGCTTGCACCTGGTTGCAGCATCCTCTCGCAATTTATAGCATTCACCTGCCCACTGGTCTGCTTGCAAGCCAGCAAAGGAAAGACTTGTGACCAAGATTTGCAGCCTCCTGCTGGCTTCCCCACTGCTTGTCCTAGTCCTAGTCACATGAGGTCCTCAGTTAAGGAACTGCAATCATCACATAATGATAGCAACAGGGACTACCAGGATTGATGTTGCTAAGCAATGTGGTCACATAATGTCGAGCTTTGTGACTATACTGCTTAGCGATGGAAATTCCACTTGCAGTTACCGTTGTTAAGCAAGGAGAATCTATAGCAGAAAAAGAGCTTCTGTACTGAAATATTTCAATTACATTTTAAAGGCAGAAATGCCACCATACTCTTGCCCACTACTATCAAAAAGCCCCAATCAGATCACACATAATTTATTCCACCAGTTGTTGTTGTTTTACTTCAGATCCCTACCTTGTTGACTGGCTTCATTGTGATGGAAACAACAGGATCAGGTACATGAATGGGTTCCTATAAAGAGAGTCCATAGAAACAATTTCACAACATAAACTTTCTAGAAGTCATCGCTGCTGGTAGACAAGTTCTTCCAAAGATTAAAAACAAATTAATGAAGACATTATAAGATAAACATGCATTTTCTTGTGTTTCATACCCATTATATTCTAACAAGCTGTAGTTATTAGAATATCACTGTACTGTCTTCCTGCATCACCTATAATTCAAAATGTCCAGTGTTAGATCCTTATTATTGCAGGACTATATAATATTTGAAAAGTTGGGGGCCATTTGATGATTCTATATTGTTACTGGAAACAATAGGGCTAATTATTTTTATCTGTGGTTTGGGGAAGTCCAGGTGAAAGGCTTCTAGGATACAAACTGCTCCTACTCCAAACATTACCTAACTCCTAAAAACATGAAATCATGCTGCTGAAATTCATCTATTTTGGTGGGTGTGACTTGGGGTTCCACCATCTTGCATTATACATCAAATCTGTAGACTTCATGGAGTGGAAATGGGAAAATCTAACTAAATAAACACCAAGAGTTTTGAATTATAGCATGCATGAAGAGAATGGATGCTTTTAGGTTACAAGTTTATCACTGGCTATGGAGGCTTGCTTGCAGCTTGTATTCACCAACAACCAACCAAATTTAAAACTAGCCCAAAAAAATTATTTCTGTCTTTCATTAACAAGGACAAAAGTTATATCGTAAAACAAGTCTGCAGCAGCCATTGGAAAAATAAATAGGACACAGCAATTTGCAGAATCTGGGACATTCACGACTAACCATAAGTTTTGTTACAAATCAGCAACATATATGAGGTAATGAGGGAATTACTGTTATATTCAAGAACTAAATATAGAATAATGCTTGCAACTAGGAAACAATATTCTCCCTTTTGCCTCCACCCTCAGTTGTAATTACAGCTGTGCAACTTATTGGTTAGTTTTGCTACTACCTATCAATGAAAAAGCTGTCACTGAATCTTTTTCACACTTGATTAAAATGTATCAAATAAATCACATATATGAAAGTTCAGAGATTCCATTTTTTCACTCTATAAAAGTATATCTACAAAATGCCACACCTTTCATACTACTCTATTGCAATCATATGAATAAAAGTTTAGTTTAATAGAAAAGACAACCTCTTCAAATAAAAGCTGAAATACAAGAACTTCATATATCACATTTTGAGACATATAATAAAAATATAAGACCTGAGAGAAACACATATGTAATTAAAGTGTGTTTATTAGGCTCATGGAGTGGCATTACCTGGCCAACGTGGTTGACACAGTATGCCAAGAGAAGCTGAACAGGGTAGGACATATTTGGACATGAGATTATTAAGAAAAAAATCCCAAGGCTACAGGGGAGACCTGAAGGTTAAACAAAATTACTGGAAAAAGACAATGGCAAACCACTAGTGTTGCTATGAAAGCTACGTGAACATATCTAGTCAGGAAAACAATGAGAATTAAACTTAAAGGTTCATTTGTATGCTTTTGAGGGAGTTGGGATTAACTGAATGTGGGTTGAATACATTGCAAACCTAACTGGTTTAAGAGCGTTCAAAAACTATTTCAATTGCTATCAGATATGAATTAATTCCTCCAGAATTGTGTCGGTGATGTTTATTTATTGGAATTTATTTAAGGCCTGGGAAGAGAGACACTGGAAGCATGCCCCAGACTTTTACTTCCCAACTTTAATAACAACAACAACAATAACAACAACAACTTCTTTCATTGTACAAGGAAAGCTAAAAACAGACTAACAATAGAATAAAGCCCTTCTTTACTCACACCTATTTACCCAAGGAGCTCAGAGAAAACACTCATGCCTCTTTCCAAATCTTATGAATGTTTTCCAAAACAGGTTATCCAAACACTTTCCTCTTAGAGAAAGTCATATTACCTTATATATAAAGCATGGTTTACATTCATCTATATATCTACGTAGTTGAGTTATACTCTACTTTTCCTCCAGGAACTCAGTAAGGAACTTCCTCCTTCTCTTACAACAACACTATGAGTGGTTGGTCCAAAGACATCCAGTGAGATTCCTTGAGTCAAGGTGGACTTAAACTTGGGTCTCTTTGATCCTAATCCAATACTTTAACATCCACACACCCTGACTGTTTTTAAGACAAAACAGAAGAAAGATTCACTGCATGATTTGTTTCTTCTTATTTCTACTCTACCAGAGTGCAGAACTTCTGTTTCTATACGGGTAATATATTTATGTCTTGTGTTTTCAAAAGCTGGTATAAAGCAGACTAATATATTGATAGATAAATGCATATACACAAATGTGTATATGTTTTGGACTAGGAAAGGGGAGACACCCCCCCCCACACACAATTTGAAATGTTCAAAATCTCTTTTGAAAAATTCACATTTGTAGATGGGAAAAACTGGGAACCAAATTGTTAAGACTTAAACAAAAAAAAAAGCTGCAACAGCCCAGTTAACAACTTACCATAGAAAGATCAGTATGGTCTCTCTCTGTGAAAGTATCTCCACTAGCACAATCAATGCCAAAAAACGCACAGATATCCCCTGCATAAACCTCGTCCACATCCTAGCAAAGTAAAACAATATTTTAGATGCTTATTATTTTAAGTACGTGGCATGAGATGGTGTTGGCAAAGTATAACCTTAATAAACAGAAACTGGCTCAGCTAATTTTAGTGCATATATATAAACATACATGATTAAAAATGAAATAAAAATTCAGAATTTTAAATTCATTTACATACGTAAGTGGATTATTTTTCAAGAGCAATGGAACAATGTACTGCTCTATCAGAGAATCTGCATGATTTTGGCTAGTGGGTACATTACGGATTTTGAAACCCTGTTATGGACCATCTTAGAAAGCATTTGTCATGGGGAAATGATGGCCTGATCACAAACTGGCTGCCAATTATAAATCATCTGTTCTGGTAAGACTGAAAAAATGGCAAGCAAGGATGGTTAATTACCATCCCTAATTCATGAAACAAAGTCTTCTAACTAAACTAAGTTAAGAGAGACTCCTACCTCTGTAACATATTAAGATGAAGAATTAAGGATTCTATTTGTACTGCCCAAAGTACAAGTACTTCTTAAATTTATGTTTACACTCCTCTATCCACAAATGTTCTTCCTTTTTCCTTTTTTCCTTGTAAAGGCCCAACAATTTAGATGAAAATGGTCTTGGATTCCAACAGACTTTTGCTATTTCTTGAAAGCTGTTCTATTTATTTGATGTGCAAAGAAAATGGGAGCCACAAAAAAGAGAATGGGGAGAGTGCATTGGCACAGATCAGGGTTGTGGGAAGCACAGGACGCAACAGAACGAGTCAGGCAGAAGATAATTCTTAGGTTTTCAAGGGGTCACACTCTTAGATAGGCATCATCTCTATATTTTGAATGGAGAGTGAACAGTGGAAAGACTTGTCTTGGAGAGTGATGAACTCCCTTTGAAAAAAGAGGACGATCAGTGATGAAGCATCAACTAATCTTCTAGAGCAGCAGGAAGCTATGTTAAATAAATAAAATCAAAGTTCTTGCCAACTGTCTGATGAATCATCATCTCCTTCTCCTCTTCCCCCTCCTCCATTCAGCTGAGAAATAAAGTGTACTTGAACAATTCCTCTCCATGGAGAAGAACCAAGGCACCAAAAAAGCAGATATGCAAATTAGAGCAAAATACTTTTACATCCCACACAATATATATAATATAGCTTCCTTTGTGTTTTTACATTTTGGAATCTCTTTTGCCTACTTTAGGGATCCCCAACCTTTCTTGGTTGGCGGCCCAGTGAGAAAGGAAGGGGCAGGCACCTTTATGTGTGCATGTGTACACTCACAAATCTGGCTGCGTGTGTGTGCGAACGGGGCCGTGAGCATGTGCGCTCCACAAATGGGGCTGCTAGCGCCTGTGCGAGGCTCATGGTGAGGCTACTGCCAGTGTAAGGGAGTTTCATTCGATACAGCATTATTCCATACAGTTTCATTCCATAGATTCATTCCATACAGCATTAACCTTGTGAACTCTCAAGCTTCCTCCTTTCATTATATATTCAAGATGGACAGTATTTAATATTTATTTGTTATGTATATATAGGGGTGTGGGGCTATACATACATTGTATATAGTATGTTTAGATGTGTGTCATTTATGTGTTTCACTTTGAGAGCGAGCAACTAAATTTCATTTTTAATGTGTGCCGTTGTGCCCACAATAAAAAAATGACAATAAAGGTTATCTTATGAGCACATGCACATGCACACAAGTGTGTGCACTGGCTAGCCACTCATACAGCCCGGTGGCCAAGAGGCCACAGCCCAGAAGTGGGCTGCAGCTCATAGGTTGGGAACCTTTGACCTACAATATATATGTAAAATGATGTATTATTTACACTGGGGAATAGCTTAGAAAGAGGAAGTGTCTTTCCTTTTGATCAGAGCCAGAATGAGGGTGCAGGAGATAACCAATGGGAAGCCAAGTTGTTCTCATCTCTCAGGGCTCTTGCTGTTCATTATTCTATGACAGATGTGACTAGAAGAGAAACCAAGAACAGAATATTCCACTATGTTAGAAAAGAAAATGTAAGGTGTATGTTATAAGAACGGAGTCCCCACTGTGCAGATAAGGGACTCTTCTCTTTAATATCCTTGCTTTGATACGGACTCAGTGCAACCGCATCCTGAGTTACTTCTGCTTATTAAGGAGGAGAGTTTACTTGCTGAAAAAAAGGCTGCAAAAATTGGTAATGGCATGTCTTTAACACTCACCTCCAGCTTGTCTGCATGCATGCGGGCGAATCGTTGTACTCGTGTCTTTTTCTGAGTCCTGGTGTTATAGATATAGCTACTTTTCTTTAGCATCCCTTGATAAACACGAACATATGTCAGCTGCCCAAAACGTCCAGCCTGGAAGTAGCAAAAACCAAAAGCTCAGGGTTTGTTTTTTTTTAAAAAAAAAACATAAGACTTTCCCTCAAAACAACATAATATATCCTTAAACATCTACTCAGTTTAGCAGCCACCCTGATTTTCACAGAGGAAATACCGTAAATGCCGGCGTATAAGGCGACTTCCGCGAGCGCTGAAATCGGCGCCAAAGATGGGGGTCGTCTTATACGTCGAGTCGTCTTATACGCCGGAAATACTGGTAGTTTCCGGCGTATAAGACGACGTTCTAGGAATGCGGCCCGGCTATAAAGACGGGGGTCGTCTTATACGCCGAGTCGCCTTGTACGCCGGCATTTACGATACCTTTCTAATAATTGCAAATATTTTATTAAATAAAAATATAAACTTACCTCAAGTTTAAATGCCAGGCCCAAAAATGGCAGGGAATCATCTCTGGCAGAACCTAGCAAAATCCTGGATTTTTCCGGATTATCCCTTCAGCAAAATAAAATTTAGTTTAAATGCCAAGATTTTAAAGGTAGTTATCAATCTGTTATTGTTGTGGAGCTTTAATGTACAGAGTAACTTAATGCACATTATCACAAGCTATGAAGACCTATGTAAGATGAAGAATTAGCATTCGAGCACTATGCAGCTTGTACTACCATATCAGGTTCTGTGGAGTTAGACAACAGTAGTGTAAGAGAGCTGGAGATAGTATGGAAGCAGCATTGTCTATAGATAATAGTACCAGTTATTCTGGTGTCTGACAGATCCTGCATATGAAAGAACTGAAAAACTATAAAGTCAGTGTTCTGGAGATGCCCTCCCAAAAAATGTCTTCGTAAGATATTTTATGCACATCTACAAATGCTTTATGTTGTAACTCATAGAATAAACATCAACACAGGGAAGTATAAATATAATCTATTCTCTTGGCCAATGATGAACTACTATAAAAAGCTTCATCTATACTAGCTACCATTGCAACAGCAGATGACATGACTGTTTGAATGGGCTGTGCAAAGTTTCTGATCTGAATCAGAAAAGCTGCTTCAAATCGTACAGGAGTATAAATACAGCACCTGCTTGTCACTCATTAAAGCAGCTGCATCTGTTTCCAGGAGGTATGGCTTCAGCAGAAGACACAATGTGTTGCTTTAATGAATCAGAGTGGTGTTGCATTTCTCTTCCTGCACATTCTGAATCAAATCAGATCTGAAGCTCTATACAGCCCTCTTCACTAATGTATCACTAAGCTCAATAACCAGCAGCAATTCAGTTTTTTAATGGTCTCCCATCTGTAGGCTACACTGATGTATCTATTATCTCAGGAGATGATTTTATAGGTATATTCAACATGAGGCATAAGGGTCTATGACAATTCAACGTGGCCAACTCGCCACGTGACAGCTCCCTGCGGGACAAGCATTACACTAATATCAAAGAAATGGTGGAATAGAATCATTGAAGAAAGGATGCAAAAGCAGGGAAAGAATGAAATATGAATGACAAAAATTAAAATAATCTTTTATTTTAAATAATTAAATTGAATTGTTAAATGGTCCTGCAGTGAGTTGTCCCATGGCG
Source organism: Crotalus tigris (assembly GCF_016545835.1). NCBI lineage: Eukaryota > Metazoa > Chordata > Lepidosauria > Squamata > Viperidae > Crotalus > Crotalus tigris. The sequence goes on from NW_024097621.1 coordinate 132,953, forward strand.
AGTTGGCCATGGAGAATTGGCCACAGCGATTTGGCTGCAGCAGGTTGTCCCATTTCATACTTCACAGTATTTTGGCTGGGCTTTCCAGGTTTTGGTAATAGCCGCTTCAGTTTTAAATTGGGGCCACTTTGAAGAATCTGTCAACAGCATGTTTTAAATCTGGATCTGCCGCAATGCTAATGGATCTCAAATTTACTTTTCAAAAAACATTGTGACAAATCTAGCTTTTCCTTATTTCCTGCTAAACTATCCAAGTCATATCTTCTATCTATAGGCCAGAAGTTCTGCAATATTACAGATCTAAGGATATCTCTCATGTATGATTTAGTTTTATGTTTAACAGAAGCAAAGAGGAGAACAATAGGTTCTGAAGTACTTGTCTGGAATGTCAGGCTCTCAACTTTTTTTCTTAGTCTTTGAGCAGCTGGTAGAGTCAAGGCCATGCCATGCTGTTAATCTGTAGGATGTTCTATAAAGATGCCTCGGATATCACAAAACAACAATATCTCTATGCCAAGGAAAATTATTTTGTGAAACAAAGAATTGCAATAAGTGATTCTCTGATTTGGACTTCTCTCAGCCTGAGAAAATAGACAGTGTTTTATAAAACCTAGCTCCAAACATCTGCATATTTCTTCATTATTAGGAAAATGGTTAACCCCTTCCCCTATCCATCAAATGCCCTAACACTGGCTTAAAATTTAATGCAGTTTGCCCCAAAACAGAGTAAGAAGTAAGTGAACAGTTTTATATGTATGAGTTTCAATGATAACTGAATAATATATTTTAATTTAAGCAATATTAATGGTCAAAATCCTGGAAGAAAGCAAACTGCATTACCTAATTCTATCATCTCCAAGGAGCAGCGGTATACAGTCATTGGGGTGATGTTTGTTTGTTTAGGAAAAGGTCTATAAAAACTAGATCAGTTTTTCATAGACTGGTGCTCTCTCAAATGAGCTAGAATTACAAGTTCCCAGATTCGCAAACATGCAATCCCATCTAAAGGGGAACCATATCATAAATATGTGTTTTCTCCTCTATTCATTCTTGGTACTTACTTCTGGTTCAATAATGCGTAATTTTGCACTTCTGATGGATTTGGGAGATATGCCAGAACAGCATCCAACAGAGGTTGCACCCCTTTATTCTTCAGAGCACTTCCAAGCAGTACAGGGGTGAAGGTCCTACTGAGGGTTGCTCTTCTTACTGCAAGCTAGGAAGTATCACAACATTTATACTTCATTATTAACAATTACTTGCATCCACTTGTCCTACCAAATCAAAAACCCGAATCTTGGCTTATGAAAAATATAGCAGAAATGTTGCTTCGTTTACCATGGTGGCAATAAGTTCTTTAAATTGGGCATATGTTCATTTTAAAAACAAAAGCTTCTCTGGTTTTTTTTGAGGGGGGGTTCATTTCTCAAGACATGGCTAAGTCTATTCAGAACACACTTATTACTGCTTTCTTCTTGATGGAATTGCCTGTGGGTTGTACAGTAATAGAAGCATCTGATTAAAGATTGTGTGAAGGATTAGAAAAACCATATTAAACAAAAAACTGTACAGGAGTTCTGGGCTTCAATAAGCTGAACAGAGGACCAAGAGGACAATAAAAGTTGAAGAATGAGCTCAACTTCAGCTCAGAACATTGCTGGAACCACAAATGTTATCAACTGAGAGGCTGTGGGTTTTAGAGCAAGCTATCCTATCTTAATATGATATAAAGGAAGCTGAAATGAAGCAAAAGAACCAATTCAGAAACCCCAAATCCTACCCACTGAATCTAGGCTTGCTTAGTCCTATGATTTGATACTGTTTATCAATCATAGGAGCCAATGATTCATATCTGAAATTGGCGAATGAAGATTCTGAATTCCTGTTAGCTTGTTTGTTTGTTTGTTTATTTATGAGACTTATATACCGCTTTAAGTGCAAGCACTCTCTAAGCGGTGCACACCAGTAAGCAATGTATATATATATTTATATTGCCCCCAACAATCTGGGTCCTCATTTTACCTACCCCGGAAGGATGGAAGGCTGAGTCAATCTTGAGCCGGTGAGATTTTAGCTGACACAGTCAGCTAAAGTGGCCTGCAGTACTGCACTCTAACTGCTGCGCCACCTCGGCTCATTAGTTTACTAAAGTTAGCATCTTTAAACCCTCAGAATATAAAACCTTGTCATGCTTCTCCTGACAGATTAGGTGGGAACCAATTAAACAGGAACATAAGCAATTAAGAAGTTTTGGTAGACATTTCATTTGTTGAAAGGCTAAGAAGTTGCTATAAAAATTCCAATGACTCCATTATATCGAATTCAATTCAACTTCCTTCCCATCCTTGCCCTTATACTTTGACAAATTTCTTTTGTTACCTGCTTTTTCAGAGTGTAACACAATAGCCAGACTTTCATTTCAGCAACAAATTATTTAATATGAACAAAAATCCAGTAACTTAAGCATTTGACCTTTAGTAAACAAGGAGAATTTGGTTCTTGATGACTCAGTGGCCATGTTAGTTTCCTGGCAATAATGCAAACTTGTTTCTATTGCCTTCATCTCATATTTTTTATTTTCTAATTTGGTCTATAGCTGTGAAAATTCCTGCTCAGCTTTCTGAGATCAGCCAAAATTGTTTTAGTGTTGCCACCTCCCGTGACACTTGCTAAAAATAAGTGTCCAGCAAGTTTCTCCATAAAAATAATCTAGATAATCACCTGGCTGCCTGCCACAGTGTAAGCATTAATCACTGGACAAATTAGCTCAAACAAGCCCAATCTTTGGTCTTTCTCACATCTATTAAACAATGTAAAATCAGTTAGCTATGGTATTTATTCTGCTGGGGGAGACCCAAGTATTTTTCATCTCACTAAGCAGAAAAGCATAGATTAGTATAACGCTTCAAAACTCAGGCTAAAATAATTTACAACTTTTATTCTAATAAACTGGTCTCAAAGAAATCTGCATGAAATAAGAAATGCTCCTGTTCTAAACAGCAGTCTTAAGTTACCTTCCTATATCTACAGTTGCTGCAATTTATAAATACAGCACAAAGGCTATAATTTTGCTTTGATTTTGTTGAAGCTTTGTAAGAAATGTGAATGTAGAAGGTTTAATACAGCACTCAGGAACCAGGAGTAGACAAACAGAAGCCATAGCAAAATGTTGTTATCTTTTGCTGCCAAGAGGAACAATTTTGCTAAAGGTTTCATCTAGAAAGATAGATGAGACATAGGGTCATATTTAGGCCATAGCTGTGCTAAAAGTAGCCAGCATCAGGTGATGAAAAAAACTATTCAAATAAGGGAAAGCAATTACTAGTCAGAGCTGAAAATAGACTAGATAAGAAGTTTTAATTATATAATGTAACAGCCTAATGTCAAGTTTCAAGTTTATGATTACGGCCACCAAATCAGCAATGATGACTCTGGAAAGTAGGAAACAGAAAATGGTATCCTTTTTTCTTTCTTTTCTTCTGAAAAATGCCTACATGCTGAAGAATGGTAGAACATCTTATTTTAAACCAATACAGGACAATTTCATTTTTTTTTTTCTTTCTTGCATCTTCTGGGTATTTTCCTATTTAATTATTTCATTCTCAACTGGCAGTGCAACATTCTTTGACAGGCATTTATTGACCCCATGCTTAGAACTGAAGTGATATAATTCACAAATTTATATAATCCTGAGAATTTACACAATTACCTAAGTCTGTAGAAACTGATATTTGAGTGAAGTCCTTTTCCTTTTAAATTCTGATTTGTCTTCATAAAATTATTTAAAGTCTTTTTTTAATGTAACTTAAGCAAAACATCCATTTCTGTCTTTGTGGTAAGGGATTCTACAAGCTAATTGTGCTTTACATGAAGAAACAAAACATGTTTAGGACTGAAATAGGTTGAAGATGCTTCATTCTATTTTGTATTAGTCTTAGTTTACATAGATAAAAAGGCACGTAATTTAGTGAGTGGGGTGAACATGTGGACATTTTCCAAATTAAGACAAAAGACTTCAGTCCATCGAAGGTTTTACAGAATTTAAGTAATTACTTTTACACTAAAATATATAAGATCAGCCTGTACTTATTTCTGCTGGATTTTCAAAGTATACAAATACTGAAGTACTCAAAGCAGTTTAGTAGCTCTCAACTGAGATGGAGATTCCAAATTAATTCTCCAACCGAAATCCTAGAATAATACGACCTTGGGAACCAAATGATTACATAAGAGCACTTAACATGGAACTTAATCTTTTAATTGTCATGTAAGAGACAGGATCAAGCAGCAAATTGAATAACCACCAGCATGCAGCAGTTCCCCAGACTATAAGTCATCAAATTCTAAGAAGGATAACAGGAGATGACTTCCAAATGCCAGAGCCTGTATTTTCCAGGCTCATCAAGTCTTCGAGCCAAATTCAGTCCTAAACTAAGCAAGTTCAGCTGTGGTGACATAGTTGCCATTTACACACTTCAATTTATACATTAGAGGAAGCAATTAAGTAAATTGTCAAGGATAAACCTGCAATAAAATAATCTTTCAGCAGAACAGTATGTATTTTTCTGGGAAACAACTATCAATATTTAAGTCCCAACATCACAGGTATACTGATTAGACAGGAAAGCAAGAGTGGAAATGATGACCTACAAGATCTGTCACAACCTTGTCAACCACACTAAACAGCTGGTTTCCTTCAGGCAGCTTTCTTACCCCCCAGTCATTTGTAGCTATTAATGACTGGTTTCAAAAGCTTAATGCTTCCCTGGATAGCAACAAAGTGTCATGAGGAAGATATTGCAGATACGTATACTTTCTAATGCTGCAATTTAGTTCAGCTCTTAAAAGTAATAAAATATAATACTTCTATATTCAAAGCAGTAACAAACGAATGCTGTCTGTATCAACCTCCTACAGTATCACATGAAGTGTTAATACCACTTTATAATGCTTTGGTAAGACCACTCTTGGAATACTGCATCAAGTTTTGGCCTCCACAGTGTAAAAAAGATGTTGAGACTCTAGAAAGAGTACAGAGAAGAGTAACAAAAATGATTTAGGGACTAGAGGCTAAAACATATAAAGAATGGTTGCAGGAATTGGGTATGTCTAGTTTAATGAAGAGAAGGATGAGGGGGGACATGATAGCAGTGTTCCAATATCTCAGGGGCTGCCACAAAGAAGAGGGAGTCAAGCTATTCTCCAAAGCACCTGAAGACAGGACAACAAGCAATGGATGGGAACTAATCAAGGAGAGAAGCAACCTAGAATTAAGGAGAAACTTCCTGACAGTTAGAACAATTAACCAGTGGAGCAACCTGCCTCCAGAAGTTATAAATACTCCAACACTGGAAGTTTTTAACAAGAGACTGGACATCCATTTGTCTGGAATGGTATAGGGTTTCCTGCCTGAGCAGGGGGTTGGGCTAGAAGACCTCCAAGGTTCCTTCCAACTCTTTCTATTCTGTTATTTATTGCAGTATTAAAAGTTAGTATTCATAATTTTCTGCTAAAAGTTTCCAGATTTTTAAGTTCTCATATATATTCCCTTACAATTAACCTGCAAGAAAAGTGTTAAAGTTGAAACCTTAATTTTCAAACATCAATCCAATCATGTTTCCACTTGCTGGTTGGGCAATTCATGATCCAACTTGGCAACCTTAATTTATAGCTGAAATTAAGTCTGATAATTATTTACTCAATATAAACAAGTGAAGCAGATTAAATTGCGAATGGCAGGCAGAGCATGCCAACAGATTACAGAAATAATCACTGAGTATCATCAACATTAGTGCAACAACTTATTATCACCATATTGCATTAATATCTTTGTCTTTGAGTGGAATTTCAGGATGGTGTATACAATGCATGATATCCTATCCTTTCCAATCCAATCCAATCTTTTATTTACAGAGATCAGCAATACGTAAAATGGATAAAACCAGATAAAATCGAACAGTTCAAAGAAAGATTATCCCACTATATTTAATATTAGTTGCCTCATTTTAACTACTTTGGTTATTGTGTAGGTGGTTTAAGTCAGACAGTAAAAGATGGGTGTAAAATAGCCCCTTCCCTCAGATACACTTAGTAAAAGGTTTTGATGTCCTTTGAAGATCCTTCTAAAAGTTACAATAAAAAAGGACACGTTAAATTTTCTTGATCTCACCAGTGTCATAAGGGCAAGAGTGCTGAGTTATACTTGCCAAATAATAGCAGGGATTGAAGGATGTTATGCCTGGTCCTGAATGCATCCAATTTCAAAGTCCCTGGTGTAATTCAATACTGCCCCTGTAGATAGTAAGTATTCTGCCTCTCCAGTCTATGTAAAAATATAACCTAGTCTAGACACAGCTCAAACAAACCCATGTTTTCCCTCCTCCTCCTGTCAATTTTGCTTTATAACAATTTGCTTCTGCCTGGAGAAGATTGCTTAGAAACAATCTTGTAAATTTTCAGGTATCTTTGTATGAATTATTACTGTCTCTATTCTTATGTTTCAAGGTCAAGAAAACTGCCACTGTTTAAATTTTTGTTTTGCTTTGTTTTAAGAAAGGAGCCTTTTTCTAAATGGCAACAAAATGGCTGAAATCACCAGGAGCAGAGACTCAGGAAAAGTTCATCTTTCAAAGTATATCAGAATTCCCCAAAACTTTATCACTAGTTATCTGAGTGCTTGTGTATTGATTCAAATATTATTGAGCTTAAGAAAATAAAAAAATACTTCTAACACCCAAATTGCTCTATGTTATCACTGTTTTAGAAAGCATTAAATTTGCGTAAATTGTAGAGTATGAAATCATTTTTACTCTTATTCTTCAAGAATTCCTATGAAAGTACTCATTTTGTTTTGCCTTTTTTGCTTATGCATAATGCAGCGCTACACTAATAGTAGAAATACCTACTCCAAAGGCCTTTAGTAAGTTTTCAAAAAAGAACAGAAAGAATTAAATTCTCTTACCTTCAAATCAGTCACTGTTGGAATTTTCTCTTCAAGAAAAAGCTCTCCAAGTTTTTCATCACTGTTTGCGACACATTCAATCAGTTCCTGGCGGCGATCTGAGGACTCTGCTCTGAACTCAGGAGGGATATCATCATATTTAACAAACTGGCTACAGAAACAGGAAAAATACAAAGTTCATCAATATTCAGCCTCAACTATACAATCTGGTATTTTGGACAGCTGACTTGAAAAGATGTATGGTCCTTAGCAGCACACATACTGATAAGTTTTAATTTTCATCTTCATTTAATTTTTCCATTTTAGGAAACCCCAGCACTAATGAATGTGATTTTAAAAATTATCAACTATTCAAATCTACAGCTACACAGCCTTTGGTGAATTTATCTAAAGGAAATTAATAGGAAGCTTTAGATCTACAAACTAACTTCTGCATGCTGCAGCTGCTCTGCTCTTCTTTATTCCCCCGCAGCTTTTTTGTTAGCCAATAAAAAGAAACCATGATTGAGTACCCAAATCTAGTATTTAATTAGTAAGACATCACAGATCTTGAAGCCAACATGGATGCAATGCACCAATCTATTACAATTAAGACATCTAAAACATGGGATAATCGGCTTTTCCCTACAATTTATCACTTTTCCAAAGATAAATGGCATTAAGGCTTAGATTAGCAGGCATCAAACTACATATATGAGCCATGACTAGGTCCATACTCCTCTTTCAAGAATGAAGAATCTGGAATTATTTGTTTTTGGTTATTTGGTTTACTGCATTGTTGAGATCTTTATATTAATTTTGATTTAAAACTAGTCAGTTTTAAATCAATTAGTCAGCATTAAAAATGTAATAAGGTAACAAAAATATTTTAAATCCTCTTTCCCAATGGGAAAAGAAATGGGGAAGCACATCACTATGTCTGAAGATTGAATCATTGCAAGTAGATTTTTTTCTTATTAATCTGCTGCTTCATCAGTCAGAGCAAGTTAGTTAGGCAGAGAACCATACCAACTCCTCCCACACCAACCTCAGAGGTTTCCTTTCCAAAGTAACTTGCTCTGACTGGTGAAACTGCTTGGATGAGCAGTGAAACATCTCAAACTAATACGAAAAATAAGTCCAGTTGCCACAACTAAATCTTCAGATAAGTTTACCTGGATGACTGAGAATCTTCATTGACACATAACTATTAGCTTTCCTATATCTCAATTACGTCATGCTAAAATAGGGTTTAGTGCGAAACCCAAATAAAAGCATTGTACACATACTAAATTTAAACTGAATAATACAAACAGAGAGCTTGCTAGCAGACTTTCTAACACACTTCAAAATCTGATTAAGACAAGACCGCTTGTTTGTGCTGGTTATATATGGAAGGTTCCAATGCAACCTCCTGTGATGGTTAAAATCAACCTCAGAAATTCCCAATGAGAGGCGGACAGAAGGGGAAATGGCTTCAATCTAACACGGTTTGTTTTAATCATCAGAATGGCAAGCTTCAAATTCAATCTTAAGCTATAAAGCCCCATCACAATAGAAATCACAACATATGGATTCATGCTTACAGTGTGTTAAGGCAAAGCCAAGCAAATTACACAAGCAAAATCCAGTGCGTGAACCCACATCATACATTATAGTTAAGAGATAAGAAATATTATGCTGTGCTATACCTGGCTTATCTTTCCTGAATAATCAAAATTACTGGAGTTTACTTCTAGAAGTAAAACTCCACCTCAAGAACATGAAACAGCTTTGCATTGGGAAACTTTTAGCACCTTACCCAAAGTCACCATCGAAGTATATAGCCTTTTCTTCAATTAAATCAATAACTCCTCTTAATTGCCCTTCCAGTCCCATGGGAATCTGAATAAAAGCAGCATTCTGCTTCAGCTTGGTTCTGTAAAAATTTAAAATATATACAATTTCTATACAAACCACAAGTATAAATAGTCATGAAGTCTATTTCTCCCATTATAAGTCCATTGAGCCTGGAAAAATGATTGTGGATTTCTGTAAAAATTATAAAGTTGACTATGAAAACGGTTGAGATAATCTCTGACCTCTCCATCATGACTTGTTCTCTAGCTTTTGACTGCAGCTAAGCAATCTCTTTGGTACAATTTCTGCATATTTGGCATGAATTAAGAATCTGAGCTATCATATCTAGGAAGAGACATACACAAATGATAATAGGCTTTAATTTTAAAACTGAAACAAGATATATTTACATTCTTCAGTATCTGCAAAATTCTTGACTGATAAAACGTTCTCAATGTTTACATATGTTATTCAGAAAAACGATCACCTGTTAGTGGAATTTAAGAGTCAGATGAGCAAATGCTACTATTACTATTAAATTTGTACGCTGCCCAATTCTCAACAAGTTTCAAACAATGTAACCATCACATGCTGAGAAATTTAGGATATTTTCATTCTGATTTTGTAGCATTTATGACAGGTGACCATCAGCAATCTTACATCACATAGCCTTGGCAAAACTAGAGAAACTGTATATTTATCTTCACTGACAAGTCCTGGTCTCAGAGACACAATTTTGACCAGTCGACTTCATAAAAGGAACAAATTACTGCATTTAGTGATCATTAATTCAGAATGTTTATCTAATTACAAGTTTTAGACAGTGAAATTAAGCAGCTGGCTTTAAGGGTCTTTTCATACTTTACAGTAAAATTATTTCTATACAATAATGAGGAAATCTTTTCTGTATCAACTTACAATAGCTTTGATACAAATGGGCAGTGATATCTAATCATTTTACCTATTAGAGTTTTGAGAAGATAGCTCACAAATCAGGTGACAGGTAGGTGGGATGCATTTAAATTTAGCAGTTCCTACCTTAATTGTTGTAAGGCTCGGTTTGGATTTGAGCCCATGCGATCCAATTTATTGATAAAGGTCAAGAATGGAACATCATATCGCTTCATTTGTTTGTTCACTGTCATAGTCTGGCACTGAACCCCTCCGACAGCACACAACACGAGAATGGCCCCATCAAGAACCCTCAGGGACCTTTCCACTTCAATTGTGAAATCAACATGTCCTGAAAGTGAAATAATTGTATAAAAGTTTTAAACTAACTAAAGATTCACTGCTGCTATTGAAGTCACGCCACATTTCCCATTTATTATGGTTTTCAGGAATGGCAAGCAACAAATGCAAGTCAAACTAACAGTTAATTGAGTATGCCACTGACTGACTCTCCAAAAAACTTACATAAAACCATACTCTGTTAACAGCAGATTTTAATCTCCCAACTGGCTGAGAGACTTGAACACTATCACACTGGCAAAACCATCAATCAAATGCACAAGCAGCTTTTCTTGGGCTAGCTTATATCCTGCAATTATATCTTTAACACTGATAGAGAATCTTTGTAGCACAGGTTGGAAATGAGAGGTCCTTGGTGCTCTCTAAACTTGGTTGTTTTCTTGCAGACATTTCATTTTATCAAACAAGTAACACCATCAGCACTAGCAACCACTAGCTCAGACAGCACCAAGTATCCCTCACCTTTAATACCATCACATCTGCCTATCCTAGGTCCTTAAGGACTCAATGGGTGGATATAAAAACACCAAACCCAGTCTAAACGCTTGGATGGCTATGCAACCAACCATAATAATAGATTTCTATAGAAAGTATTGTGTGCATGCTACCAATGAATTCTGATATGTAATTTTCGATGTAATAAGTGCCTTAGCACTGCCTGGGAAAGGGGAGCACCGATACACTGAGTAAAAGTGAGAATGACCTAAATCTAAGCACATAGTTGCATGCCAGCATGTGCTCATTCATACTCACTAAAGTTAAGAAGAATTTTGGTGGATACATTCAAATAAATCACAAATATCTTATAATTACTCTGAACTGATGCTCTTTAAATGTAAGTGTTTATTTATTAGACGTTTATTCCACCTTTCATTTGAGACTTCAAGAAAATATATATAGCATTTCCTCCTCTTATTTTTTCCCCACAATAACTTTGTGGGTAGGTTGGACCAAGTGTCTGACTGGCCCTAAGTCACCCAGTGAACTTCTGGGTCTAAGAATGGATTAGAACTTGGCCCTGACTGCTCCTAGAACAATACCTTAATCATTACATCACATTGTCTAGACCAGTGGTTCTTAACCTTTTTGAATGAATCGCCCCCTTGAGCCAATGAGGAAGTTGTCATCGCCCCCTCCCCCAATATAACCTCTCAATCACAACATAGGAAATAATTCTTCAATTCATCCAAACATTTTTTTTGTTTTCTTTAAAATTGTCATCAGGACATATTGAGGCAAATAATTTATTTCCAGTCTTTTTCCCATATCTCAACTGTGTGAAAAATTTTGATGCCACCCGTCACTTTATTCCCAAACTTCGTGATACATGTATTTCATTATTATTTATTCAAGACACTTAAATGTAATAATCACTGAAAACAAAATTAAATTGCAAGAAAGTGAAATGCCCGAAAAGAAAAACAGTAACATTTAATGACTGAATTACAAGTGAAATTTAGATGCAAAAAAGAAATATAAAAAGGGCATAAGAACAAACCGCAATGCAGGAACTAAGAATTTCAAGACAAAAACTCTGAAACTAAATTAAGATTCGAGGAAAGTATATATAGTCACGCACACTGTAAAAAGGATTAAAAAGACACAAAGAAAATATAATATCGAACTGGAGTGCACGCTAAAAAAGTACAATACAAAGAGACACAAAATGTTTTACAGAGCCACTCAGCATGTGATGTTTCGAAAGAAGTGCTCCCCCCTCCATCACTGCCCATTCTGGCCAATGGCACGCCACTGTATGGGTAGAGGCTGCTGCGCAACGCGCATGAAGATAAGCGATGCGTATTCACATATGTACGGCGTTCTGTACTGAAGCTAGCTGGAGGAACATTTGAAAACACAATTCAATCCACTAATAGCCAGCGATCTGATGTTTTTGTACGACAGATATACAGCAGTTCACTGTATGAAAAAGTCTCAAAACTGTCCCCAAAACCTCTCGCTCCATCGCCCCCATATCGCCCCTTTTTCATTCCTTCGCCCCTGCGTCGCCCCTTTTCATTCCATCGCCCCCCTGAAAAATGAAATCGCCCCCTGGGGGGCAATATCGCCCAGGTTAAGAACCACTGGTCTAGACCCATGACTCTTAAATTTTCAGCCAGCAGTCTGGATGAATCCAATATACTTGGAGGACATCAGATTGGGAAAGGTTGCTGAAAGCCATGATGGCCATATAAGTCTATCACAATCAGGCTTTCTGTGACTGGTGAGCCAGGCAATACAAAACTGAAATGAATATGAGCACAGCTACTCCAAATTCCACTTTATATATTCATTTAGAAGAATTCTGCTTATAAACAGTCTAGTGTGAAGCCTCCCACTCCCAATCCGATTTGCTAATCAGTTAAAAAAAAGACCCCAAACTAGATATGCAAATAAGTATTCTTTTTTACAGCAAATAACAATGAAACATGTGGAAAACTAAATATGGTATGCAAGGACAACACTACCTGGAGTATCAATTATGTTAATATTTGTGCCTTTCCACATGGTGTACGTAGCGGCAGACTGAATAGTGATCCCTCGTTGTCGTTCTAATTCCATGGAATCCATCACAGCACCTATCCCATCTTTCCCCTTTACCTAATAAGAAAGAAAGCAAACCAATATATCTTCATATGCACTGCTGTCTGTTTATATAAAATAGAGCTTTTTAAAATCACTTAATTTAGCCCTACTTGGATATTCCAGATCAAAATCTAATACTAAATATAAGAAAAAGGTAAGGAGGTAAGGAGGATATATATTTTAAAAAAATCACAAGAGAATTTTTAAATGATTATTTAAATGTCACAAACTAATGAAGAGTTCATGTCTGTTTTTCAGCTAACAAGAAAATGTGGTGCAATGATTATATGAGCTTATCCCAAAAATATGTTACATCTAAATGGGGAGTCCGTCAATTAAGCCTGAAACCTTCACACATTTATTCATAAAGGCCAGATTATTAATAGGGAATGGAAATATAACTCAGGCCACTTCTGATTTTATAGACTGAATTGCACTTGCAAATAAAGTGGTCATTAGTGTTACTATTTCTAGACAGACTAGATAAGTTTGCTTGAAGTTCAGGTGCCCTCAAAATATTTTTATTCCCTGCAAAGTCAATCTTTTCAATTCATTTTTGTAGATGATAGATAGATAGATAGATAGACAGACAGACAGACAGACAGACCTTTATTGTCAATTTTTTACTGCACAATGGCACACATTAAAAATGAAATTTAGTTGCTTGCTCTCAAAGTGTACAAATACATAACACACATTTAAACATAATATATACAACATATGTATAGACCTACACTCTTACATAAACTTCAATTTAAATGAAACAAGAATACCCAAAGACAATCAATCCATTTCATTCTCCTATTTTCAGATAGGACTAAACAATTTTTCTATAATGTTATAAAACATATTCACTCTCTTTTGGATTTTTAGAATTTTTGCTTTTGTCACTGAATTCAAAACTTTATGTGGGTCCCACTGACATATGAAAGGAGTCTATGTGAACAGCAGGATCAAAATTTGATGCTCATTTCATTTATTTCATAAGCAGCCATCCAAAATGTAATCTGCAAATCATCCCTCTACATTCAGTGAACAGTCTATCCAATACTGCCTGTTCCCCCATGGTGAACTGCTTCAGTTCAATAGCAACTGAAAATTTTCTAACACAAAGTACAATATATGTTGATGTCTTGCTACACTTCTATGAAATTTTGATCTGGGCCTTTCAAAAGAAAAAAAGGGAAGTTGTACTTTTTTCATCCATTTTCTTATAAATGTGTATGTACGTTTTGAACCCACTTACACTTCAGTTTTAGCTGGTGGACAAGCAGGCTGTTAGTCTTCTATAAAATTATCTGGTTAAACAGCTGAACTTATGATTTATTCAATTATGGCAAATCGCCCATTGAAGCAGCACAGCACCCCAATATCATATTAATGCTGTCTCCATATCTGACACTTGATAAGAGATCGTGAATGCAATGTTTGGTTTCTGCCAGATATAAAAACATCCCATGTGGCTTCTCCTCTCTCAAATTCTACTTCTGATTCATTTGTCCAGAGAAAAATTTAGAGGGCTACAGGTGCTTTCTGAAAAAAGCACTAAACCTCATAAACAATGGCTTTCACACCTACAGTAGGTGTTAGTTTCACCCAGCACTTTCAGAAGATGGATACTGACTCTAACCAAGGAGACAGAGACTCCTGGATGGTGCTATGGGGTTCTGACTTCTTGGATAGCCTTATATTATATCCCTAGAATGATTCAGATAGGCAACGATGCTTGGAAAGATTCATTATTGTTCAAAACCTTCCCCATTTAAGACTATAGCCCTGACTCAATTGATAGAGCTTTAGATATTATTTATTATCCACCTTTATTAATTTGTTATATTTTTAACAATATAGATTCAACTATTGCCTCCAACATTCCTGTATGTTCTGTTTGTTTCATGCCCCCTGCATACATACATTTTACACAGCATTCCCAAAAGTTGACAATAAAACATAAACAATGAAATTACAGAATAATGCCAAGCCTCCCCAATGTATTCATAAATACCTCATGCATTTCGGCTATCTTTCCTGTGTAAAACAGAATACGTTCGGTTAGTGTAGTCTTTCCTGAATCAATATGTGCAGAAATGCCTATGTTCCGAATTTTTTCATTGGGAAAAATTCCTGAAGAACACCATCTGCAGCTATATAGCATGAGCTGGGGGAAAAAAAGCGTGAGTTGTAACAATAATGCAATATATATATTAAACAGGGTTCATATACATTTTCAATGTAATAGCCTATTCAGTGGTTCTGTTATGACAGCACCCATCCCTACCATGAATAAAATTAATGGTTTCATTGGGGTTAGGGTTGGGCAAAAAATTAATATATCATTCATTCATTCATTCAATCAATTTCTATCGCTGCCCATCTCAGTCAATGACTCTGAAAGGCTTACAATTAAAAATCATTATAATTAAAAAATACTAAAAATATTTTAAAACCATAAAAACACTAAAAATATCAAATATACATAAGAGCAAGATATTTGGCCTGTTAGCCATCCAGCCAGAAATTATTTTGAATAATTATAATTAATGTAACTATCAAGTAAAAAAATTTATAAAAACATAAATTTTATACATATTTTATCATTTTTTCATTGAAAATCAAAAATAAAACAATAAATTTCAAATCTGCATTTTAGTGGGAAAGATGAGATTGCTGAATTTTGTGTTACTGCTAACTCTGTATTTTTGAAGACTGCTTCTCTCATTTTCCCCTCCAGATTTCTTCTCTATCAATATTTGCTCTTTGTAGTGGCCACTGTGGAAAATCCTGCTGGCTTGTTCATTAGATTCATTTTAAAAATCTGAACCTATCATCTCAGCCATTTCAAGCAATACTTTAACAATCATTCCTTACAAATCAAATACTGTGTTGCAAGAATTGTATGTTGCAACATGAACAAATGTTAGCAAATAAGTGTAAAGTAAAATTTAAGTTGCAAGTTCAAAGTTACCCAGTACATTGAAAACAAGTGAATATCATAATTTAAGATCTCGGCTATGATTAATTTTAGAAAGTGAAATGGGAATGGTTAAAAATATTTTATCAAACCAAGTTGCCAACTCATTGGTTAATTTGGAACAATTCTTGCTATAGAATGGGGGAGGGAGACCTTCTAATACTGTATAGCTAGGGCTTTAGAGTTATACATTGTTTTTTTCTTGCTTTAATCTATTAGGCAATATGTAGATCTGCCAAATAATAGCATTCCTGAAATATTTGAATACTTTTAAAGGGTGTATCAGAGTGGCATATCCTTTCTACTAATTTGTATTAACCATGATCAAATGCTGGCTACCTTCTCTGGAATAACTCAAACTGCCTCTTCCTTAAGCTTTCAAATAAATGTTAAAATAAGATTCCTCCAAAAAGCATTTAGAGATGAGATGGAAGGCTACAAATCTATTTTTGTAGGGCCAGGGAGTCTATTGTATTTTAACTGTTCTGTGTATTAGCTGTATAAGGCGGTGAGATATTCCTTGTTTGGAATGGCTTATCAAGTGTAGTAAACATAATTTTGAATGACAAACTATAAGAAACAATCATCAGCACTAACTGCAATTTTGGGCTTCAGCAACAAATTATTTTCTGTGCTGTGATCTATTTATTTAACCATGTAAGAATTAATGGCATATTTCATAAATATTCTCATACTATTTATTTCATCTGGCAGGAATAAATGCCAGACTAAATGCCAGAAGTGTTATAAAATCTACGAAAGAATATATTTTCAATTTTTCTCAGTTTTGTACTTATTCTTTGTTTGTATTCATAATGGAAAAACTTCCTTGAAGAATCCAAAATGATAACAGAACTTAGCTATAATTTGCTGTTAGGTTTCCAAAGTTTATCCTAACGGAATAGCATCATGAATTTTTAGCATTCTGAATTTGCACAACGGTTGGCTAGACTTCATAGGATTTAGAATTAAATATAACATGTACATTTCCATTCAGAATTGATAACTATCTAAGCACATTCGCTTAGCTTCTTTAAGCTTAATAAAAGTTTGCTAAAAGTTAAAACCTTTCAATCAACTTGCAGGAAGCTTTGAAAGCATATCGCTCACACTTTTTAATGCTCCCCCCCCCCCAGAGGTGAAGGAGCTTTAATATTGATCCAGTCTGACCCATCTTGTCTCAAATAACCCATTTCATTTCAAGAGACGTACAGCAGGCTGAACATTACTGTAAGTATGCAGCTGTCGGGTTTTTTAATCTATCATGCAGCTTCCCGAAGCAAAGAAATTCTGCATTTAATGACAAATCAAGTTACCCCGCGGAGCCCTTTAAAAATTACCCCCAACCAGGGGCAGAAATGTAGGAACGTCTCTCCTTCCCACTCATCCTGCCGCCTGGCTGAGGGTGCTCTGACCCCAGCTAAGCTCCCCGCTTGTACCTGTTGCCGAGGCAACACCAAACCTAAGAGACGCCGACACCTCAACATGGTGAAAACGGCACTGCCTCTGCTTCCAAAAGTCACGCCGGGCACGACTCTTACAACTCCATTTCCGGTCTGAGCCGGATAAATGCTTCCGGAGCAGGGGAGCGGATCATCGAGTCACCTCGGTAGTTCCCCCGTCCCGGAAGCCAGCTTCTACAGCGCCCCCAACACTTGGGAGGAAAGAAGCGCTTCGAAAGAGCTGGTCATTTCTGCTATCCCCGACGTCAGGTTGTGCGGAAGAAGGACAGTTTGTGATCTTGGGTGCGCTTCTAAAATAGAGAACGCGGAGCTGATTTTCTGTTTTGATCCCGAATCTGTTTTCAATATCTCGGGAATCCTGCCTGACAGATGCATCGGTCGAGTTGAGGAAGTTTCCTTACAGACCGCCCTTACTAGAGGTCCTCTCGGAACAGACCCAAAAATGGACTCGAAATCTTGAGATGCAATGAGCTGCAACCACTCAATGTTACTTATGCCCTAGTAATTTTGGCTGATCTAAAAACAAGATGAGCAGGAGCAGATCTGATTAGACCCTGATTGCCATATCTCCAAGTAATCTCCAAGTAATTTTTCCAGTTTGGAAAAAATAACGTTTAAAATGAGTGGCAAGTATGTGTAAAAACTTGTCAGTCTTGGAAAAAAAGTGATGGGAAATTCACACTACTGCCAGGAAAACTACTAGACCTCACCCACAAACTCGCAGGAACTGAATTTGACTTGAGTCAGTCCTTGCATATATATCAAACCACTACTATAACTCCAAGGATCCTGCTACAGTGTTTTATCTACCCAACAACCATGTGCATGTAATTAAAGTTAAAAGTGAGTGAATAGCCCAAGGTCATCCAGGTGCAACTAACGATACAGTGCAAATGAGCCAGCCACACTGTAAATTCAGAAAATGGGATTAACTCAGCAATCATGCTTGATGATGGATTGAAAGATCATAATTTTAATGAAATTTTCCAAGCATTTCCCATCAATGACTCCATTACAAAACTAGCCATGAGAACTGTATTGAATTAGGAAGAGTTCTGATTTTATTCCAAGATAGATTTTTTTCTTCTTCTTTAAAATAATGACAAAGACACAGTGTGATTTAGAGCTGCATCGATGTAGATTACGATGTATTTGTTGACTTTGAAATGAAGAAAGTGTTATATTTTGATATTTGAATTCTTTTTAACTTGGGGAGAACAGTGTAGCTAGGCAACATGAGCCAAATATTTTTTTTCAGGCAGAGAATCATCAGCCACACCAGTCTATGTTTGGAACTTCTAAACTGAGAAAGTGGAATGCCACCAGCACACACACAACTGATAGAGCTTTTGAGCATCTTTCATATCTAACTGCTGCCAAAGATACAGAAATGTAACTAAAACTTTTGTCAACAGTTTACTCCCTGCTATGCATTAGAATATTTCTCAAGTTAGACAATTTTAAACATTTTTTTCCCAAATGACCATACAAATATCTGGCAAGCACTCCTAATATTGGTGTACTATTCAGCTAATTGCTTAAAAGGAACTAGTTGATACACTTGTAAAATGAATTGCTACTTTTCTTACTGAAATACAGAACCACAAAAATGAAACAAGTATAGAACATCTGTTGTCTTACAAATATACTTAAATCTTACTGAGTTCCATAATAACAGCAGGGAAGTATGAAATAAGAGGCAATCTCATTATGTATGTCTCTTGTAATTCCTGGCTTGGCCACAGGATATAAAGTAGTCCTTGACTTAACTACCACAATTGTGCCCAAAATTTCTGTTGCTAAGGGAAACATTTGCTAAGTGAGCTTTGCCCCACTTTACAACCTTTCTTGCCACAGTTGTGAAGTGAATCACTGCAGTTATTAAGTTAGTAACATGGTTGTTAAGTGAACCTGGCTTCCCTACTGACTTTGCTTGTCAGGTCGTAAAAGGTGATCACATGAACCAGGACACTGCATCTGTCATAAATATGAACCAGTTGCCAAGTGTCTGAATTTTGATCATGTGATCATGGGGATGCTGCAATGGTGTGTGAAAAACAGTCATAAATCACTTTTTTCAGTGCTGTTGTTACTTCAAATCATCACTAAACAAACTGTCTTTAAGGACTACCTTTTTGAGGACTACCTGCACATAATCTTAAAGCCAGTGAATAAAGTGAATAAATCTGTGCTGCAATATTGGATATTCCCCAATCATAGAAAAGATGGCTTATGGCAACAGCTATTACATCTGAAAAGCTAAAAAACCTTAAATAATTTATTAATATATTTACTATTTTGTTCTTTTTATTTTGTACTCTGGCCAGAGATATTTGAGATTAGAAAGGGTTAACAAGCTTATAAATGCTAGTTTATGGAAGAAAGTAGGTTATAGACTATAACAGTGATGCCGAACCTATGGCACGTGTGCCAGAGGCAGCACTCAGAGCCTTCTCTGTGGGCACACGCACCATGCCCCAGAGATGGCAACTGTCCCTCTTCAACCAGTCGCCTGCTAACTCGCTGAGGTCCCACCTGGCCGGATGCATCCTGGCACGGCTGGTTTCCCTCCCTCCCATCCCGTTTCTCCTGGTCTCGCATGCTCTCCTTTTCCCACTGCATCGCCTCCTCAGCTGTCGGCCGTCCATCCCGCTCAGAGGTAGCTTCTTTGAACTGCTGGCGGAGGGCTGCAGAGCCCCGGAGTGTGCCGATCGAGGGGCCGGCAGGCTGTGGCTGACGGACACCGTCGGCCCCCATGCACTCGCTAGCCTGTGTGCAGGGGCCGATGGTGTCAGTCAGGAGCCACCCTGGCCCTTGCCTTGCCCGATGGCAATGGCACCCCCACCCTACCTCACCTCACCCCGCAGGATGAGCCTCCCAACTCCTGCCCCACCTGCCAGAGACCCCTTGGATCTCCCCTATCCCTGCCCACCCCCCACAGTGTCCCTCCCCATAAGCAACATTGAGATGACCATGCCCACCTTGGCCACACCCACCCAATCTGCCATGACCACCATAGCCACAACCACCCAATGGGCCACACCCACCTGGCACCTGGCAATAAATAAGTGGGTTTGGGGTTGCAGTTTGGGCACTCGGTCTCTAAAAGGTTCGCCATCACTGGACTATAATTTCAGCACTGCATTATAGCATTTCTTCTGCAACACACACACATTTTGCCGAATGGCTCTTTATTATCAAAAAAGTGCCAAGTGTTAATGAAGAACTCTTATGAAATTTGAAAGATTGATTTAAGTTAAAATTGTCAATCTAATATAGCATAGTATTTATTCAGTATGAAGAATGGCATACATATACATACCTAAGTTACATACCTTGAAAGATCAGAGGTACATATATTTTACTTAGTAAATATTTAATAAGATATCACAATATTAGAACTTTTAACACAGAAGCTCAGATATCAAAACTGTAATGTTTCCCAGTTATCCCTACAGAGCAGCAATATCTAAAATGACAAGCCTTGATAATCAATTAATCAAAATATTCAGGTTTTAATATGACTTTGTATTAAAAGATGCTTTATCAATTTGAATTGCTTAAAATGGGAGGTCTGGGAATCATCACGTTGACAACTACATTCAGTAAATCTGTACTTTTGATTTTTTTTCTACTGCAAAACTCTAAATACATGTGCTCAGCCACTTGCATCTCTAGCTTACCCTTCAGAATCATGAAAATGAACTAATTAATCAGTAAACAAACAAAATAATTATGAACAAGAGGAAAATATCTTTAAAAAAGGAGAGTGTTACTAAAACAGTCTTAAAATGGATTGATAATTCAGAAATTCTTCATCATCTGATGTCAGCTGTGCACCTTTTTGCTCCAGTATGGAATATGGAAACTGAAATGAGCTTCAGTTACCACTTTCTCTGCTGAATTCTTGTTTGCCCTGTGAACGTTACATTACTATTGACCTGACCCAATCCTAAAACAACCCTTTTCCAATTATAAATCACTGTTTGTGAAAATTAGTACTTTTTCTATCGAAATAATAATTAGAATGTAGAATTAATTTAGAACAAAATTTTCAATCAAAGCAGAATAAATGTATTTTTTTTACAAATTGGAATAAATTTGTGATGAGTTGGGTTAATTTTTTTATGCAAAGATGGCAGAGTGAAATGCTTTAGTTCAGATTCATGTTTTTGTTTTGTTTTGTTGTCTATCCAAAATGTAACTAAGTACTGATTCTGTTCATGTATATTGGGAAAAATAATTCTGGGTAGATTTCAGGAATAATACGAAAATTGACATTATCTTCATTTTGTAATGGCTAATGACTTTGCGGTTCAACTGAAACCTAGACTTTCAAAAGATTGGCCTTTTGCCAAAAGCATACCAGTACATTTATTTAAAGGTCTTGAAAACTGGTACTATCTTTGTAGTGCTAACTTTGTCCTCATATTAGTTAGAGCAGTTGGTATTAATGAAAAGAGCTGTAACATTCCACATTTTCTTTTAAAAAGCCATAAAGTACTTTTCAGTCTCAGTGTTTTTCAATTACTGTTCAGAGCCAAGTGTTACCAAGGTGCTGAAACTGACACAAACATTCAGTAGTCAAAGAAAAAAGAATCACTAATGCTAGGAACAGAGAGCTTGGTCTTATTTGTTGATCCAGAATTATTGTGTCCTCTCCCAAGACATCCATATTAACATGATAAGCAACACAATTATTTTCTGCTGGGTTTCAGAGGAACATGTGATCCCTTCACATTTAGTTTTTCAATAGAAGATACAGATCTCCTTGGTCCTTCTACTGCTGTTCTTGGATGCATCTTCTCCCTGAAAAAACAAGGATAACAAAAAGGGAATACTTGATGTTTATTTTATACAATGTAATATTAGCTAAGCACAGAATATACAGAGAAAAATCTTTAACCATCCAATTGTTGTATTTGGACACTATTTTTCAGATTTTATGGCTTCCAAAACTAAAGTGCACCATCCCAACTCAATTTTGTCACCTGTAGTCTAATGAAGATGGAGTCATTCAGATCTGGGGAAAACAAACATGCAGGCAAATAGGACAGCACCAATAAAGGAGTGGAGAATAAAGTCTTAGCAATTAAATAGTTAGGAATACCCAGGGCTGTAATTTATCAGGGTTTAGAGGACATGCTTCTTATCCCAATCTTGGGCAAAACTGTTTTCCCACAGATTTTCTGTTTTGATATTTTTCTTTTGTAGGTTTTAACTGACAATTAGTGCCAATATTTTTATATTAGGATGCTTAAGGTTCACAGTAGTTGAATGCATCCTTGAAAAATAAGTGTATCAATTACGTAACAGAATCTTTACGCACATATGACATCTTAAAAAATTCTGATTCTCTCTCTCTTAAAATAATGTAAGGCAAAACAGGAAAGATTATATTGTATACCTTCTTGGAGCATCCTCCTTGCTTACATGATGAATACTTCTATGTTTTGGAGAATCTATATTGTGTCTTCCGCCAGAGGGCTTAAATTTCAGAATCTCCTTCTGCCATTGTTCATCAAATCCATGAGCTTCTCCTGGCAAACAATTGCAATATTAAATTATAAATATCTTCATCTGAAGGTGTGTATATATTTGTATGTATATTTTGATGTTTTGCACTAATAAAAAACGTAATTATCTACAAAAGGCACAATATATCATTTTATACATATGTAGATCTATGCGTCATCTATACAGCATTGACAGTTGATCGAGAGAGAGAGAGAGAGAGAGAGAGAGAGAGAGAGAGAAGAAAATAGATCCTAACAGAGCTATTTACCTTCATCTAAATTAATGAATTCTTGATTCAATTCTTCATCACCAGTTTTGTTGTTCTTTGCTTTCTGAATTACATGAGCACGATCATGAATGTGATGACCAACAGCCATTTTTTCCAACCCGCTTTCAGAATCTCTAACAGCTTTTCTGATTTCTTTAATCTAAATTAAAGCAAAAACAAACAAATAAAAAAGCTAATAAGAAGAAAATGTCCTATTTAGCTTTCTGGATTTATCCTTTCAAGTAAACTTTTTATAAATCATGAGAATAGTATATGAAGCCTAAATTAATCACAGAATAAACATGCCAAGTACAGAAGGCTACAATATGAGTACATATGTAAAACTTCACTCACTATGCTGCGGCAATTATATTCGCGGGCGGAGGTGGAAGAGAGCAGCTGCAGCAGCAAAAACTACACATAAAACAATTTAGTTGCATGCACAATCATGTCTCTGCATTATGGCCATAGCATACATGTTGATTCACATATAGAAGAAACCAGGCACAAATTCCGGTATTTTAAGGTTTCAACTCTGTTTCATGGGAATGGTTCAAAAACCATCATAACCTCATCTAAATATAGCCAGTGATAGAACTTTTCAGCTACAGAGATAAGAGTGCTCTGTGATTTGCCACATGAAAGGAACACTAACTATCTTGACAATCTTAGCTACTACTTATCAGCATGCCCGTTAAGTATATTATTAGAAGCTTTTTGATAAAGAAGTACTAGCTGAGTTCTGGAGAGATTTACGTGGGCTATTTTCAACAATTTTATCTTGCTTGCGTATTACATTTCATGAACTTGACGTTAAGGTTCAAATTCAAGCTTCTTAGCCAAATTAGATGGCAACACCTATGAGCAAAGCAATGAAGGCAATTTTTAAACATTATGCTATCACTTTAAAGTCAAGTTTTAATTTCAAACACTTATACTAATTTTTCAATATTTTGTGGCTACTGCATAATAAAATTTATTATGAGTTAGAAGCACATACCAAATTAGATAAATGCTATTATTAGTTAGGAGAGGATTCCCAAAATATTGTCATACCCCGCCTGGAGCAGTCCGTGTCTGAGCTGAAGCTTGGAAAACTTTTGGCGGTTCATCACCCTTCTTAGAATAGGTCATCACTGAGGAAGAACTGTATGAGTGAGCATTTGGATCAAGTGCCATTTTATCCTGAAATTTAGAAACAAGTAAAAACTACAGTTTCAGTACAGAAGGGAACCCAAAATTTAATGGATATTTGCAGTCCTCTATCACAAGGCTATAGATTACACTGGAGGAAACAATCCTGTAAGAATTCTAAGGCAACCCATTTTTCTGTAACTGCCAACATGGATGTGTCTATGCACATTTAACTAAATGTGAGGAATACTTGACTTCATTAATGCTCCACTTAGACAATGAAAAATGAATCCTAGAAAATGCAACCATATCTATAGAACTGACTTAATATTCCAGGCCTGCAAAATGTTCTGAACCATTAGGCCAACTTATCCACTCACTTGGCCAACAGGTTTAATTTAACAGAAGAGCTGATTTGGGAATTGTCACATGCTGGAAATAAGTAAAACTCTACTCTAGTACAATCTGAAAGAAAGCTTTTCAGAACTAATTTCTTGCTTTCTGGCAAACAGTTAAAAGCTAAAATACAAATATGCACCTATCAGTTAGGTGCATTTAAAGACATACCTTCATGGCAGGATAGGCATTTCTATTCATTTTATATGCATCATTTAACTATATCTAACGCCAGCACAGGGGGGGGGGAGATGAAACCGAAGAAAGCACCACATTGCATTATGAAAATGACTCTAGTGGGAAATATAGATAAGCTTTATAGTTCCTTCATTACAGAACACACAGATTGAAATTAAAAACTATCAATTGATAATAATGCACTGCTAACCTCTTTCTCTAAAGCAGCATTCCCCAACCTTCCCGGCTTGGCGGACCGGTAGAGGAGGCAGTGGCGACAGTGGGGGGAATGGTTGTGTGTGTATATGCACTCTTACCCCTTCCACAGCTTGGTTTAGAAAGGGCTGAGGCCCAGCACTGGGGGCTGGGGATCCCTATTCTAAGGAAATCTATTTTTCCTATTATTTTAATGAACAATATTCATGAAAAAATTAACATAAAAACTTAACAACTTACAAAATTTCTTTGCAAATCCATCATACCATTTCTCATGTTTGACATCATTCTGTCCATTGCAAAGAATGGATTTCTGAAATTCATGTTCTGCTTCAACAGAGAGGAAGAAATAGAAACAATAAAATGCTTCAAAACTCAGAACTTTTATTACAATTCATTCATGTACGCATGGAGAGGAGCTTACTTTTGCAGACTACATCAAAAGATAGGGCAAAAATATAGCAATTATGTGGAACAGTAAAAAAATAGATATAAAACACTTCTCTTTTGTTATTATACTCTTCTAAATTCAAAGTGTAGTCACACAAGACAAACCACTGGAAAGTTCTCTAAGCTAATACAAGGTTATGTGTAAGAATAGATTGCCAGAATATATTAAGCCACATCTTCTAAGTGTCACTTCCAAGTTTTGTCAGGTGAAATTCCAAACTGTGGGACAGCCAACATCACATCTAGTTTGGCCCTTAGTCAAATATGTTCCTAGAGAAGATTGTTGGATCAGGCATACAAATGCATATCTATACAGGTATCAAAAAGGCTTTCCTTATTAACTCAGTAAAATTTAATCAAAATACAATTTCATAGATTCTTAACTCATTTCCCAGCTATTAAGCTTTCAGTGAAGTAACAATTTATCACAACAATAACTATTAATTGTTATTAATGAGCCGAGGTGGCGTAGCAGTTAGAGTGCAGTACTGCAGGCCACTTTAGCTGATTGTGTTCAGCAGGTCAGCAGTTCAAATCTCACCGGCTCAAGGTTGACTCAGCCTTCCATCCTTCCGGGGTAGGTAAAATGATTGTTGGGGGCAATGTAAATATATATATACATTGCTTACTGGTGTACACCGCTTAAAGAGTGCTTGCACTTAAAGCGGTATATAAGTCTCGTAAATAAATAAATAATAAATAAATATTTCACAAACATATGAAAAAACAAGTTTATACCATTAGGTGAATTGAAATAGCACTATAATCTGTCTTACCAAAAGGAAAATTTAGAATACAGTGGCAAAGCCTTGTTTCTGTCTTATTACTGCTGATTATGCTTGTTACTATCAAGCTAAAGAACACAAAATGAAATATTCACTAGGCTATAATTAACCATATGCGGAACAAATGTTCCTTTTTGTGTGGATAACTACATCTGGGTCAATTTGTGAGCTGATTAATCAATCCATAACCAGTATGCAATTTAGAAATACAATTATACTGGAAAGAAAATACAGACTAATGAAAGAGCATAACACTTGTTTGATACACGGTTGTCTTGGTTCCATCGTCTAAAATGGAAATACAGTAACCATGACTTCTGTTTACCCCGCTATCACTTATTACTAACATTCCAGCCAAAGCATTAACACCTTTACAGACCACAGGGAATGCTACAGAAGCAGGCAAAATGTTATAGGAATCCCAATAAACTCACTGAAAATATTAGCATGTAAAATGTATGGCCACATACAAAATGAAACAAGCAAGAAAGCAAGAATGGAGAAAACTGTATGAAACCAAAGAACATCCAACTCACTGAAATATCTGGCATGCACACTCTCAATCTTTCTCTCTTCCTCTCACTCTCTCTCTTTCTATATTTTCTCCAGTGCTAGAGTGTCAAAGAATCTGGAAGTTCTCAACATTGGATGAGAGGAAGTAAGAGAAGGTAACAAAGGGTTGAAATTTAAAAACCAGGATTTGTGCCCTTTTTAAAAGTTTGATTAGAACAAAAGTGATGTCTCCCATTCATAATACAGGTTGGCCGAATTATTCTAGTACCTTGGAAGAAATGTTACAAAGTAAAAATATAAAAAACAGTAATTTTGATTTATAACTGACTTCCCAACTTTCATTAGTTAATAAAGTCTCTATCTTTTAAATTATCATCCACAATTATGAAACTTAAGCAATATTTAGGAATCCACTGATGGAATTACGTCTAATAATGTCTTGCTGACAGCAGAATGGTTTTGCTGATACAACATATTAGCCCTTCTTCTAAACCTGCTCTGGAATTTGAGAAACTTTAGTATAGGTAGAGGGAAAATCCAATTAATGAACAAAGCATTAATTCTTTCATAATGTTAGTTGTGGTTAAGTGCTATATTTCTTGTATTCCCAATTAGCAAGCCGCACAGGATACTATATTAAGGCCATATAATAATTTCTATATGAATGGTACACCCAAGTAAAAACATGACAGAAACTGAAGCGAAATGTTTTTACTGGAAAAAGAATTAAGAATTAAAGATGGAAGCAAAAGACTATATTCAAAAGATCTCCTGGCCATATTTAGTTAGATTTCCCCCAGTCTCTATTAAAAAGTATAGGCTAATATACACTGCATATAGTAGATTATGGAAGAAGAAATTAATATTTTGATATTTTTCAATGGAGAAAAAACAGGCCAATATGCTGTTTTTCACTGAAAAAAGATCAAAGTATTTAAAGAAAGAAACTACAGTAATGTATATGCCAGAAATAGTCACAGCAATTCGAGTATTGTAATAGGAAATGCAGGAGAACTTTGCAGATTTTCACTGCTTTTTTTCGAACAATATAAGTCCTATTGGACTCCATGCTAAAAGCCACTGAACAGATCCAAAAGAAAGAGGCACAAAGATCTTTCTCATCAGTTAATATACTTCAAACACCATCATGGTATACAGCAGTGTTTCCCAAACTTGACAATTTTAAGGCATGAGGACTTCAACTCCCAGAATTCCACAGCCAGCAACGCTGGCTGTGGAATTCTGGGAGTTGAAGTCCACATGCCTTAAAATTGTCAAGTTTGGGAAACACTGGTATACAGCATCTTTCACACATTCCTTATAATGGTCTTGAACAGAAAAAGTTGCGGCTTACTTTGATTCAAAAAGGACAAATAAGAGCATATTTTCCCTGCAGCAAATATGCTTGCTTGAATTGTTTTGTTACAAAAGAGCCAAAATATGTCCAAAGAGCCCAGACCTCAGTATAACTGACCCCAGCTTTAATTGCTACCTGCTCAGTATATATTATTTGTTTTACATTTGTTGAAATAATTTAGGAAGGTATGGCTGAATGACACAAATAACTATATTATGAATATATTAATAATATATATAATCTCACTATATAATATAAATACAAAGAAAGTAATTGGAAATTGAGTTTTTATTCCTATCATAGCTTTATTATATATAAAAGGAAAATAAAAGACAATAAAAGAGTTGCCTTTGGAAATTATAGCATGATTAATCTCCAATTATACTTAATAGGTATTTTAACAATGATTTCCCCAAAAGGAAAAAAAAACACACAAAAACAGTTTCACAAAATGAAACAAGTATGCTAAAATGCACTTATAAAGCAAAATGCAAGATGCTTAGTTTTGGAGCAAGTGAAACAGATAAATCCACATCACCAAAAAAAATGAATATGTGTGTGCAATATACTAACCATGCCACCAAAACAGTCAAAAGGCATAAGCGGAAAACTCATGGCCTAAAAAAGAAATTGTAGATCGTATAAATTGCAGCATTAATATTACGTCCTTAAAATATGACTGGGAGTGCATCTGAACTCAACTTTCTTGAAATCTGCTACTATTAGCAAAGTAAGAAGCCTGCATATTTTCTATCACCAATTTTACTTCCTATTTTTTCCTTCAACATCTTCACTGTATTTTTAAAAAATCCAAAACTTTTATATTATTAAGCTGGATAAGAATCTTGCACAGTCCCCATTTGTATCATCTTGCACTGTATTTTTTTTTTTACTGAAACCTTAACATTCCTGTCCACATTTTTTTAAAAAAATCACCTATTCACTTCAAATATTCATAAATTTCCACCTACAGATATATTTTAGTATAAACTAAATTTAAACTTGTTCACTACTTCATTATCCCAATGCACTCCATGAAGTTTTCTTAAGTTCCCTTAGGAAAAGAGAGAAGAATAGCCCAACTGGAACTGTACATATCCTATTTTTGATACATATAGCATTTTTTTAAAGTAGTCATTCAGCAAAGAGAAGAAAATATATGTAATGAAAAAACAAGATAAATTTAAGGCTTATTTCTGGATAAAAAGCCAAAAAAAAACCCTAAAATGAAAAATAACAAGAATGCTAATGCACATATCACCAAATCTTAGTAATCTTTGTCATTAGTATACTGACCATGCCACCAAAAGTGCCAAAAGGTATAAATGGAAAACTTGATCCCTGAAAAAGAAGCACCATTTCATTTAAAATTGTTGCACTAGTATGGTTTAGAAATAGTTATGGTTTAGAAAATTAAAAGGAAAAAAGGCATGCTCAGATTAAATTTGTGTTGTATTTGTATACTAACCATGCCACCAAAACTGTTAAAAGGCATAAGGGAACAGCTCATCGCCTGTAAAAAAAAATCAACTTATGTAAATTGCTGCAATATTACTGTTGGTGAAGGATACACATTTCGTAGATTAAAATCAAGAAACTCTCCAAATCAATCTTAAACATGAAAAACGCAAGGGCAAATCGATCATCCATGCAACTTCTTTAAATAAATAGGGAACAATTTAACAACTGGGATAGAAAAATTATGAATCCATTACCGTTTTATGGCATATGGTTACATGGTAACTTCAGAGAACCCTGGATGAGGCGGATTATCTAGACCTGTTTCAGTTGGGGTTCAGATCAGGGTTTGGGACTGAGATGGTGGGATGGTTCTTCTTGACCTTTCAGTAGCATTTGATACCATTGATCAAATGCTTTCTGGGCCATCTCTAGGAATTGGGGGCAGGCGATATTTGTGCTGGCTCTCCAGGACCAGTTCTACTCAGTGCTGACAGAATGAAAGAGATCTAGCCTGTGGTCCCTACTTGTGGGGTGCCTCAGTGCTCTGATCTTTCTCTCATTCTATTCAACATTTACATAAGGCTGCTTGGTGAGGTTATTCATTGGTTTGGGGTGAGATATCATCTATGCAGATAACACCCAGCTTTATAGCTCTACCCCATTGAGTGATGCCATGGACACCCTATTCCAGTGTATGGAGGCTATTGGGGATTGGATGGGATGAAATGGGCTCCAATCCAACCCTAGCAAGATAAGAGTGGCTGTGGGTATTTGGACACACTCCCCCCAGACAAGGTTCTTCCATCTCTGGTTCTGGATGGGGTTGAGCTATCCCAGACAGACCCGGTGCATAATCTGGGGGTCCTCCTGGACTTGTGGCTCCTGCTTGAAGACAGGTGGCAGATGTGGCTAGGAGGGCTTTTGCACACCTTTGGATGATGCACCAGTTGTGCCCATACCTGGACTGGAAGACCCTGTTCACAGTAACTCATGCCCTTGTAATCTCCAAGTTAAACTACAGTAACATGCTTTACCTAGTGCTATCCCGAAGACCATTCAGAAACTCCAACTGGTGTAGAATGCAACTGCATGAGTAATAAATTGTGCCAGATACACTGGTACTGATGTGTTTCTTGGTGCAATTCAAGGTGCTTTTAAAGCCCAATTTGACTTGTGTCCAGGGTACCTGAGGGATCACTTTTTTTCAGGAATCTCTACCCATCCAACCAGGTTGAGCAGAATGGATATGCTGGATATCCTGTCAGCCAAAGAATGTTGACTGGTGGAGACCAGAAGCTGAGGTTTTTCTGCAGTAGCCCTTGCTCTATGGAACATTCTCCCTTCAAAGATCCAGATGGGTCCAACCCCGTTAGCCTTTTGTAAGGCCCTAAAAACCTGGCTACGTTCCTGGGCTTGGATGCTGAAATGTGTCACGGGCCCAGTTTATTGGCTATATTGCTAACTCACCAAGTATCCTGCTCCTATGTATATTTAATTTGGATATTTTAGTGTTTTTATTGGTTTTACTATTTTTTATGGAGTTAAAATATTTTAAATACTTTTAACTGTATGAATTGTAAACCACCCAGAGTTGGGTGACCATAGAAATTGAACAAACAAACAAATAATAGATAAATTTCCAGCCTTTTTATAATCCAGGGACCAAGTTTCATTTTTGTTTTCATCTGAATTCTGTCACTCTGGGACAGAACAACTCCTGAGGCATTCATGAAGGCAGTCTGTTATGTCCCAGATGAGAAGGAAGGGAAAGTTATCCCCTCTCCTCAATGTGTTTCTTTTCAAACTATAATTACAACTTGCACTCCACTTTCACCTGGTATGAACAAACATTGCAGCTTCTGCCACATCTAATCTGAAACTGAAATAGACATGCTTAATGAATGATTATATTTTAAGCATCTAAACCTATCTTAAAAAAACTTTTAACTACCTTTGAAGTATCAAGTTAAGCACGTTATACATCACTCATATTTCCAAATATTCAATTCTATGTAGATTCAGTGGAGATTAGCAGTTCAAAAAGGAACTTTGAATATATCAACATACTTGTTCCTCTTCAAGACATAAATTTTAATTAATAAATTATAGTGAGCTGAGAAAAACTGCAGATCATAACAATTAAAGTAAGGGAAATAGTCTGCATGCAAACAAATTATGTTGTAAGATCAAAGATTATGCAAAATACTAAAATAGTCATAGAATCCTAGCAATGTCAGCAGATTTAAAGGTCATTGAAAAGGCATACTGAGTAAATCTGTCACAATATACAGAATACTTTGGCTTATAAAGTCACCATGAATAAGTTACTTGCCAGAACACATATAAATAGATGAGGCTATAAATACTACTGAATGGAGGTACTGTACTTTCAGAACACAGAAAAACAGACTTAACTATGTCTGGATGGCAAAACTGTCAGTTATGCTAAATGACTGGAGAGTCTGAGGCTTCAGAAGAAGTTAGAAGGAGTTGTGGAAAATTGGATAGAGATAGCTCAGCCAATCTTCAGTTTGAAGCAACATATATTATGTAAGGAGAATGTATATGCCACTTAGAGTTGTACAACTGAAACAGGCTACAAATCCTTCAAAAAATAAATTAGCAGTACACCAGAATGCCCAGAAGCATGGGTGAAGGAGATAGTTATACTAAAGCATCACATGAAAATCATGTTTGTACTAGTCATTCTACATGTATTCAGCACATTCACAGTACTTTATACAATGCACTAACAAGATCCCTGTTCACAAGTAGAATCACTCAACAATTCTATTCATGTATAGCTTATTCTTTCTATCTCGTGACTCATTTATCTCCTCCTCTTCCCTTACAAAGCCTACACTTCTTAAGTCTATGTACTTTCATGTTATAGTCTCCTCATCCCATATACAAAAAATCTCATTTTATTCAGCACAACTAGCTTCTACAATTAAAATTTGAAGCAAATACGAATTTAAGTCATACAATTGAAAATTTTTCCTTATACACAATCAAACTGGAGAATTTACATGGCGCATGTACTGAGGCATAGGCATAACTCCAGAGTAGGTACCTATAAAATGTTGGGGTATCTTAGTTTTCTATTAATACATGGGCTAGGACAGGACTGGCTGAAGAATTCGGGGTGTTGAAGTCCACAAGTCATAAAAGGGCCATGTTTGAAGATTCTTGGGCTAGGAACTAAACAGTGGCAATGATCTGCTGTCAAAGCATAAGCAGTTTCCAGCAACTCTAATGATAGCTAAAAGAACATATGGAATCTGAATTCCAAAATGTCTGAAGGCAATTAAATTGCCAACTCCAATGTATATTTTTGGGAGAATATTAATATCCAATTTCTTAATGAAATAGTATTTTAAACACTATTGCGATGAAGGCCAATGAAGATATTACTACAACAAATATGGGGAAAGGATTTTTCCATTGTCTAGGACAACTCACCGCAGCCAACTACTGCTACTGCCAAGTTGCCTCTGCCAACTCATAGCAGCCAAGTTGCCACAGGACAAATCCACATGGACAACTCACTTCAGGGACAACTCACCACAGGCGGCCAAGGAGAAAGCCAAGTGGGTGGGTGAGCAAGCGGGTGGGCAGAGCAGAGCGCGTCAGGCGGCAATGCTGGGGGTTTCCCATTTTCACACCTCCCACCATCACTGCGGTGCCGGTGTGGCTCTGAGCCTGGCACTGATTGGCACATGGATCAGCATCTGCACCGGGCTGGGAGCCACCGCCACCACACCGGGTATGGAACTCAGTGTGATGGCAGTGGTGAAGGGGTCTGAAAATGTTGAGCTGATTTAAGGACAAGAAATGTAGCAAACCAAATAAATCCACAAAAGCACCATAATCCTTGGGAACAGCACAGTCTTCCTTTGTTCAAAAATGGAGGAAAACAAAGAATTAATTGTATAGCAACCTAGAACACTGTAATTTTCTAGTGAAATGAATGCAGTAATACAAAGACTGTGCAAACACAAAGCAATAGTAGATTTAGAGCCTAGGAGGAATTCTACTTCCTATAACAGATAATCCTTTGGGTGCATAATGGCTGCATAATCCTATCTATCATTCAACTTCTGAATAACTATATACTTCAAACACACTTGGTTATTGTATCTCCTCCCTTAGTTCCTGAGAAAGAATAGCATTCTTAATATAGCCACATTCATGTTTGCGTTCTGTAATAATTTTATGAAAGGTTGAGATGCTCTTCAGTGCCCTTATCGTAACACAAAATATCACAAAACTAAGCCCACATGCAATTGTTTAGGAGCATTAATTTATATGTATAGCAGTTAAAATGCCAAGATACTTAAAACAAATGACATGCATTTTAAAAGTAGTAAGATAAATACTCCACGAATCATTTCCCTAGAATCTATAGGGATATGCATAAAATAATGCTTTTCTTATGCTAGCTCTATGATCTATGATATTGTAGCTAGGAAGTTTGGCTGGAACATTCTGAGCAGGGTCACTTTCTCCACATTGTTGTGTCCCTGCACATCTCCCAATCTTCCTGTATCTTTCTTCTATTCCTTAGCTTCCTTTAGCCATACATATTTCCTCCATCAATGACTTTCCTTTTTTTCCTATTCTTCCCACCTTGGAATACCTGGGCCCAGAAAATGTATGTTTTGGGTCTCAGTCCAGACAAACATGCATGTTACAGTTTAGGCAAGACTGTCCAAAACTGCCTGTTTCCATGCTGGTGACAGTTTGGCCTATTTTGCCAATTCCCCAAATCTTAAACTAACATAATATTTATATCAAGACTTTTGTAACATGTTTTGAGCTGATGTAATGATAATTGATGTATACTTTTTTAAAGCCTTACCAAAATTAAGTTTAATTATAGAGGAAACTGAATTGACTTTTGAAAACATATAAAGTAAGTGTGTGTCATTTCCAACTGAAAAGGCAGGTAAAGAAATGTTACAATGATAACATGTACCAACAATATTCTATTTCAATTAAAGATCTGTGAGATTTTTCTTTCTGGATACTGAGCAAAATCCAATTTGGTAACGTTAATACTCATACACATCTTGGGCTTTGACACAACACACTCCTCTTGCTTCTTTGCACTTTTCTCCATTCCTCAAATCTCCTCCAGAGGTTGGAGCATCCCTCTGAAATAGACCTTTGAAGAGGAGCACATGGTTTCAGGAAGAAGTTGCCTCTCTGCTAAACTGATCAAAGTCAATCTGTCAGCAGATAGGATTAATCAGAAATAACTCATAGAAGCAACTCTGTGCTCCTAGCAACTGAGTTACAGTCAAGAGCTGTACTAAGAGCAATTCAATATGGATATTATTGTATTGTCTTAGTGAGATTAAAATGCTCTAACACAGGGGTGTCAATCTGTTGGCCCATGGGCCGGACGCCTCACATGGAAGCCGCGCCCACCCCATTGCCAGCAATGGCAAAACAGTCCCGATACGTTGCGCAACATCACATGTTGTCACAAGTTTGACATGTCTGCTCTAACAGTTCCACAGAAAAGGTGAACTTTACTACTAAATAATTTCTGTTTCATTCATTCCCCAGACTGATACATGTGTAATAATATTATCTATGTGTATGCCAGCAAAGACATTTGGATTTTTCTTATTGTCATTTAATGACAACCAAGAGCCAGACATTTATATTCATTTATATATCACTTTATAGTATTACAGTATTTTCTGGAATTAAACAGATATTTAACATTATATAAAGAAACAAAGTTGGAGAAGCATCACATATATTTTATTTACTTTTCTTACAGGTACACAATCTCATAATTAGAACAAGACAGCAAAAGGCAAAAGGCATAGTGATCTTTCTATATCTAGAAAAAAATGAGTAACTCTAGCTAATGGGGTATTTCTATTTCAAAGGATGTCCCTAAGTACAAATCTAAGAATAAAAAAAAATCTGGCAGTTACCCTTCTGACTTACAAGTGACAGTTTCTGCTGCTGTAAACTATATCAGTTTCCAGTGCATAGATTACAGAATTTGGCACTCTCCTTCAACTCCTGTAGTATTAAACTAGAACATAAATCCAAAGATTCAGTTATCTCACTTCATGAGAAAAGAAAATGATTCAGCATTAGAATTGTTTAAATAAATGTAGTCCTTCAGAACTAAAAATAATGTAAGAGTTTTGTAATCTCCATATTCTCCATCAAAACATATTTTTTCCCTCTACAGGAGTAGTAAAGTTGAAATTGACATTATCTGAAAGAAGACATACCTTGTCATTGTCTCTCAAAGCCATCTGAGAATTGGGATGTCCTCTGTGATGCAGACCTCCTTGTCTATCTTCAATTGAAAGAAAGGGATCTCGCCCAAAAGGTTCAGAAAATGCATGTCGTAGATGTTCATTATGGGCAGTAAATGAATCCCTGAAAATAAAATAGGATTGCTAGAGGAGAGAATATCTATCTCTGCATTAGAGAACAGGCGAAGTTCTCAAATACAACATATAACAAAAGCCACTACTTACAGAGAATTTACACAGTTTTCACTGATCGCATTGTTTTTCAAAGTTAACTGATGCATTTTACATTATGATACCCAAGAAAGATTAAAAGATAGAACATTTAAAACAAGCAAATCAGTAAAACAGGGAGAGTGCATGATCTGAATATCCACTGTAGTAGGTTCATTCAATCCCAAAAACAGAAGATTTGACTTATTGTCAAGGTCAATAGAATGAAAGGTATACCTGAGTATATTTTCCTTGCAATATACTAATACCATACAAGTTACATCAATGTATTCCAATATGTTATTTTATGTTAATTTTATATTATAATGTTTTCTATAAAAGATTTATTAGAACATTAGTTTGGTACAACATACCGTCCCAATAGTGAACTATACAAAAATAGTTTCACATGGCAGCCTTTTGCAAAAGGGAAATTGCTTCTGCACCTGTCTACACTATTCAGGAAAAAAGTTGGCAGGACCAGAAAACAGTCTGAGATCTAGTAAAGTTTCCCAGGAACAGCTGTGTAATCAAGGAGACATTTATAAAACCAATTTTATCCTAGACAGTATTGCTGGACTGTCAATTCCAGTTCTCTCCTTGTGAGGCAAAGGAAGCTTTTACATTAGTTTACCATTTTAGAAGTTACTCCCATAGTGAAGTAACATCAATTTGCATGATCTACAGAATACTTCCCAAAAATGAGAATTAGTATTTAGTTTATATTTTAAACACTTTCTAAGCAAGAAAACTGACAGTCTTTATGATTAACGTCATGCAAACCCTACTACATTTTGTTTTAAAAAAGTATATACCCACTACTACCTATTATAACAATATCTAAATCTTGATTACTTTTAACCAAATTTCAAGCAAATTCATTTACAAGAACATAAACACATGCTTTGCTTCTCCACTCCATGCTTTTATTTTTCCCAAAATGCTCTAGGAAGTGCTTGCTATGCATTTTTAAACTCAAAGTAAATAAGGACAAGAATGGGATTATAATTATACTACAAGAAAACCAGATGTAGTATAATTAGAGGTTTAGAACTTTGGGGACACAATCCAGAAGGGCTACTTAGTGTGGTAGAGAAAATAAATCTAACAAACAAAATGGAGGTTGTACCCCTTTCCTCTTGTTCTTTAGATGTGATCAGGGTCAAACTCAGTTTATTGCTGCCTAATCCTGTCAGATCCAAATTGAACCTTCCTGCCCCCAGATAAAGCTCCCTGAACCAAAGAATAGAAGCCTCCTCATCAGCCCATACAAGGGAATTGCAACATAAAGAAACCCCAATGTTTTATCCCCAATCAGATTCCACCTCCTTCTATAAGGAATGATGCTGCTCTTTTGAAAGGTCATTTTATCTAACAATTGAACTCCCCAAGTAAACTGACAAGGACCTGACTAGTTTGCCCAAACTGGCTAGCAAATTAAATTCCTAGGATTTCAAACCTCAAACTATTATGAAAACCTTTGCTTCTCCATTGTTTGGGGTTCCTATCTCTTTTAAATGAGGTGCGCAATGATAGTTTCAATAAAATGGTTCTCCTCCTCCTCCTCAGTGTTGTGCTCTTTATTCGCAATGAATCCACAACAATAGGCTTAATTCAATATTGTGTATGAAGGCATCCATTTGTCCAGTGGAATTTCCCTTTCTTCTCCTTTATACGTTTTCCATGGCCTCTTGGAACTGAGTTCAGTGGATTCTCCAACTTTCTGAGCAGATCTTTAAGGTGCATGGAGAACAGCAAGAATTACAGGAAATCACCCTCCTTTTCAATATCACTGGACAAAGGGATTTGATCAGCACTACGGATTAACCCAACGACCTACATTTCTTTAATGTGGTATCACCTGTGCTTTGGCTCATTTTCAGCCTACTAATCTTTTTAAAGAGTCAAGTTACTTTCTGACTTCCACATGTTGGCTAAACAAAATTTTGTTTCAAAGGAAAACTAAATGCCAAGGAAACAGCCTGTCTGGGCATGCAAGTCTCTGGATTAATGCCACTGATTTTATTACATTAGAAGTTGGCAACAAAACTGACATAACGTCTTAACATCCTGTCAGAGCCATCAAAACAGCTGCTGACACCGAATAAAATTGCTCTCTGGTTTCAAAAGTTGTATAACTACTATATAATTGTAGCTTACATATAATCTGTAAGTAATGTACAATTGTACCCTAAGCAGAGAAATTACCGTACTGCAAAATTAGTAGCCAAACAATACTGCTTCTAAAGAAAAGTTAGAAATGAGCCAGATTAATATTCAAGTCTGATTTTGGTATAGATGTTAAGTTAATCCACAAAACTGTGTGTGTGTATGCATGTATGTATTATTTCTCTGATATACACAACAACTCAATTCATCATAACTTTTGGCAGCTTACAAAAGAACAGTAAAAATACAATGGTACAAAATCTTAAAAAAAAGAAAAGACAGACTCTGGAGATACTAGTCAAACAAAACAAAACCAGCACTTAAAGTCAGCATCTACTCTAATCCAAGATCTGGGGGAATAGCTGGTCTTGAAGGTATATTGAAAAAGATCCGAGGTGGCGCAGCAGTTAGAGTGCAGTACTGCAGGCCACTTTAGCTGACTGTGTTCAGCAGGTCAGCGGTTCAAATCTCACCGGCTCAAGGTTGACTCAGCCTTCCATCCTTCCGAGGTAGGTAAAATGAGGACCCAGATTGTTGGGGGCAATGTAAATATATATATACATTGCTTACTGGTGTACACCGCTTAGAGAGTGCTTGCACTTAAAGCAGTATATAAGTCTCATAAATAAATAAATAAATAAAAATCAAGGTTGGGGGGGGGAGTCATAAGAATGTCAGGGGAATGTTGTTCCAAAGAGTAGGTATTAGGACAGAGAAGGCCCAATTTTTGAGTTCCACAAATGACACTGATCAATGGGACTCAGAGCAGGACAACTGCAGGAAACTACAGTGGACAGGCAGTTTCTCAAATAACTAGAAACTATTTTCTGACTGAGTACCCAGCTAAATCAAAAATGGCATCTGAAAATTATCTTTGGCTAAAACAGGTCATACAGATAAAAAGTTTTATCACCATACAATTCCAAGTATAGTAGACGTCCTCAGGACTGTTTATAAATATCCCAATTAAGAATATTTGTAAATAATTAGTAACCTGTACTCAGAAATACAGCAATGGATTTTCATTGATGTTACGATTTGTTGTGAAAGCAAAAAGCTTTCATGAACACAAATTATTGGAATCTAGTTTTGAACAGATTTAAATGCAATTTAATATTAAAATATTACTTTTATACCCCGATACTAAACAAAGTCTCATTAAATTTTCTAACGGGATTCAGACTTACAGTAGGTCTGTATATAGTAAGCATTTAGCAGAATATAACAATGCAGAACTTCAGAAACACTCACAATGGCTAACTCTCTATTAGGAGTCAGTGATTATTGTTACAGGGTATAAATTTAAAGTCTGGGCTAAAAACAGATCATCCAACATATATGAAAAAGCAGCAAAAATAATGAAATATTTTATCAAAAGCAGTTATTTTAAGATATAACAAAAACCTTGCCTCTTTTTTGCACAACATATGAGAATTCAGTTTTATCTTTGAATTTTCAGAATGTATTAATCAAAATCTAAGCCACAAGGGGCTTTTTTAAAATAAATGTTTGTATCGGTATTTGTCTATCAATATTTCCAAAACAGCTTTAATATGAATGAAACTAAAATCTTGGAAGTAAATGTAAGCCATTGTCTATAAAAATGCCATTTTCATCTTCAAAATACCTACAGTGAACACCTTTTATTTTGGCAGTGTTTCAGAACATTGCTCACCAAAATATAAGCTGGAAACCTAAATGTGAGAGTAAAGCATCTGCAACGGAACTGCAACATGCTGCAGCAAGAGCAGCTTTCTCTCATTCCATATAAGAAGGTCACTGGCAGTTTCATAAGCTGGGAAGGTTGCAGAATAGCAAACCAAATTACATTCTACACACAATAATATGTAAATAAGCACTATGTACCTCAGACATGCTTACTTCAAAACAGACGTAAGGAGGCATCTAAAAAGTTAATAGACTCTTCACTGCCTAAAAGCCTTTCTGACTTCACCAAAGGTGCAAAAAGTATGCTTTGCACTTGGCCTACCATCATTCAATTTGCAACCTCGTGGGATCCTGAGGAATTTGGCCCAGAGTTTTGCTTGCCTTGGAGGGTCAGCAGTTGGATTTTAAAACCCAAAATGTCTATCTTAAACATAGAGGCTTCAAATACCCATTTCAGCCTATGTAAATTCCAGCATCCTCCAAAACTGAACCAAAATCTCTGTGGAGATTTTCAGTCATCCAGGTCATAGTTGTCTCAAAGGTGCTTTTTCAAAAGAAACTGCATTGTTTTTTCCTTGAGGAAGAAGAAGAAAATGTTTCGATTCTCATCCAAGAAGTTTCATCAGTTCTGATGGTGGGAAACAGAACAAAAACCACTTTGAATTCTAATCCTCTCCATTTTGGGAGTAGGCCTATAGATCAAGGGAAACGTCTGGCTTTTGCTAGTATACCTTTATCTGCAAGTGCATGCACAAATAAATAGGCATGCACTCTGAAGCCCAAAAAGTCAGCAAGTGAAGGAAAGGCCAGGAGGGTTGCACCTTCACTTAAAGAGACTGGGGGGTGACATGATAGCAATATTCCAGTATTTTGAGGGACTGCCCCAAAGATGAGGGGGGTCAATTAATTTTCCAAAGCACCAGAAGGCAGGACAAGAAACAATGGATGAAAACTAATCAAGGAGAAAAGCAACCTGGAATTAAGGAGAAACTTCCTAACAGTGAAGACAGTTTAACCAGAGGAACGGCTTGCCTTCAGCAGTTGTAGTGCTTCAACACTGGAGGTTTTTAAGAAGAGACTGGACAGTCACCTGTCTGAAATGGTATAGGGTCCCCTGCTTGTGCAAGGGGTTGGTCACTAGAAGATCTCCAAGGTCCTTTCCAGCTCTACTCTATTCTATTCAGATCCTGCTAGCATGATCATGCAGGCACACGAGTATTAACTTGAGGTATCAGGGGCAAAGTGGCTGCATTTTCGCTGGCGCATTGAGCAAGGCGGTCCCTCCTCCTCCTCCTCCTCCTCCTCCACGGCCGCCCTGCAAGCCCATCCTCCGAACGCCGCATCCCAGATATACGGATACATAGGTCGATGCGTCTGACTCTCAAAAGGCCAGGAGGGGGGCCCAGCCTCTTTGTCTACCCAGATCACTACGGCTCCCCCGCATCCGCTGAAACCCGAACGGCTTCATTCGGAGAAATTATCCGCCGCTCAGGTTCGCGACCCGCCTTCCCAGCTAAGCCCCACCGCCGCCGCCTCCGCCGCAGCTCAACCCAGGCCGCGCCTGCTCACCGAAAGAAGGGGTCGTCTTCGAAGACCCTGGAGAGCCCGAACATGATTTCTGCTCCGGAGACGCCTGCCCTCCTTCCGCCTTCAGCGCCGCTCGAACGCCTGATCTTTCCGTTGGGGCCGCCAGACGACGGGCTCTAGAAACGAACCTCCTGCCCGGTCTCGCCCCGCCCCCTCCTCCTTGGAATCCCCGCCTCCCCTTTCCCATTGGCTCCGGTGAGCACGCAGTATGGCGACGGACGATAATAGAACAGAGCTGCTGCTGCCATGGCGACTGGCTCCAAGGCAATAACTCTGGCTTGGATGAGCTTTTGGGGAAGGGGAGGTGGGCTTGTGCGCGGGCAGCTGTTCCAGGCCTGTGTTGCTTCTGATACTCGTCCCCCTTTGTTATTCTTATTTTTATCCTTTCCCACCCCCCAAAAAGTCATGTTGTACAATCTCTAAAGAAAGACACCGAAACAACTGCAGCTAGAAAATCATCAGCCGCAAATGCGCAATGAAACGGAAGTCATTGAGGCGCTCGTGTCCCTCTGTGAAAATAAGGGAACGTTTTGATTTGATTTGATTTTTTATTCCACCATGCAGTGATCTGAATGGGTATTAGTCATGCTCAGAGCAGACTTCTTAAAAGCAATTAGTCTATTCTGTCTGGATACATTATACTGCAAACTATCTTACTGTTTCTAATACTTAATTTTATAAGCTTTTAATTTTTATTAAATAGGCTAAATTTGATTAAAAATCCAAAACAGTTGGGCAAGAAATATAATTATAATAACAACAACAACAATAACAACACCCTGGACTTAACAATTTTGTCAATAAGAAAGACAAAAATGTCTGGATAGTGGATGTGGCAGCACCTGGAGACAGCAGAACAGATGAGAAAGAAAGAAGATAACAAAATACAAAGACCTACAAATAGAAATAGAAAAACTGAGGCAAAAGCAAGCAAGGGTAGTACCAATAGTAATAGGTGCCTTGGGTGCAATCCCAAAACAACTTGAGCACCACTTGAACACCATTGGCATTGACAAATTCGCCATTAGTCAATTGCAAAAGGCGGCCTTACTAGGAACTGCTTCCATCCTGCGATGATATCTGTAATACCATCAAACATCCACATCTGCCTATCCCAGGTCCTTGGTAAGGACTCGACAGGTAGACAAAATGCCAAATCCAGTCTGAACATCTGGCTGACTGTGCACAGCAATAACAACAACAACAACAACAACAATAATAATAAAGTTGGAAGGAGTCTTGGAGGTCATCTAGTCCAACCCCCTGCTCAGGCAGGAAACCCTATACCATTTCAGACAAATGGCTGTCCAGTCTCCATAGATGGCTGTCCATAGAAGCAGATGAAACATAAGAGAAGAATGGACAGAGTTATAACTTTTTGGCATTATTTGTTTGAGCATGTGCGTGCGCTGTTGGTATTTGACTGGAAGTTTTAAATGGCAAATGGCAAATGCTCAATAAGACGGAGGTCATTGAGGTACTCATGTCCCTCTGTGAAAATAAGGGAACATTTTGATTTGATTTGATATTTGATGGACTCTATTTAAGACTACGATTAAATTAGGAAATTGCAGTGAATATAAAAACAATGATCTGGATAGTGCAAAATGATCTGGAGCCTTGTATGGTGCAAAAACAAGCATCTGAGACCTAGATGCTTTGAGGTGAGCTCCAATTGTCAAATTACAGATTGACTGTGCTGCTATAACAATTATAGTGCTGACATCCTGGAGTAAAAATGTAAAAAAATCTAGACAAATTCATGACTGGAATACATGTTTTGGCAGCATGATGTTTGATTTTGTAGTTGTTTCAGGAGGATCCCACCTAAAAATCTAGATCATTTGTATTTTCATTCAAAGCACTTCTCTATGGCCGTTCCCTCTCCAATTACAGTACTTAAAGCAATTTTTGTATGTTTAAAACCAATAATAAAAACAAAAATATGTAACATATAATATTGATAACAAAAACATTGCCAAGAAAACTTGAACTTGTCAACATGACTCAACAGAAGAAAAAACAACTCTGCTTTTTGTTGTTGTTTTTAATCCTGAGTTTTAATAATTATACTGGTGAAAGTTGTTTCAATGTCCATTTTAAATTTGTTTGATAACTGATACGTTAAATTTTGACAATGTGTTGGCAATTTAATACTCTGAAGTACAATAAAAAATCTATTTAGTAATATTCTCCATCCAACATATTTGTCTAAAGAGCTCTTGTTATGCTGTTAATAAACAAGAAAAAAAACCAATTATCTCCCTTTCCTTACAGGAAATTTATTATAATTTCTGAATGTTCTTTTCCATTTTGCTCCTGCATTGTATATTTTTTTAAATATTAGTATAAATATTTTTATACTAAGTATAGCTACATAATTACACATATATGCATTTACTTCAAAAAGAGTGGACAACTGTGTCTAAGACAGTGGTTCTCAACCTGTGGGTCGGGACCCCATTTGGGGTCGAACAACCATTTCACGGGGGTTGCCAAACAACGCAGTCCGCCACTTTTCCCCACTTTTCCTTAGCTGTGCTACTCCCTTTTATTCTATTGACTTTTGAAAGCCAATAGAATAGACTCTCTTGAATAGAGTCTAATTCTATTGGCTTTCAAAAGCCAATAGGAATTGTCCAGGCTGTCTCTGCCCTGCTGAGCCCGCCAAAAGTCCCATTCTGCAAACGGTGCTGCACCAGTTGAGTAGTCCTCGACTTACGACCGGTTGAGTAGTCCTCGACTTACGACCGGTTGGGGGTCGCGGCATTAAAAAGGTTGAGAACCACTGGTCTAAGAGAAAGGCCAGGTTCCTACCCTGTTCATGTCCTAGGTGACAGCCCTTTTCAATTGCTTCGTATTATTTTCAGTGGAACAAAAAGTTTAATAATATACTAAAGGTTATATTTCTGGACCATATGGCAATAGGATGAAATTTGTTGGAAAAGAGAACTAGTTCTGATTATCAGTCTTCTATTTATTATAAGATTTTGTAACTAAGACATGTTACACAATTCCCTTCCCCTTAACCTGGTGAAAGTTAAAAATTGAGTTCCCATAATAGCAACAGAAACATGATCTGATTCATTAGAAGAACTCAGCTATTCTGTTATAAATGACATCATGATAAAGGACGGCCCATTCTTAGGGCTTAGCTGATGCAGGCATATTTTGACCTTCCAGAACAAATCCTTTTCATTAAAGCAGAACTGAATTTACAAACTGGCCATCATGCAAAAGACACACATTAAATAAACTGAAATACAAACATGCAATGAAGTTATGCAATGAAGTTAAGTATGTTTAAATTCTATACTTCGGAGATTTAATTGTGATTGATACGTTTATTCTACTGTGTTAGTTTTAGGCATGCCATGTTTGGGCTACAAAACACTGAAGGATTACTGCAAGGCAGCAAAGAGCCTCTTTCTGGCCACCTGGTGGTCATCTGGAATTTTGCAGCTCAGATTTTATCTATATATTGGTTAACTGTGATTTTTTATTCCACTATGCAGTGATCTGATTGGGTTTTAGTCATGCTCAGAGCAGACTTCTTAAAAGCAATTAGTCTATTCTGTCTGAATACACACTATTGCAAACTATCTTACTGTTTTTAATGCTTAATTTTATAAGCTTTTATTTTGTTA
Source organism: Crotalus tigris (assembly GCF_016545835.1). NCBI lineage: Eukaryota > Metazoa > Chordata > Lepidosauria > Squamata > Viperidae > Crotalus > Crotalus tigris. The sequence goes on from NW_024097621.1 coordinate 177,848, forward strand.
TTAAATAGGTTACATTTGATTAAAAATCCAAAACAATTGGGCAAGAAACAGAAGCAGATGAAACATAAGAATGGACATACTTTTTTGGCATTATTTGTCTGAGCATGTGCGTGCACTGTTGGTGTTTGATTGGAAGTGTTTAAATGGCCAAGAAAGTTATTTCATTATTGCTGAGATACAAGGATTGTTCCTTAGCATCTATCATATATGGGTAGTATTCTGAAATTCCCAGCTCATGCAAAGTGTCCACTTCAGGGAGATTCTGGGGCCGAAGTAGGCTATCAGATATCGGCTGCAAAATCTAGAGGTCCATAAATGGCAGCAAACAGTGAAGAATTTTCTGTATTTCATTTCTGCCATCTAGCAATCATCCAGATTTCTGGAACCCAGATCTCGTACCTCTGTCTGAAGTGGTCAGGCTGCTGGGCCTCTGCATGCAACTTGTGGGTTGCCCATCCCTTGTCAAGCTTTTCCTAGTAACCCTTAGAAATAGTGATGTGATTTTTTAAAAAATGAAATTTAATATTATTGAGATATCAGTTCAGTTCAACAATCTTGATTTATGGTTTTTTGATTCACTGATCATGCTAAACCATTTTTAAATTAGCCAGAATGGCTGAAATTTTTTACCCTAAGTCAAAAACATAGTTTCAAAATCCCAATGGATTTCCTCATATGCTAAGCTAAAAACAAGCCTGTTAAGGCATAGGATGGTTATTTATTTTCCTTCATGTGAGAATTATAAGCCACCCTCCTCATGTGTATGAATTATTCAGGGCAGCTGAGTCATGTGTGAAATCATTCAGGATGGCTCAGCCCTGGGAGAGATAACAATGATCTCTTATTATAAGGATACTGGTAATCCTCAGTTTAGAACTGGTTGCTTAGTGACATGTTTAGATATCCAGTTCTGTTTAAAAAATAAGTGATAATTAATGAAAGGTATCACTATATGAGGGCACAGTGGTCTAGTGGTTAAAACACTAGGCTTGTTGACCAAAAGGTAGGCAGTTTGAGACCCAAGCACTGCACGATAGGGTGAGCTCCCGTTCCTGTCCCAGCTCCTGTCAACCTAACAGTTTAAAAGCATGCAAATGCATGCAGATAAATAGGTATCACTTCACTGGGAAGGTAACAGTGTTCCATGTGGCTCGATATATATTCATGCTGGCCACATGACCATGGAAGTGTCTTTGGACAATGCTGGCTCCCTCAGCTGACTCCCTCAGCTAAGAAACTAAGATGAGCACTGTCCCTTAGACTCGGGCATGACTGGACAGGGGAAACCTTTTACCTTTTACTTACTAATATGTGGTTACTCACTATATACTCTCTATTTCATTACAAGTCACTGTTTCATCAATGTTCACACACTTGAACATTGCCTGAAGGTAAGCACTGTGCAGCAGATCCTGGGGATCACATACATAAATGAATATGTAAAGAATTGTTTCTCTTTTGTTTGGGGGCTAGAGATGGTGACATACCAAACGTTTTCCAAATGTTTGACATGCCAGATTCACCATCCCTGATTTAAAGCCTACAAAACAGCTCTTAGTCTGTTTCAAATCTGGACATATTCCTTAGGTTCAAATATGTTTACTTGTAGTTTATTCCATACAATTAGGTCAATTAGAAATGTAAACAAAAGAGCTGGCCAAGGTTGTTGCAATAACATCATTGTTCACATACTTTTGAACTTCATTAGTGACAACACTCTCTAGAGGCATTTGTGGGAAAGAAGATGATATATTCAAGCAGAGAGCTTTGGAAGGGGGAGGGGGCTGTTATTTTATTGATTTTAATCATGGTGTTAGAATATAGCCATGATGGACATGGGAAATGGATCTCTAGAATCAGAATGCTAATCCTAATCAGAATAAGAAGAGAAACAGAATTTTGTTCAGGAGTCCAGAAAAGAATAGAAGAGATGAGAGAGTACCTTGGACAGCAAGAAGAACAAATAATTCAGTACTACATGAACTAAAAGCAAACTACTCATTAGAATGAATAATAATAAGGCTACAATTTATATATTTTTAATAACAATGTGAGGGCAACACTCATTAAAGAAAATCCTGATGCTTGGAAAAAGGGAAAGCAGTTTTAAAAAAAATTAATAGAAGACAAGGTAGCAGTGTACTGCATTATCACTGATGACATAAGCAGAAACTTAGGAGAATTCAAAGAAGCAGTTACTTGAAGGGCAATCGCAAGAAAAGGATGTCTGTGCATTCATAAGGAATTGAAAACTATTGGACCAATGAGCAACAACAAGCCAAAAAATTAAACAGAGAAAAGAACAAAAGTAACTCAAAGAAAGAATAGTTGATTTGCAACTAAATGTTGTAGATCAGCGTTTCTCAACCTTGGCAGCTTGAAAATGTGTGGGCTGGGGAATTCTGGAAGCTGAAGTTCATACATCTTCAAGTTGCCAAGGTTGAGAAACACTTATTTAGAGTAAGCTTCCAAATAGCTAGCAATGAGAGCAGAACTCAACTGGTGGATACCACATATTTTTGTAAATAAGACAGTGACATCCAAGCCCTTTTTTATTTTGTATAAAAGGGCCCATGAAGATTTTGTAATAATTCAATAAACACTATAGATTGGATAAGGTATACAGAATTCTAATAGAGTTTAAGTATAATCCCCAATTGTGGTAGTCCTCTCACCAGATCCAAGCGGGTGGGCACATACAGATCCCTTCTGTGAAATAATCAACTAGTGAGGTGCAGGAACCATGTCTTCTCTGTCATAACACTTACCAGCACAAGCCCCTCCCCTGAGATCTAAAAATCCTGCTAGCCTTCCAGAAAGCCTTCAACACCTGGGTCTTCCTTCAGGGTTGAGACCATATTGTTAGTTTGGCACTTGAGACAGTTTTTAAGAAACTTGGTTATGTTATATTATTTTTATGACATCTTGTGTTTTGTTTTTTGTATTGTGATCCATCTAGAATCACATGATTGAAATGTGCAGCTACACAAATTCAGTAAGTAAATAACTGTTAAAGTCTTCCACTTCATTAAGACCCTAGGCACATTTATCCTTGTAAATCCTTATCGCATAATAATCCACTATAGATTATATAGGAGGAGTCCTGGTGGACCAGTAGTTAAGTGCAGTAAGTTCAGGCAAACTCTGTCCACAGCCTGGAGTTCGATCATGATGGGGCTTAAGGTGGACTCAGCCTTCCATCCTTCCAAGGTTGGTAAAATGAGGAGCCAGATCATTGGGGGCAATAGGCTGACACTGTAAACCACTCAGCAACTGCTGTAAAGTACTATGGGGCAGTATATAAGTCTAAGTTCTATTGTTATTATAAGGCAGCCCCTGGATCTTTATTTTTCAGTTTGTGCAGTAAGTATAAGGAAACCAAAATAAAATAATAATAATAAATATATTTAACTGTTATTTTTCACAATTTTGTTTTCTTTCCTTTTTTTTAACTTAAAACATTTTCATAGGCTCTCCAAATTCCATAGTCCCTATGATGGATAAGGACACAAAGTAAGCTCTTGGATAAAAAAAAATCTACCATGATGATTGCAAAGGGAGTTCCAGTGCTGGAGTCCATGGACTTTGCCATGAAAAAGACATCCCTTTATCCCTTTTCAGTTTTGTATGATTTCTATGAAGAAATAACAAAGCAATGCACAAACCATTGCCATGACAGCAAAAATAGCCAACCACATAGCCTATCTATGGAAAGGAAAGACATCTTTAGAAGAGCAAATTCCAATGAAAGAAACTTTTAGAACATCAACATTCTTCAAAACTGTGAAATTCATCCCAACATTTTTATGAATCTGCCTGTAACTGAGAACACAGAGAGTTAGCAGTTCAGCTCCTGTAAAAGAGAGCAGCAAAATAGATTGTTCCAGGCAAGAAAAGTCTTACCATAAATAGGATGGATATTTCTATATGTCCTGTGCCATAGAATGCTAAAAATTTAGTTAGTAAAATAGATATTCCTTGATGTTATTTTCTAATTAGTACATCCATATATGTCAACCATCTTTTAAGTTGAGTTGAGGAGGATCAAAAAGGGCTTTGGGGCTAATAGTGTTTTCTTTGGAAAGAAATATTAATATTAAATTAAACTTTAATTAGAATTAAACATGGTGCTTCTCATGGCATTATTTACAGTAATCTTTTAATTAATTATCCTTCAACCCCTCTTGAAACAAACAAATTAGTTCAGTTTGAGAGATATGTTACCCACAGTTGGAACGCTCTTGTGGAATATTTGCTACTGCCAAGTTATATCATTTCTATACTCTCTTACACTGAGTTAGTTGAATAAATATTGCATGGAAGGCTCATTTGTATTTAATATCTGGAGACTGAGAGTAAATCAGTATAGAACAAACAGAGTAGAACAAACAGACTTCACTTGGATGTTTACTATAAACTTACTTCTCTCTGTAGAACTTGAGGCCTTTGGTTTACTGTGGGAGTGATTATTTACTGACTAAATAAATACTATAGATATTCACTCCATGCACCTTTTCCCTTTGCAACACTGTTCAAATATTTTTCAGTAAGAGGCAAATAAAGAAATTAGAACTTAAACAAGAATAACTAAATTCAGGGATATCTGAAAAAAGGGGGGATTGTTTGATTTCAGAAGATGACTATTTTATATGTTTTTCTCAGCTGCAGACTCATAAATCATAAAATCAAACTAGAAATGTAGAGCGTATCTAATGTAAACCTTTACATTAGCCTTTTGGTAGTATATGAAAGTTTTGCAGAATTCTTGGATGTACAGGAAGGTGATCAATTCATCTTGGTAACAGAACAGAACAGAGCAGAGCAGAGCAGAACAGAACAGAACAGAACAGAATAGAATAGAATAGAATAACAGAGTTAGAAGGGAACTTGGAGGTCTTCTAGGCAAGAAACCCTATACCATTTCAGACAAATAGCTGTCCAATCTCTTCTTTAAAATTTCCAGTGTTGAAGCATTCACAACCTCTGTGATTAATAGTCATATAAGCCTGGGGAAAAACCCAGCAAAGGTTTGGAACTGTTGGCCACAGGCCCTGAATTTTCTTTACTGAGTGTACTGCCACCAGGCAATTTTTTGGGTGAGATTATTTTTGTTTTATTACCCCACATTGACAACTGAAAGGAGTCAGGCAGGACAGAATCCAACTCAAACTATCAAGGACCTTGTCTGCATCTTAAGGGTCCACAGGACTGAAAGAATCCCAGCAAACACTGCAAGACATTGCCTCCAGTTATCTCCTCTGATACTCTGGCTGTGGTGTCCAAATCTAGAGAAATGTAAGCAACTATATGAGCAAGATCCTTTCCATACCTGTTACCTTGCCAAAGGAAGATCTACTCCCTGCCCTGTTTTGCCCCACCTCAGTAGGGTGTGGGTCCAAAGGAAGAATAGGAAGAATCCTTTGCATAATATAAATTCTATGATGTACCCTAGGCAGTTTTCTCTTCTGGGGGTTAACCAGTGTCAGTGGAAGAATTGCAGACAATAGCACTGAGAAAATAGATCCTGAATGTATCACCCCTACAGATAACAAGTGCAGTGGCTAACCTCAAGCTGAACAGCAGGTAAACTGTTCTGTACTATAGTTAAGTTTTCTGCCTTCACTCTAAATGTTCCAAAATGAAAATCAGATCCAGGCATATTCCCACGAACATAGATCCAATATCAGATGGATAAGATTGTTATGGTTGTCATGAAATTCAGAAATTCAGCAACCTTTAATCTCAAGAGCACAGATAATGAAGTTTCATATAGCAATAGCCATGTGGACTTCAACACCAGCTTGAAGATGAGCTCAACACGCTTAGGTGGAGAAGCTGCTGAACAGATGGTGAACAATATACCAGAAGAATTTGTAACTTGTTCCTGCACTCCAGCCTCAGGTGTCAACACTTACATCTACGTTCATCGATTGTAGAACAGACATCTGGAAACAGTTAATAGAGAATAATTCTCCCCTCCCCTCCCATTCTCATAATTTTCAAATAACTATTCCATTTCCATTTGTCAAAAGTACTCCATTCTAGCATTTCCTATCCATGTACTCACAGTTAAGTAGGTATAAACTATGCATTTAATGTTGCTCTACTGGCCAACATAATAGAACACGATGTCCCTTGTCCTCAGTCAGAATTCATCAGAACTTTTCCTCAGCACTTCCCTTTGATCTTCTTGAAGAGGCCAAATGTACTCTCCATTCAGTGACAGTTTTCCCAGTAAGGATAACAGTACTCCCTTTTCTTCTGTAGCACCACTCCTTATTTTCTCAATTGTGGGGATGATGCAGAAGTTTCTGTTTTTCACTCATTCCTTTCTCTTTCATCCATATTTTGCTTTCTCTACTTCCTTTGATCTTATCTACCATTCTCATATATATTGTCCATTTGAATCACATCTGCAGTATATAACTCTCTCCCCACAGCCTCTTGCAATCTCTCCAACCATGCTATATACACCTACTTGCCTTCTTCTTGCCTCTAGTGTCCTGCTTTGAATGATTCCTGTAGTCATTTTTTTTCTGTACCCTAATGTTTATTCCCAGTACTCTCCTTTCCAAATGTATTTTTCCTCTATTCCTTCTATTTTCTTCACACTTGACAGTTGTCTACCTGTCTTCTTTCCACAAAGGCCTCCATTACAACTCAGGCCTCCCTGAGCTTACCTCAGAGCAATATTTTTCTTTCCTGAATATGGATATCACTAAGCACACCAGGGATCACATGAAATTGGTGGATGGAGCAGTATTTTTCATGCAATTATGTTCACTCAAAATAAGGGCAGGAGTCAGGGAATGCCAGTATTAACCAAACTGTTATAAGTTCTGAGGTAGTGATATTCTTGGAGTCCATCAACAGCTAAATGAATTGATCCACACGAAATGAAATAATTTGGATTTAGCTTCCAGTCTTAGCTGTTCTGCCAAGTTACAGGAATTAGTTACACATAACCATAGCAATGAATTCTAATTTTATGAATTACAGACAACAGGTCTAGTTGAAATTCTGAGATTTTTTAAAAGAAAGCTGAATGCATTCATCTGAATTTAATAAAAAAAAAACTTTGGCTGTTGCATTGTCTTGAAATTCAAAACTAATATAAGTTGATCCAATACATGTTCTTGAAAAACTATCTACCCAGTTTTGAGCTCCAGTAAATTAATTTACTTTATTTAATGTAAAGGTTACAGAACGTTTATTGATGATTCATCATTCATAAATATATATTCATATATACATAAGCACAAACCCACTGGATTGGCAAAGCATCAGAATGTATTTGTGTATGTATCAATGCAATGCAAAGCAATGTTATGTCATCCATCCATCCATCCATCCATCCATCCATCCATCCATCCCTGTGTGTATATAGTGCTTTACTTAGGCAAGGATGCTTATCTTCTTAAAAAAATCTGTGGTGCCCTCTACACAGGGCATATGTGGTGCCATCTACAAGGGGTATATGTGGATATCAGAAGGCTATTCAATATACTTTCACTAGGAACTTTATTTATAAATAAGATTTCTAATCCACACTTTTCATCTTTTAAAAATACCAAACTATTAAGATTGAATCTCCTTCACAATTCATTAAAGTCTATGGAAATTTACTGTTGCATAAAGAAAGGGGAGGTTTAGGAACTCTTAATTTGTGCAGATGTTAATAGCAAGAACAGCTCTGCTTAGAAAGCAGCTCATTATGAGCTGCTCACTAGCATACTAATGTCAGAAGCTCATTTTGGAGAGTGATGTCTCTAATTGCTCTGTCCTTTTTATGATTGTTGACTGATTGAGTTAAAGTTTTTTTTTATAAAGATAAAAAGGATTTTGGAGGAAATCACCATATTGTTACAGGATTGTCAGTCTGGAGGGCATTTCAAATTAGATTAATGTTGTTGCCAGTAATAGATGAATACTTCTTTATAAATGAGATTATAGTCTGAAGAAACCTGCCAAATGGTATTCATTCACAGTAAATATCTTTAATTAAAAGTTTTGAGGTATTTTTATTCCTGAACTAATGAGTTCTGCTGTGATTCCCCTTAGGAATTAATTTACCTTCTTAATTCTTATTCATTTCCATGATATGGCTATTTAAATCTGGTTCAGATATGGCAGCCTCATTAAGCACATTCATCAAGAACAAAAACACATGTTACAGTATTGATGCATTGTTTGCAATACTATAATATTGCTCAGTTCCATAAGCATTATCTAGAGGCTGTCATCATTATGCGGTTTTAATCTAAAACAAAAAGTGAAATGCATTAGAAATATTGAACTTAAAAAAAAACTGTCTTTAAGTTAATATGATGTGCCATAGCACAATTCATTCACTTCAGATTGGATTGGTGTAAGCAAATGCTCCTAAAAAAATAATTGTAGAACTAGTCAGCAGTCCATCTATCCATGTATTTATATTTATATCCATAATATAAATGTTTTAATCCTAAAAGCACATGAATAATCTTGATTTCACAAAAGTAAATGGAAGACACTGGTTAGATCTGTGTATTTTGCTAAGGTATATGATATATTCTGTTTAGGCTTAGTTTTATTTGTGATTAATTAATTAATTAACATAATATGAAATCATGAAAAAAATGAAAGTGTTTCATACCAATTTAATCAACCAGGATGATTTTAGAAGTAGAAACAGCAAATTCACATGATTTACCATAAATTAATATTTGCATGCCGGATGGATAGATTCAACTGGAAGACCTAAAGAACCAAGTTGCAGACAAATCATCCTGTGGTTACTAAGAGTCAACACTGACCTGATGGCACATAATCAACCATTAATATTTATTAAATTACATTCATGTAATTATTTCAAATATTTATTTCATACCCATGAACTAAATTCTCCCAGGCAGCATAGAAAACACTACCTAGACATTGTAGAACAACAACCTATATGCTTTGCGTATTCCTGTGAAAGGAGGACATTTTATTAGTTCTGAAGACTTAAAAAAATTAGAAAACGAATGCACACAAACCTATTTCAGTAGGCAAAGTTCCATATATACTAGGCATGTCAAACTCGCAACATCACGTGAAATCGCGCGATGTACCGTGACTTTTTCCCTATTGCCAGCAATGGGGTCGGCGAGGTTTCAGTATGATGCATCTGGCCTGCGGGCCAGCAGTTTGACATGCCTGATATATACTATGAAAACTACCAATCAGAAATCAAGGCTATTTTATAAATGCTTTTTACAACGTAACAGCTGTTTTCACTGACATAACTGCACATGAATTGATTTCAGATGTTTTTGTTTTCCAAGGGTAAATCCTTGGAATGCTATATTATAGTCTAATGCATTCCGAGAAGCTAAAAGCAAACCCTCTAAAAATTGCATTGCTGGATGCCATCTTCTGGTTTAAGATAAGTATTAACAAGAATAAGCAGGACCCATATACCAGCATCAGAAATACTTGTTTGATAGCTATACTAAACTGGGCAGATGGTCTTTGAGGCCTTATCAGTCTTTAAGATATAATAAAGTTTCCCCAGTTCCACATCCCAAAAAAGTTTAGCCAGAAATGAGCTACTGTATACGTAAGTAGTCCAATCCAAAAGTCTAAGAATTCAAATAAATTTTGATTTTCAGAGCATGAATGGCAGGAAGAGTTGTAGGACTATGCCCTGATGTAAAAAAGTACTTGATGTTTGAAAACAAGTCAGATACAGTATTCAATCCAATCTGGAAACTATCCATACATTATAATTTTTTATCATGGCCCTGTACCATATCTAAACTTGGATTTTTCTTAACATAAGGCTTTAATATCAATGTTTTCATTTGGTTTGCTAAATAAGGATCATATTCCTAATCAGTCAAAAAGTCATAATCTTCATTTTGATTTATGATTCATATTATACACATATTATTTATATCCTACCTTCATTATTTTTTTTTAAAGAACTCAAGATAGTGTACATACCTAATATACCTTCCTCTTCCTATTTTCCTCACAATAACCCTGTGAAGTGAGTTGGTCAGTTACTAGATCAAACTGATTCTGGTGTTGGTTCCTACTTATTTGGAGCCTGATTAAGAGGAGTGTGATGAGGAAGGATATGTTAGGGCTGCATATATATTTCTTTGATCTTTGGACGTTCCCTTTTTTGAATGTTTACAGATGAAACTTATCTCAGTGTCTATTAATGGCTTGTGTTCAGAGCAACAACATTGTAGGAATCTTCTTATATTTTGGATCCTAGTCTGAAATGTCTACTGCTTTTCCAGGTGAAATTGTTTGAACTTGCCAAGATGTTAAATTTAAGAGTTCTTATCATGTCTTTCTATCTACTTATTTGTCCCACACAGTGGTTTTCATTGTCCTTGCCTTGTATTACAAATTATTCCTCTTTTGTGATCTTTGGTGTTGGATGTATGAGCTTGCTTAGGATGCTTGGAATAGGTTTCATTGGTTTAGTGACTTTTTCCCCTTTGCTGAAGCGGGGGGGGGGGGGCGCGGTTTCGGCATGATGCAACTGGCCCACGGGCCGGCAGTTTGACACCCCTGGTTTATAGGATACCATAATACCAAGAAATTGTAACTACAAATATACTACAAATGTGAATTTATTTCCAGGTGGTTAAATGCCTATGGAATGTATGCCTTAGCAGACACATAAATTCAAGGCTGTGTAATGGGTGCTTCCTTATCTGTCTCCCTCCTTTCACAGTATAGGATGAGTTTATTAAAATAATAATTAAAATGTTGACACTCTAATATATCAAAGCTACTAAATTCCATTTCAAATAATGTGTCAGTAATGCCTTCACACCATGAAGAATAACTGTGTCTCCCTTTGTGGATATCTTGTTTCCTTATCAGCCGCAAAGCAACACTCTCTGGGGGTGTCTCCTTTTAATGTATGCATAAGCATGGTCAAATTGTCTTTGATCATTTTTATATAAGATCTATGTAACTTTCTGGTTCTTATTCTTGATCCATTTAGGTGCAAGACTCCACTCATTTCACACCTCCTAGCTTTGAAAATAAAATTGTTTGAATCCTCTTTAGGATTTTATAGCATTTTAGGGATAAATACTTGCATAGAGTATTTTAAAATGTGTTTTGTTTGTGAAATATTCAAGCAATGCATTGTGTGGGTTGTCTTATTTTAGACATGGATACTTAATCTGGATAAAATTGTTTAAGAGTATTATGATTTGGTTGTCTTAAATGCATTTTGTTTCTTCATAATATTTTCTACTGCCACTTGAGATATTCCTGTGTGTGTGTGTGTGTGTGTGTGTGTGTGTGTGTGTGAGAGAGAGAGAGAGAGAGAGGCAGAGGCCAGAGAGAAAAGCTATGATAAATTGAGATGAAATGATCAAACATGAACAATTCTGCTAACAGTGTTGAAAACTTTTTTTTTAATTAAATGGGCACAGAAAAAGATGAAGCCACACTTGTACTATTATTAAGAAGTAAATGCTGTGCGTTGGTGATAGAATGCATCTAGAAAACAAAAGAAAGGAAATCATTCACTTTTGGAGATCAATTTAGGATAACGAAATTTCTAAGGAAATTGTAAGAAACACTCCCAAAGAGTACATTTAAAACAAAAGAATTCTGCAGAAGAAATAATGACATTCTCAATCCAGATGCAAACTCCTTAGCACTGAGAATGGGATACTAAATGATGTTAGGAGCATGCTAGAACACAGGTGAATAGGTGGATGTGATGGTATCAGAAGCCTGCATCACTAAAAAATTTTTATCTTCTATATTCTCTTCTTTTAGTGCAAGGAAACGTAGGATGTAAGATTGTGCCAACACACCACAGTTTAAAGCAATACAGAAAGTAGTTCCTCTCTTCCCCCAAGATATAGTAAATACTCATGATTTTCCAAGGAATTGTGACATGTATAACAGCTTGTTTTGTTAATTACCTTAGTAAGCATTAAAAGAATCAAGCAGGAGGTGGAAATCAACTACAGAATATGCATAATAATAGAAGTTACAAAGAGGGAGAGGAAAGAAACACATGCCTGGCCTCTGGACCATTTTTTCTGGAAAATCAAGTGCTACCAGAAGATAACATTTTGCACCTATACTTGTTATAGATCATCGATGTTATTTATTTATTTTATGAGACTTATATAGCGCTTTAAGTGCGAGCACTCTCTAAGCGGTGTACACCAGTAAGCAATGTATATATATATTTATATTGCCCCCAACAATCTGGGTCCTCATTTTACCTACCCCGGAAGGATGGAAGGCTGAGTCAACCTTGAGCCGGTGAGATTTGAACCGCTGACCTGCTGAACAGTCAGCTAAAGTGGCCTGCAGTACTGCACTCTAACTGCTGCGCCACCTCGGCTCATATCCATTCAGTTGTGACTGATTCCATGGGCCAGGTCTCTTCACATCTTCCAATCTTGCACAACTTCTTTGAGTTGTTTTATGTTCTGGTTATGATGTCAGCTTTGATGGTATCCAGCCACCATCTTCTTTGGCAGCCTGGTTTCCCCTCATGGCTAACTCTTCCAAACATAATGCTTTCTCCAGTGAATTCCCCACATGACATCGGCAAAGTATTACTGAACATTTATTACTTTCTAGGTTTCTGAAGACTGTGAGTTCTGTTTTAAGAATGCAAAAACTATGTTGTCTTACTAATATCTGAGGACAAAAATCACAAAAAATCCTTTTATACCATAATAGAAGTTGATATCAATCTATTTCCCCCATAATATCAAGAAACTCAGTATAAAACATCATAAAGCTTTTGACAAAAAATGATTATGATTTATGAAAGACTGAAAACTAGAGGAATCCCCAAAATTCCATTGTCTTCTGCAAGCTGTATTCCAGTTTCATTGTTCATTCTTCATTTCCTGTATCAACTTCCAGCTTGCAGTTTGCCAAACAGAAACGGGAGGGGGGAGGTTGGTAAATTCCTAGAAAGGGGGGGGGGAGGCTAAGGACTGCATGAGAGCCTTCTGCTGCTAAGAGGAGATACCCACCAAGGCCAAGTTCTCAGAGCTACCAGAGCAGAATGTTTTCCCACAACAAAAATATTGAATGTAATTGGTGGACAATGAACTGTGGGCGGCCCAAGAGTGAAAAGGGGTTTTTACCTATGTGAGTTTTTGCGGGAAAACCTCAGAACTGATTTTGCTTCTGCTGTGCCTAAATGTATCTTTCAATAAAGTTTTACTCTTGGTAGTTCCTAGTTTCTTTTTTTGGATGTGCCAAATGGGACGACTGATAGTTTTCTTGTGATGGTTGCTGTAAGCCTGTCTTTTTACAAATTGTTACTCTGAAAATAAGATTTTACCAATTTGCATATTTACCTATTAAGAAAGAGATTATGATTCAAATGTAGACTTCATATACGTAGTTTCTTTATTAATTTTTGAAACCCATTGATGTTGTATTAAAATTGATACGTTTGTCTTTTAAGCACAGGTTTGACCTTTTACAGAAATGTTGTGAACTGCATGCAACTGAGTGGCATCAACTTTGTCCTGTTTTCATTTTTCTAAATGTGACAACTTCTCAAAATAAGATGAAACTAAGTACAGTTAGATTCATTATTGATTTCTATAGGTTTTTGACACACTCCATTTGCAAGTCCCTTCCATCTATCATACATGAAGTAGACATCATCAATAATGTACCAGTAAATAAATAATGCTTATGTACTTCATATGACAACAAATTATATTGTGTCAGAGGTCAGCGGCCTATGATGTAGTTCTCAGAATTTTTTTAATACATTTACATAAATATGAAGCAAATTTTTGCCATGGACTTTCAGTTGCTCCTTAAAGCTGATACTAATCAACATTCATTATTTCTTATGTAAGTATTTTTAAGGGAAAACAATACTAAGTATTAGGTTAATAAGTATATTAAACATTTAAAGAACTGTTAAAGAACACTGTAATTTCTTTCAAGAGTCTTCAGACTGATTCTATGAAGTCTACTTACTTGGTGACAATAATACAACAATAACGAAAGATGCTCATGTGCTTCACAAATTCATTGTTATTGATTTAATCCATTTATTAGGCATTTCAAAGGCCAAAGCAACCTTTGTGTACATGTTTAGGCTGCATCATTATATAATCTATTCCTCAGAATTTAGCAATGCTTGGATTGCTTTAAATAAAAGGCTATGTACTCTATTGAAAAAAGATACTAAAATACAAATTTGATTTAAAAATTCCAGATTTTTCTAGATTTTCTCCTTTTGTTTGCTTACTCATTCCCTTTTTCTTTTTTAAAATACATGATTAATATTTTTTTAAAAAAATCTGGATTTAGTGTGTGTGTGTGTGTGTGTGGACTATAGACCAAGAATGAGGGGTTTTTCCCCTTGACTTCTTGCAGGGAAGATCTTATTCTTTAAAAAATACCAACTCTTACTGAAGAACATCTATGACACTGACTTATCAATGTGCTTATTTCTATAAGGAATTCTTGTAAGGAATCTTATTTTCAGTTCGTCTGAATTTTCATAAACTTCCTTCTCTCTTTTTCACCTTCTTGTTATTACAGGCAGGTTTGACTGTCCTACACTCTTAGCCCCGTGTTTGGCTGAAAGGTGGCTATAATATCCTCCCAAAATCAATAGCTTTCTGGCTGTTTGGTATTTTAGAAGCCATGTATCCATCACAGACAGCAGCAGGGACTTTAGCAACTAAGCAAGGAGAGAAGCAACCTAGAACTAAGGAGAAACTTCCTGACAGTTAGAACAATTAACCAGTGAAACAACCTGCCTCCATGTGAATGCTCCAACACTGGAGGTTTTTAAGAGACTGGACATCAATTTGTCCAAAATTGTATAGGGTTTCCTGCCTGAGCAGGGGGTTGGACTAGATGACCTCCAAGGTCCCTTCCAATTTTACTATTATTATTATCATTATATAACTCAGGGCCTTTCAGTCTTGGGCTGGGAGGGTGAATGTTTGTTACCAGCTTTGTCTTGGTTTTCCTTCTTCAATCTTCTTCTTGTAAGTCTTTTTAACAACGTATCTATGTTTAAGAATAGAGTACTTATGATTCAGGTGATTCACTGATGCTTTACCAATTTTCTTCTTTTTTACTCAGCTTTAATGTAACAAAGAAGATGTTTGAAGTGATGAAACAGAGCATGGCAATGCTATGTTTTGAAAATGTTTATGTTCACCAATATATGGAAAATAAAAAGACACATTTTAGTCAAATATTTAGATGTTGTCTAGAAAGATGAAGCTGCATAGACTGGACCCCTCCTCACCCCCTCAGTGTATTTTCCATACTAAGTGTGTTTTCAGCATATTCATTTTTTTCCCATGTCCATGTAGCATTTCATGAAACCAAGTAGCATCTTCTAATAAGGAGTCAGGTTTTCTCTTTTTTATTTTGGTGGATATAATTCATTATTTATAAATCTTGTGTATGTCCTCTCTTGTATATTGATTTTACAAAATCTGATGACAACAGATAAAGCTTTCTTCCCCATTTGCATTCTACCTGAAGTATATCTAGAGATGTATTGAATATTATATCCACTGAACACTAATTTAAAAAGTGTCTATCGTCATTTGTATAATTAAATAATATTGCCAGACTCTCACTTCTCATTCAACTGCTTCCTCATTGTTGTTCTAGCTTTCAGTCACAAAACGTTATTAGGTGGGAAGACATTGTTAGTGCTAAGGTCTCTTACACATAACTGCCAATATGGAGGAACTTGGGAGGAACTGCCCTTGGGAGAAGCAGAAGTGCCCCATCAGATATAAAATAACATGCAGAGCAGTTTGAATCTCAAGCATAACAGGAATACACTAGGAAAATAAATGGCATAAAATATGTCTACAAATAATTGTTTTGCAAAGCAATAGTAAATTTCCATAGACTTTAATGAATTGTGAAGGACATTCAATCTTAATAGTTTGGTATAGTCTTTATAATACCTTTAATATGACATAAATCTGTTGGCTGATTCCAGAAATATACTTCCTCTCATACTTCCCTTCACTCCACCCTCACTCTAGGCAATATTTATATACTCATTCAATTGTGTCATGAATTGTTTTACAATGGAACGCACAATGAAAGTATGTTTGTTATTTAATTCACTCAAGCCACAGGACTGCCCATTAGCCTCTCTTGTCGAAGAGACATCAGCCTTTGGAACCATCTTTCTTCTGCTTCTGCCTTGTCAATAAATAACTATAAGAAAAAGAAGAAAAAAATAAATATACAGCATAGTTAAATAGATAAATAAAGTCCTTAAGATTTGTGAATATCTGAAATCCCCTATTACATTCATCTCTAGAATGCATTACTAGCAAGGAATGTATGATGCATTGCAGTGCAATAACAAACTTAAAAGTGATTTCAATTTCTATTAATTTCTGGCGTTTTCTGAACCAGACTTTAAGTCAAGGACCTATTTTTAATGCCAGAAATCAGTACTAAAATATATAGTGCATTCAGAAAGTATTCAGACCTTCTTCACTTTTGTCAATTTTTCTTTTTAATAAATTTACAGACATTTCTAAAATTCTGTTTTCACTTTGTCGTTATGGGCACTGAGTGTAGATTAATTAAAAAAATGAATTTCAACAACTGTAGAATCAGGCTGCAGAATAACAAAATTGACAAAAATGAAGGGGGTCTGCTTTCTGAATGCCTTGTATATTCATAGAATGCCATTGAGCTGTACTAAATAATCAAATTCTTTGCCCAGTGAAAGAAATTTGGGATTTGACATTTCTGTTTTCCAATTATTATCCATACTATCTATCTATCTATCTATCTATCTATCTATCTATCTATCTATCTATCTATCTATCTATCTATCTATCTATCTATCTATCTATCTATCTATATCCAAAACATAACAACAACAGCAATAATAATAATAATGGGATCTTGGAGGTCATCTAGTCCAACCTCCTGCTCAGGCAGGAAACTCTGTATCAGCTCATGTGGAGGGAGTGTTGCTATTACATTGCACAGGAACGACGATAGAGAAGGCATCCATGTGTGTTCAACTAGATGATACTGTTTCATCTTGTTCATTCATGTGGAATGCATGGATTGAGAGATCTGGAGCATCCGTGCTATGCCAGATCTAGTGGAATGGGCAGAAACTATTGGAGATAGTCCTGCAAATCACCTGGCCTTGTGGCATGTACTGGAGAACCTTAAATTGATAACCAGAACCTTGAATTGCACCCAGAAGCTTACTAAGAGGCAGAGTAGTTCATGTGGCAAAGAGCAATGAGTCCTTTACTCCCCCAAAATGATATACCCAGGCTTTTAATAATGGCAAGATATAATGACAATCAAGATAATAATGACAATCAAGTTCAAATTTCAGCAAATTCATATGGGGGAAGACAAATCCAGAAAAATCTGATCTTATATCCCTTAAAGCTTTCATGGTTTAAACTTCTATAAACTGAGTCTGGAGACACAGTCAATATGCATAGTCAGTATTATATTAAAATTACAATGTCTGAAATTGTAGGTGATTTTGCAGCCATATTTGAGCCTACTTGCAGTATCCAGACAGAATTTAAATGTGTTTTATCTAAATGACTATACTGCTATTTAATCTGAAAATAAAAGTAAAAAATATTTTGAAAAATAATCTTATTCATATCTGAACCTAGCAGAGGGGTCTTCAAACTTGGCCTTTTAAGACTTGTGGACTTCAACTCCCAGAATTCCTCAGCCAGCAACCCTGGCTGAGGAATTCTGGAAGTTGAAGTCCACAAGTCATAAAAGGACCACGTTTGAAGACGCCTGACTTAGGAGTTGGACTTCATAGTATTTATTGCTCATGCTACAAATTTAGTCAGGATTTTATATAAGTTCTTGAGTATTTTTTTAAAAAAGAAAACATATACACATATGGATAAACAAATTGTATAACCTTATCTCTTACACTCTTTATAAATTATTTTAATCAAAGACTGCCATAATTAGCAAAACTTACATTGGGATGGGCAAGTGAGTTTTCATCCTGGTATTTGATAGCAGTAGGAATAATTCCAGGCTTTATTTCTTTTTCAGTAACAGCAATACCAGCATTTGAAACTTCTGTAATTCCAGGTTCATTTTTGATATCAGCAGATTCTGTGACCTAAATGTATTCATAAAACAATCTTTATAGACAAACTAATTCTTCTATGAATCATTTGAGAATACCTCTGCCTTGTAGCAGACCTGCTGAACTTTCAAAAAATTAACTTGCTGAATCATCAGTTGCCATTCCCCTTTTGTGGCTTTGATCTTCTTGTCCCTCAGGAAGGCCTTATATTGTTTTTTTATATAATTGATTAATAGTTGAAGGTGTTCAGTGGATGTGAAGGGGTTCTGCTACGATAACTGTTATCCCATTGATCACCATCATTAAAATAAAACTAAATAAATATATAGGAGTCCTCAAGCATGTATATAGAATTTACCCAAACAATTCAATAAAGGATGTGAGAAAGCAAGGAATTGCAAGATGTCTGAAAAAACTGCACCAAATAATGTGTGAAGAAAAGAGCAGGAATTTCTTTTTCCTTTTAACTTGGTTAATATGAAATTCTACTCTTGAGATAATTCTGAACTGGGGACAAATTCTGGGATATAGCACAGCTTGAAAAGGAAAATCAAAAACCCCTCTTCTGCACACAAAAGTAACCTTGTGTTTGTCTGAAAATATAAAGTACATTTTTCACATTTAAATACTGTGTCATGTAATTAGTGGAATCTGTACTCGACTTAAAATGGCCAGGGATTAGGATTACTACTAGTAATACTGGTATAAACAGTCAATGTCAATGACAGTTGAATTAATATATAGATTCCACCACAGTATTCACTAGGATCCTATGCAAAGGAAAAAAATATTGAAAAGTTACCTTTTTGACTTCTTTGCTCGATCTAAATGTCTGTGGAATAAAAGAGTCACTTTCAATTGCTTCAATTTCTTTGACTCGTTTTACTTGCTCAACAAGACTGGTTTGATCTGTGGAAAAAGGTACAATGTCAATATAGTTCATCATCCCTTTAAATATTGTATAGTGTAATATATTCCTAACGTTTTTCTTCTGCTAAGAAAACAGAAAAGTAGAACATAAACAATGGTGCTACCAATGAGATTCTATTTGTAAGTGACAAAGAAAACAACCATTTACATAAAATACGAATAGGGTGGTCTGCTGACCCCACCAGTTAAATTTAATTATAGTTGTAATGCCATCTCCCCCGAACAAACAGTAAATAATTTGCAAGAGGAATGCATCTTCCAAGCCAAAGTAGGGAATATGCTGTTACTTTTTGTATTCATATTGTATTCATGTATATTATTTTAATATTCCTATGCAACTTTTAAAATGAGTTTCCCCAATATTTTTGCAATTGGGAAACATCTGAAGAATTCCAGAGTTAGAATACATGAGATACATATGTTCAGTACAGATAGAAATGAAATAAGGGCAGTTAAAATATGCTAAGAGCAACAAAAAGATGCATTAGAATATATTCATAGAATCGAAGTGTTGAAAGTGACAATTTAGGCCAGCAAATCCAATTCTATACCAAATACTATAGGAATTCCATTTACAGCATGTAGTCTGATAAACACGAAAAACCCAAAGAGAACTTATCTTATGAGAGAAAGCTCCTTCAGATGACAGGGAAACCCAAGAGTGTGAGATACTTGGTGAGTTAGGAAAGGTCAATGCATAGCCTAAAGCTATGATTCATCATCTAGACATCTAAGCACTTTTCTTAAAAAGTATCAGAACACCAAATACTCCTTAATATGTTCAGTTGATATGGGGCTAAGCAACTCAGTTCTTCTAGAGTATTTCATTATTGATTCATATAAACACTGTATGCTAATTTGTTGATAAGTAGATTGAATTTTTCAGAATATTTAAAGCTGCACTTTGTTAACTGAAATAATGGAAGAAATATTAACAAATCCCTTCCCATGCTGTCATATTCTACAGCTGAAATATATTTGGCACTACAGTGATTAAATGATGCGAGCCACAAAAGAAGTGACTTAGTGTCACTAACTATTTGTTAAAGTATACCCATTGAATAATGTTTTTACTGAAACGATGGAAAAGAGTCCTCATTAGGTTGGACAAACTGTAACAGAAAACCTTAGATAATGAAAATCCATCTTCTTCAGTGTTCAATATTTCCATCAGTGCCGTTTAGATAATATGCTGGTCTTTCTTTTTAAGTATGTTTGCATATCACAGTTATACTGAAATAAAGCATACATATGCAAATACTCTTTCTCAAGTATATTCATGCATGTTGATTTTCTGACACCCACGAACCTATCACAATTGGTGTAAGAAGAAATGATACAATCCATATGCATTCTGTCAAATATTATCAACATTTTACAATATAAATACAAAATAGGAATCCATAAATAGATAAAGGCATGACTCAGATATTTGAAGCACTCTAATGCAAGTGACAATCATAATCTGGGGACATGTTCCTCAAGGGAAATAGAATAACAGAAGATTTTCCTGAATTACTTCAACAATATTAACTGCATAAAAACAGACTGGAAGGAAGTTGCATCCATTAGTCTACAATATTGTTGACAAACACATTATTGGTAGATAAAATGACTTCCATATAGTGTTTGTCAGATGTCAGTAGAAGGGATATATATTTCATACTAAAATAAAAAATAATGGAGTCAGAAAGCTAAGAGGATACAGAAAAAAAATCAATACTAACTCATTGGACAGCAAGTCCTTTCACTCTAGGCAGACTTTAAATATAGAACTATTTATATTGGTGAGTGATGTGTTGATGCCATTTTTTCATACATAAATCATTTATTCTAGAAGAATTACAGTTCTTGCTTTTAAATAGGATAAAATAGGAAAATATGAATGTACAAAAAAGATCAACATAATTTTCTGAGGACTTTGGTAATGCCTGGATCTGAGTCTTTAATTTCAATCACTCTGTTCAATTCACATGGCTTATATCTGTAGGTCATCACTACTGTACTGTAGATGAAAGCTCTTAAAAGCAGCAGATGGCACTATATAACCAGTCAAATGAAAAGATGCATCCTACAGATAAAAATGCACCTTACTTGCCTTCATGTGATTTGTTTTCATAAACCTAGAAGTCATAACAATGTTTAATGGGCATGGTTTTCAGCTTTTTAATGGCTACTTGGCAGGAATTAGTAATTAAATTAATTTCAAACTGTCAGGGAAGTTGAAAAATAATTAAAATATAAGAAGTATAAGGATATGTTTAAAAAAACCAGATATTCTATATGTAATGCAGAACTAAGAAATGTGCATTTTATGAAACACTCTTATTTAGCTGATATTACACAAAATTCTGTACCAGAACATGCTGGTATCATGGGTTTATTAATGAAATTGCATAATAGCTAATGCCTTAAGGATTAAAACAAGCGTAACATATAAAGAGATGCATATGATCCTAATGATACAGCTGAAGCACATAAAGAAAAAGAACTGATATATATAACAGAAGTGATTTACTGTATGATTTAGACCTTATTCTATTATATTGATAAGAAAATCTGCATGTTAGGCTGAATGGGAATTTGGATCCTCTATAATATACAAGCAGTTACTATACACTGAAAGGGAAATAATTTTTGACATAAGGCAGACTCAAATAAATTTGTTAGCACTCTTTTATACTGAAGGCTTTCAGATATAAAGAATACATAGATACATATACAGCAGCATGTTCCATTATATTGTTTTTGCAATCATAGCATTTGAAGTATTAGTTATACATATTACACATTTTCTTTCAATTTTAAGTACCAATAAAGGAGAATATTTATAGCTCAGGGTTGAAATGACAGGTCCTTGCTCTCTGAACTTGGTTATTTTCTTGTAAACATTTCATTACCCAAACTAGGTAGCACTGATGATGTTACCTAGTTTGGGTAATGAAACATCTTCAAGAAAATAGCCAAGCTCAAAGAGCACCAAGGACCCCTCAATTTTAAGTACTGCATTCTCTCTTGAAAATAAAGGAGTCACTGCATTTGTTAACTTTAATCAAACTACAAGCTTATTCAAGGTCACAAAATGATGTGGAAGAAATCCGGGGAATGTGGTAGGAGCATGAAAAAGTTACTTGGAGCATTTGGCCAAAGATAAATCTTACAGACTTTGGAGTAAACATGAGAAAGATAAATCACTTTCTTGATCTCCTATTGCCTTTCGGGAAACACCTAAAGAGCAAACCAAAACTAGGACATTCGAAGTGGTTGTATAAATCATTTCACTCTCACTGAAAATTGAAAAGGGGGACACATTCTCAACCCAGCACAAACCCACTTCTACACACACTAACAAACCGAGATTTAGATAAAGAATTGACCCAGTTAGTGCTGACATCAGGATGAGCTTTGACATGGCAACTCTTCCCTTATAGTAGTTTATTTATAGAAGGAGCAGTTGAAGTACAAAGACAGAATGAACTCAGCCAAAGCTTTTTGAACTTCTATTTTATAGAACTCTCACCGGCATATCTTGGATTAAAATTTGATTAAGTCATTGACACACTAATTGCTCTGGAGCATAAATTTCTCCATTTTCTTTTATTGGAAAAAGACTTAACTAATTTATTAATTTATATTTAAATACAGTTTATATAATGTTATCACTTTAGTTATTATTTAGATTTGTTGTACACGACCCAGAGTGACATGCTTGTGGGATGGGCAGTTGTACAAATAATAAAGATAAATAAATTAGATAAATGTAATGCTTTCATATATCCATGTTAAATAATAACATAAAACTTTATAATATGGTAGGAATCCATATTATGAATCATAACATCTTTCAAATTGCAGGATATTTGCTGCATTTCTCTCCCACCCCAAAAACCCTAAAGTTTCATAGCACTATGATCAATTTACAACTTCTGCCACTGCTGCTAGGTTTCCATTGTTGAGTTCTTATTGATGCTAATTAAAATTCTACAGAAGGAAAAGCTGCAGATTTCTCAGGAACTTGCTAGTGAATGTTGTCTCCCAGCCATCTCCAAACACTCCATAACCATGTACAACCAGCCTGTCAGGAGAGCTAATGCAGACATAGTGGGGCACATCATGATTGCCATTGTGGCTTATATCAGATAGACTCAGCTGTATTTTTTTCTCAACACACAAAAGCATGATATGTAATTCAATGCTCAATTTACCCTTGTCTCGCAGGAGATTTCCCCCCACTAATTGATAGAAATTAAGCCATTAATCAAGCCACTAGCCATCATTCAAACCAGAGAAGATGAATACAAACTTTCATCATAACCACCTTCCCCATTTTAGTGTTCATTAGCATTAATTTTTAATGTAATTATGCTATTCTTTTACACTGAGCTCATAAATTACTGCTCTTTTGTTGCTTGCTAGCCTTGTAAAATCCAAGGTAATCCTTTGTGCTCTATTCTTAAAGGCAATTACTAGCTACTTCTATCTTTTGTCTATATAATAAAAAACTTTATATAGTAAGTTCAACTAGCATAGATATGCTTATATATATATAAGACATATATAGCATTCACATAAACACAGATTCTACCACTGATATACTGGTGGTGTTATAGAAGGGGGTGTTGAATGATCAGGCACTTTTTGATAAAGTTGTGTAGGTATCCATTTTGTTGGATGATATTGTAAAGACAGTCAGTTTCCCTTTTTCGATGTTCTGGGTTATTGCACTGCATCGGTGCTCATCTGAATAATACTGTTACACAGTTCGCCTTGTGGAGATGGGATTCTTACTTTGGTAAGAAGTTAATTAGTGTGAGTTATTTTTAGCAAGCTATGAAAAGAATAACATTACTGTACCTCAAAAAGCTCTCAGAAACAAACAACAGACTGTTACAAATACACAACTCTGCTTGTCTGTCCTACATAGTGGCTGTTATGATCAGTACCCTGCAAATAGATGACCTTTTTTCTTGAGCTAGTAGGTATTTTGGCTTACTTAAAGATGTTTTGGAGGGCTTTAATTGGTTTCCGTGCTATCTGCCCAGCTTCTCGAGAAATGCATTCTCCAACTCTTACCTGTATAATAGCCACAGTTGCATCTGGCTTATTTAAGAATAGCTGCCAGTGATAGTCCCTCTATTGAAAGCAACTCACCAACCTAAGGTCTTAACAGAATAACAGTTGGAACCTTAGAGGTCTTCTAGTCCAACCTCCAGCTCAAGCCTATGCCATTTCAGACAAATGGCTGTCTAATCTCTTTTAGAAATCCTTCCTACTTTTTTCCTTGGTTCTCTGGTCTCTGCCTTGACTGGCTGACTAACTTCTTTGGTATTTGGCTGTTGTGGACTATTTTTCCCTCTCTATTGCTGCCACATACCTGTTTCCCTGTACCTGTTCTTTGTTTGCCACTTACATATTGGCAAATGACTTGTACACTGAATCAATGTATTTCCTCAATCAGAAACAGTATGGTGACAAACATTCAAGTACTACCATGAGAATTTAAATTACTCAAAGATTAATGTGGAAAATGAATTCAACAATTGGTCTACTGTAGGGGTAACTTTCTTGTACAGGAGACATATTTGAAACTGGGATTATGTAGTTAGTTGTAATCACAAAATTCATGGTGGAGATGGCCAGGTATACAACTTCTATGGGTAGTCCTTGACTTACGATCTTTGTTTAATGATGGTCCAGAATTTTGACAGCCTTGGAAAGGGTAATGTATGGCCCAGAATGCATTTCTAGACATTGCAAAATGTTGCACCTCCACAAATGTTGTGGTCACAAGACTGGGGTCTGCAACTCTTCACACTTACAACAAATTATCAAGCATCCCATGATCATGAGGTCACCATTTGCAATCTTCACCAGCTTCTCTATGAGGATGCCAGCAGTGAAAGTTGCAAACTATTGCCACCTTCCTACAGGACTCCCTCTCATCTCTGGAGGCTGGCTGAAAGAGCTGCCTCCCAAGAGGAGCTGAATTCCTTTGGCAGGGTTCAGAAACAAAGCTAAAATACTGAAAATTTCCGCTCTGCTCCTGCACCCTGCCAAATGAGTTCCCTTCCATGCATGGAAGGGAGTTGCATTTCTTTGATAGCAAAGACCAGAGATTCAGCCAGAAAAAGTAGGGAGCGTGTGGTAAATGTTTCTTTACTCAGAAGCTAAAAATCCTGTTTGGATTTCAGCAGGGAGGATTTTCAGCTCCTGAGCAGAGCCTGCCTAGATTTCTTCTACCGCACTGTGCTTCTTTCCTGGGACTCTGTTTAACAACCTGTACAATCACTTAATGACTGCAGTTGGGAGTGCCAGGATTGCAGTTGTTGAGCAAAACAGTCATGTGGACAGTCACATGATGTCTTGCTTAACTTCCGCTTCACTCAATGAATGAGATACTAGCCCGAATTGCGGTTATGAATTATTGACCATCTGTATATATTAGAAAGTTAACTAACTGCTATCCCAAAAGACAAATAAGCAATGAATGGAAACTAATCAAGGAGAGAACCAACCTAGAAATAAGGAGAAATTTCTTGACAGTTAGAACAATTAATCAGTGGAAATGCTTGCCTTTCGAAGTTGTGGAGATTTTTAAGAAGAGACTGGACAACCATTTGTCTGAAATGATATAGGGTCTTCTGCCTGTGCAGTGGATTAGACTAGAGGATTCCAAGTCCATTCCAACTTTGTTATTCTGCTAAATATATTTCAGAGTACAATGTTATTTTAATTTTAACCCTGCAGTTGAGTCTACACCCCATGCAGAAAAGATCCTTTGTCAAAAAAAAAAATCTGCTATTTTCAGTGATAAGCATATTCCCTCTAGGATGGCCTTTTAATAAAGACAGTCTATTTTACAATGAGTTTGGAGTACCTATTTAACTTTCAAATATGTTACATATGTTGCACTTGCCCAGTACAGTGCTGAATTTATAGAAAAAAGAGATCAGCTAATAGGTTTTTTTTAAAAAAAACTGAATTGATTATTCACTGACAGTAACTCAACTCACTATTGCAAATGCATCAACTATGTAATAAGGAACTATTAAGATTATTGATTTTCTGAATCCAATTGATAGCTAACAGACTAAAGTTGCACACTGATATTTGTATAACTAATACCCCAAAACTAACACTTTTGACATAAAAATCCCAATAGACCAAATGGTGTAAATAATGAAAGTTTAAAGCCTTACTCTCAGAAACTCAAACCCAATATAGAGCTATGATAGACTGTAGCATGTAGTATTCCACACATGTATCTATTAAGGAAATAATCACAGATATATGTAGGGGTTGTTTTTTTTTAAAAAAAAACTTACTGGCTTATTTAAAACCTGAGGAAATGGAACCTGGAAATGTAAATAGGAAGAAGCTCTATTCTATGAGCCAAACTCCTTAGTATCCAGACCTTTATCTTTATTTTATTAAAAATAATCACCTTCTAGAAAATTACAAAGGCTTATCTGAGAAATGAATTATTTATTATTTTTTATAATAAGGGCTTATTCTTTATAAGCCTCCCAGAGTCACCTTGTTGGGGAGATGGGTGCCATATAAATATAATAAATAAAATACATAATAAAATTATATAAATAAAAAACAAAGAACACCCAAAGAATATTGCTGGAAATAAATTGTGTATATTATTCATTTAAATGCGAAAGATGAATTTAAGCCCAGAGTCATTTGCAGCCAGACAGCATCAAATAGAAGGAAAAACAGGCAGGAATAAAAGTTACTTATAAAAGTTACTTATTTAAGTACATACAGTCTAGGAAAGCTTTTAAGAATAATGAGCCACGTATATGTATTTTTCTACATTCTTTCTTGATAGAAAAATGATTTTTTCCTTCTCAATATGATTACCATAAGATTTATTCAACAGAAACCTTAATATTAGGCTTATAGTTAGACTGCATGCTATATTAGGTAGTAAATAACCCGACAATCAAATTTTTGAAAAGTATACAATCAAAAACCTTGATTCAAAAAATATGTGCAATTTTGTCATTTGAATCAATACACATTACATTTCTCATTTGCAATAACAGCTATATTCATAAAAGCTGTTTCCAATGCACTGCTATCCTTTACTTTGTTAACAGTATGTAATTAATAACCTTTTCCTTGAGAAATTGAAAGAATGGAATCTAATATTCATGTTATTTTATATTTCAATTTATATAGGGAACCAAAGAACTAATAATTTCTTTTTAATAAAAAAAGTTGTACCAGAAAGAGCCACTGGAACCCTTGATTTCTTTCTAATTAACAAATAATGCATATTACTAACAGATGGCAAACTAATTTTTATCCTCAATACAAGTAATGAAGAATTTTCTTTTGATTCTTTTATGATTTTATCTTTATTATGTCTTCTTGTGCTGTGGCAGCATTTCTGCATTAGATTGTATTAAATTCTACTAGTGTGTAAATGTAATAAAACTATTCATTCTCTAAAATACACTGCAAAAGAACAACGGTTAAATTGGTAAGTGGGTTCTATTTAATAATGGGAGATACAAGCAGTATACTGCACGCCCTTGACCTTTTCTGATCAATAGGGCCCAATATTAAAGACACATCTCATTTTTATAACTGCTAAACTGAAAACGGCATTTATGAAATAGCAGAGATTTTTTAATAAACTGCCATTCTGGTATTATTTATTCTATTAAAAATGAATTTCAGTTTCACATTATTATTACACAAACAGGAATGCTTTTCTTCATGTGATCCAAGAATCCCAACTATGGTACTGTTTAGATATGATTTAGTTACTCATGTTCAGGTTACAAAACATGAGACAGTGCCATAGACAGCCATAATGATGAACAATCTGCTGTTGTCCTACATTGTCCTTTAAAACCCTACTTGGTCAGGAAGCTGATGACAAATCGAATGTATTTGACCAGGGACTATGTGTAGGTTCATGGAAATACCTTGGGGAAAATAACCAGAAATGTTACAAAAACATAAAGTGTACAAACATGCCTTAAGCTCTGGGAACAGAGGGAATATTAGGAAGACACCCAGGCTGACTCCTTCCTAACCTCCTGAGATATAAGAGGGAAGGAAAGAAAAACACAATCAGATTTATAACATACTGTTAACATAGCCCACAATATCTCAATAAAACATACAGTGGTCCTTGTTTTAAGGAGTCTCATCTGAACAAGCTCAAAGCTAATAATGCTTGAAAGAGCATGAAATAGTAGGATCTACTTGGGTGTAGACCAGGCATGTCAAACTCGAAACATTACGTGGCATCGCACAACGTATCAGGCCGGTTTTGCCATTGCCGGCAATGGGGTGGGCGCACTTCCAGATGACGCGTCTGGCCCGCAGGCCAGCAGTTTGACACCCCTGGTATAAACCCACTTTTGGATTTACTTGGCAGTAGCCACTTATTAAATTCCAAGATAATATTTAATATTCTCCCTACGATGCATTTAAATTTTTAAATGCATTGTAACATTTGTCTATTTTGATTTGCTTCTAGTTAAAAGTGATGCTGAAGCTGTTTTTAAGTTGCAATACAAAAAAAGAGAAAGAAATAGAAAAGAATAAACTTTGACATTGTTTAAATCATCTAAGCTATAAAAATGATCATTTAAAAAAAGTAATAATAGTGTAAATACTAATTTAAAAAAAATCAATGATTTTTACAATGAAACTGAGTAAATTATACTTGTTTTTTGTTATGTTACTTCTATGATATAAATATATTGTTAAATCTCTTGTATCATATTAATTTCTGTTATAAAATCATGGTAAAAGATATACATAACAATAATGTATATACCAGATGTTACCAATTCTCTATTGTTTGGAAATTCAACATCAGGTAGTTATGTCAGGCTAATAAAACAACATTTATATATATACACATACAGAATACATAAATCCTACAGTTTATATAAGGAATTTTATGTACATCTAATTTATACCCTTTCTTACAAGACATTCTGCTGAATGTTTTGTTATTCAAAATGCAAAATTACTTTGCATTTTGAAGGTATTTTAGTTATTAGTATTTACAATAGTGTTTACAATTAATTCTCATTAATAAAGCAATAACTAAACATGAAGAATCAAAATTCAAATGGAGTTTTTTCAGTATATACACTCTAATATGATAAAGGCCACATAGTTAAGGTTCAGATCACTGTTATAACAATGAACTTTAATAAAACTAACTGAACATAAAGTGTGACCTTTGGCAATACCTAATGAACTTAAGGGCATTTAAATATATTTTCTTAACATTAGGTACAGCACTCTAAGATATTATGGCTATCTGGGCCATGACCTCATACACTAGAACTCTGCTGTATCATATTATCTTGCTCTCAGTCAATTAAATTAGGAAACAATGTGAACTTTAACTATTCAGTGTAAAATAAAATGACACCTAACCTTACTAAAACTGGCACCCTATTATAAAGGAACATCATTTTTTAATAAAAAAAAAACTATTCCAAAAATACATGGGAGTGAAAATATCAGGTAGAACAAAAAAGGACATGACTATAGGTAAATTGAGTCTCATGTCTGTTTTGGGTAAGACATTTAACTAAACATTGCAGTATAACTGACCATATATAAAATTAAGACTTGTCAATATTCCTTTTTTTTTAGCATAATGTTAGATGACCTTAAATAGGCAGCAGTTTAGAAATTGTATGCATCAAATAAAGATATTTCTAATTGCTGCACATAAAATAACATGAATTCTTTAAGCAAGCATCTCTATTTGATTAAAAGTTATTCAATATAAATGAATGCTGCATTTAAAGGATGGAAACTCTTTAAACCTTCATTTGGAATTTTCCAAGAAATGTGCCCTTTCTAGGCAACAGGAAAATGATTCTGGTGAAAATAAAAGATTACTTCATTTTCAACAATGACCTTTATCTTATAAAATTGCAGGAAATAATTAATATAAAAGTCAGAGTCCTCAATTCACTTTACAAATGGAAGTTACTGCTGCAAACTTCATGGCTAAATCAAAATGGATAAATGGCTAATACTCAAACCACTCCTGACTCACAGTCTCTCTCTCTTTCATTTTCTTTCTCTCTCTCTCCCTCTTTACAAACGCTGCATGAGCACTTGAGCACACACATGCACAGATGTTCCTTTTGCTATATACATGCCCAGTGCAAGTAAAATGAATAGTTTTTATTGGCATAGTTTATACACTCTAACTTATATCCTATATTTATTATCTGGGCTGAAAAAAGAAGAAAGCTCTATTTTTAATTAGCTATATTTTTTCCAAAATATTTTTATTAAATAATAAACCACTGAAATAAAAAGCATCAAAATTAACTAATAATTAAATAATCAGAATAACAAAGTGGATATGATAAGTATCTATTAAGCAGCATAGGTACTTAATAACATTCTCTTCTATCATATATAATTGCTTTATCTCAGTGTTTCCCAAACTTGACAATTTTAAGGCATGAGGACTTCAACTCCCAGAATTCCACAGCAACGCTGGCTGTGGAATTCTGGGAGTTGAAGTCCACATGCCTTAAAATTGTCAAGTTTGGGAAACACTGCTTTATCTGAAAAACTGCACTAAAAAAGTACCCCATGACACTCTGAGTAGCAAACTACTATAGTTAAGCAGGAGATGGATGTTGTGATAATTAAGTGGATACATAGTTTTGCTCAAAAATCAGAATGAACGTTCATCAATTTAAAGAGAGTTATTCTAGGTTTGTGCAAGGATCAGTTCTTTTTATCAGGGCTTTGGATGAAAAGTCAAACCGGTTTGTAGCTGATGCAAAATCGGTTGGGATAGCTAGTGCAGACAGAAATAAAAAATAAAAACCATCTTGATAATTTTGTGAAAAGGTCTGAAAGTAACATAATTAAATTTAAGAGAGACAAGCATAAAGTTCTTGAGTTAGGAAACAAAACTCAAATTCATTAGTGCAGGGCAGAGGCTACCTCACTAGGTAACGCATTGGTGATAAGGTAGTTCTTCAGTGGAGAAAGGAGAATTAAATGGCTTTGAAGAAGTAGCAGTACTTCTCAAAGATCAGAGTCTTAGATTGGGAGAGCTTCTTTGTCTAATTATGTTATCTGAAGTACAAGGGTTGGGGGAGAGAGCATTTCTAATTTAGCAAACAAATTGCATTTACTCCTCTACAGAGATAGTTTTGTTGTTGTTGTTGTTGTTAATTGTGAAGTCGTGTCCGACCCATCGCGACCCCATGGACAACGTTCCTCCAGGTCTTCCTGTCCTCTACCATCTTCTGGAGTCCATTTAAGTTCACACCTACTGCTTCAGTGACTCCATCCAGCCATCTCATTCTCTGTCGTCCCCTTCTTCTATTGCCCTCAATCTTTCCCAGCATTAGGCCCTTCTCCAGTGAGTCCTTCCTTCTCATTAGGTGGCCAAAGTATTTGAGTTTCAACTTCAGGATCTGGCCTTCTAAAGAGCAGTCGGGGTTGATCTCTTCTAGGACTGACCGGTTTGAACGCCTTGCAGTCCAAGGGACTCGCAGGAGTCTTCTCCAGCACCAGAGTTCAAAGGCCTCAATTCTTTGGCGCTCAGCCTTTCTTATGGTCCAGCTTTCACAGCCATACATTGCAACTGGACAGAGATAGTTTAGCATTCCTTATACAATAATGTTATGGTTTGATTATTGTAACATGTCATGTAAAACTGCCCTGGAAGACTATTCAGAAATGTAGCACTCAAAATTTTAATTAGGTGACTCAGTGGGAAGATAGCTTGCCAGTTTTAAGAGATCTATACCAATTGCCAATATATTTCCACATAGAAGTCAAGGAGATAATTTTAAAGTTCTTCATAGCAACATGAAACTCAGTTACCATAAGAACACCTGAATAATAGTTTGTCAGATTACCACCACTATATTTCATTGGTATTTTTCATTGGTGGTACTCAATTGATGGGATTAATTGCCCATCAAAGTCCCATCAACATTATATATATATATATATATATATATATATATATATATATATATATATATATATATATATATATAGTCAATTACCAATAAAACATGAACACCAGGAATATAATAAACTATAAAAGTTTAATACCATCACCGATCACCAAGCTTTTGTCAGATACTTCTGACATCGTCAGGGTTAATGCTTAATGCTGGTCTGTGGGAGAGCGCCTTTATAGGTGAGCCGTCATTTGCACATGGCTCTTAGATCTTGTCGTAGGTCCTAATTGATTTAACTGCTTTTTAATTATGGCTTCCATACTGATGACTCCTCTTTTCTTGCTTTTACTGCTTGTGGGTGTGTCATTAGTCCCCTCTACCTCCCACTGTCTTGAATTAGGGAGGTTCTTTCCTCCCCTTTTTTGGTCATTCGTATCTCTAAGTTGTTCCCTCTTCACACCTCCGTGTCTCCTACCTTTCTCCTTCTTCTGATCTTTACTTGCTCCCCAATTGTCATCCCTCATTCTATGGGGGCGCACTCTCAGCCTTTCTCCCCATCCCTTGCTTTCCATTTCCCTTCTTTGGCTGCATAAACTCTGTTTCTGTCGTTGCCATTCCGTCTGACATCTACTTGCTCTTTCACCCCATTATCAATGTTCTCGGACTCCACGTCAGACTGAATCCCTTGAATATCTCCTTTCTCCTCATACAAGCCCTTGTGTGCCCTCCTTTTTTGAATACATATGCCTGGTTCCTTTGTATCCCTCCCTCCATCAACACAGTGATCTTTTTTACAGTTTCTATCACGTTCTACCCTTATTTGCATTTCCCCCCCCCATTCACACTGCTCTTGATCTCTATATTCTCTCGGGCGTTCCAATTGGCGCTCTGTTGTTTCCGTTGATGGACTGTTGTCACAGGGCAAGCCGGTCCCATCCTCCTTCTTTCTTGATGCTGCTGGATCATTGCTGTTTTGGGTTTGGGGGGGTCGGGAATGATTGTTTGTTGGCTAATTGCCTCTTTCTCATCATGCAAGCGTTCTCTCACTGTCTGGGAGCGTGTGCATGGTCCTGGAGCAAAGGGGGAGAAGTCCCTCAATCGTTGACTATTCTCCTGAATGTCCATGGGCCATTGCTGTTGTTGTGGGGGGTGAAAATTCATCCCCTCCATAACTTCTTCTCTAGGAATATGTGGTACGGTTGCAGGGTGTCTTCTTAGGAGTGGGCGGTCTCGCCAGCTCCATGCTCTTAAAGTTAGATGTGCCGGGCACAAATCGATGTGCCGGTTGACAGAGTCCCTGTCAGAGAGCCATGCCTCTTTTAGTAACCGGCCCTCTTTCGTGTTGTCACCGGACAGGATGCATACATTATCAAAGTCAAAGCAATGTCCAGAATCCGCCATGTGCGCCCATACTTGGGAGTGCTGTTCCCCCCTTTTTACCGCTAATTTATGCTCATGGACCCTAATCTTCATTCTTTTTGAAGTCTCTCCAACATAATTAACAGGGCAATCTTTGCAGTATATGATTGCCGATTTTTCAGTGTTGGGGAGCGGGTCCTTTGGGCGCATCACTTTGGATCTTAAAGTTTGATCAGGTCTGTTAGCCACCCTCACTTTATGGGGGGGGGGCTAACAACCTGGCTGTTGCTTCTGAAACATTGCTGATGTAAGGGAGGGTGACATGGGTTATCTGTGACGGGAGTTCCTCCATATCCGAGCTCATCCGGGGTTTGGGTGATATACTACAGCGTCTGATGAACCTGGTAGGGTAACCATTGCGTCTGCATATTTGGAAGAGATGGTTTCTTTCTTCTCTTTTAGGTTTGGCTGTGCTGCAATGGGAGTCTATTTGTCTAAATAGCGTTCTTATGCAGCTAACTTTGTGGGTCATAGGATGGTTACTAGCATAATGCAGAATTCTATCTGTATGCGTAGGTTTTCGGTATACCCTCGTACTCAGGGTCCCATCTGGCTGGCGGTGGACCATTACGTCCAAGAACGCCAGTCTCCCCTGGTTCTCCTCCTCCTCCGTGAACTGAATGTCAGGGTATACCGAATTGAGTATGCCCACAAAGTTAGCTTTATGCTCCCTTTTGATGACCACGAATGTGTCGTCAATGAAGCGGGAATTTAGGTTGGTATTGGGCCATCGCTACGTGCTCTAGTTGTTGCAGCACAGCCTCCACTATGACGCTCGAGATTGGGGACCCCATGGGTGTTCTTTTGACCTGTTCATACGTGGTACCTTGAAATGTAAAAAAAGGTCCACTAGATCGTTAATTCGGAGGGAGTCCTGTAGTTGTTGCCCCAGGCCCTTCTGGTTCAAGCGGTCCTTTATTACCGTGACCGCGAGATCCTGTGGGATAGAGGTGAAGAGCGACACGACGTCAAACGACACCATTAGCTCATCATCCTCTATCCTTAGGGTCCTAATCATATCTAAGAACTCCCCTGCTGACCTTATAGTGGTAGTGCTATCGCTGACCAGCATTAACCCTGACGATGTCTGAAGTATCTGACGAAAGCTTGGTGATCGGTGATGGTATTAAACTTTTATAGTTTATAATATTCCTGGTGTTCACGTTTTATTGGTAATTGACTATGGATTCACCCAGGAATCACATTTTTATTTTCACTATTCTTATTAATATATATAAAATTTGGATTGCTAGCAAAGAATTAAGGGAGAACTGGAATAGCTATTTCGAACTCTTTAGCTCTTTTCAACCAGACATACCCTTCTGAGATTCGAACCTGGCTGTCTGCATGTTAGGCTGATGTATTAACCTCTAGGCCACAGGATCTGTCTCACTTTTGCCAGCTGTGTTAGGGAGGGAAGAAACAGGGGAGGAGTTATCTAGAATGCTGTATGTTACACCCTGTTGCCCAAATATGGGAAAGAGAAATCTTAATATTAAAAATCGAAGAATAACGATTCCTGGGTACATACATTTTGATAAAAGAAGCAATCACTAGCCATCGAAAGCTTGGTTTTATTTATTAAACCGTGTTGTTTTACCTCCTGGTGATCGCTTCTTTTATCTATCTATCTATCTATCTATCTATCTATCTATCTATCTATCTATCTATCTATCTATCTATCTATCTATCAAGATTAAGTCATCTTCAACTTATGCTCACTTCTGATGACTACAGAGATACGTCCTATAGTTTTCTTGATATCAATACAGAAGCGTTTTGTCATTGCTTTCTTATAGCATATTTCTCTGTATCCAGGTCTGTCTAACAGCCTTGGTATTCTAATGGGTCTCCAATCCAAATGACTAGGCCTACTCTTATTCACTATCTAAGCAGAGATAGTTGCTAAGAAGGTATCTACATTATACTGAATGAACCACGTTTTAAATATTGTATAGTCAAAATTATTTTTGAAATTACAACAAATTTGAATTGTTCAACTACATTTTTATAGTAGGTTGATTACAAGTTTTCTTGTAAATTTTTGTGCAGAACTATTCTGAGATACGTTTTTTTAAAATATAATTTTAGTAATAAGTGCTATAGAAAGCCTTAGTAAGTATTAGTCCATAACAGAATATCTCCTGGTCTGAGGCACATTTCTATGTTTAGTGAAGTAGCATTATTGTTCTGTAAGTGATATATAAAATGCATGAATGATTGATTGAAAAGAAGTATTTATGATTTCCTGAAATTAAATTTAGTAATTATGGATGATGTAATTTCCTGACATTAAAACAAACTTAAGGTGCTTCTTTTCCACTTGGAGATTTAGCACTTCATACCATTGAAGAAAAATCAATGTAGTTTACAAAGTCTAAAGATTTTCCATTCTAGTCTTGACTTTATAGGAGGCAAGATTGATAGGAGG
The DNA here is from genome assembly GCF_016545835.1 of Crotalus tigris. Lineage (NCBI taxonomy): Eukaryota > Metazoa > Chordata > Lepidosauria > Squamata > Viperidae > Crotalus > Crotalus tigris. The sequence continues at coordinate 213,672 of NW_024097621.1, forward strand.
AGTATTTAAAGCTGAAATCTAGATGAATGATTTTGTATTCTTTTATAGCAGCTCTCAACTGACACTTAAACAATTTAAGTCTAGGCATTATTGCAGTGTCTCCTCCTGGATAACGTACAGTGTCAGAAAAAGATCTTATCTCAGACGCCACCTGTTTTAGTACTAAACCTGAGATAGCTTGTCCACAATGCAGGTTACAGGATTACCCATTTTTGACATAAGTATTATATTTATTTTAAAGGCAGGAAACCAACATTATACAACTAATATCTGGAATGTATGAAAATCTATCAGAATCGCCTATTTGATTTCCTATTGCACAAAATTTGATTTATAGTTTTTAGTTACATTTAAAGAAAAAAACTAAATGAAAGATTAATTATTCTTTTTAAGATCAAATTCTTTGGTCTTTATTTTCATATTAGATCCATTCATCTAAATCTGTATGCATAGAAAATTAGATGTCAGGAAGAAGGCTACGCTAGAACCTTTCTTCTTGGTAACTACAAAAATCTTGTGCATATACATAAATACATAATATTTATGTATTATGAATGAGATTACTTATGGACCCTAACTTGCACTTTGAAATTCAAGACAAATTAAACTCCAGTTCTTATTTGTAAAATGGACCTAAAATTATTTTACTTAATGAAGAAAAATTAGAAGAAAATAATAAAATACTAACTTCATGAATACTGATAATTACTAGAAACACACGTTTCAGATAAAAGATAAATACATTTACATATTATATTTATATTAATATTCAAGTTCATATAGTAAACATTATTTTTATTTCAAGTATGAAATAATAATATTAGTTCCTACCTGAAAATTACTGTCTCTTCTGAGGAACAATTTAGTTAATTCATCCTCACTGCGCATACTCAGAAGGGTTTTATTTCTAAGCCCATACAATATGATGTTCTCCAACTATGTGCTATGTGAATTGTTCATATAAATGGAACAAATTAAACCACCTTCATATATATATACAATCACACTTGTAGCCTTGATTTTTTCCCTTAATTTGCAGCCAGGACACCATATTATTCATTTCAGAGGTTGACCTCTGAATATTAGATTTTGCCAGATAGTTCTCTTGTACTAAACTGAGGGGAGACACTTACTCACCCCTGCCTTTTCATAGAAAAATCAACTTTAAATTTGCCATGATGAAAAATCAATAAAGCAGTAATTGCTTGACTTATCATTGTGTGGAGAAACAAATTGGGAAGTGAAGCTTAGCATCCACACAGATTTCAGTGAAACAAGGGGAGTTTCAGGATCACTAAGCTAAGAAAGGGAAAGGTCTCTGAGCAATAATTAAATTTACTCATGCTGATTTTCTGACAAATTTATTTCCCCAGTGTATATAAAATATTTTACAGCTTACTAATTAGTAAAACTAATCAATTCAACATTGGGCCAACACGTATGAAAAACAAAAATGCAAGCTCAAAAATTAAAGTATCAAGGAACATGTTTAAGTATTATTTTATTAAATTTAAAAGAATAGGTCATTTATTTATATTTGATATTTGAGATGACTTTAACAAATGTCTTTACTCTATATTCCAATTTCTTATATAACTTTCACATACCGTATATTCCGGCATATAAGGCGACCCGGGTATAAGATGACCCCCGTCTTTGGCAGCAAGTCGCATGCCTAGAAAGTTGTCTTATACGCCGGAAACTACTGTAATTTCCGGCGTATAAGACGACTCGGCGTATAAGACGACCCCCGACTTCGGCGCTGATTTTAACACTCGCAAAAGTCGTCTTATATGCCGGAAAGTACAGTACCTATTCATTCCAGGTACCAAAAGAGAAGTGTCAGATATGTGAATTAGTTCAATTGAATTTTTTCATGGTCAATTCAGTTTTAATCAAGATATCATTTAATTGCATTATGAAGCATACTTAAAAACAACTACTTATTTATATCATAATAGTAATCCAAAATACTTAATCTGGATGAAAAAAACAAAATTGTTTCCCTGAGTAGTATTTATATCATACCATACTTATATTACTGCTAGCATGACTGCACACTTTGAACTTGACTAACCTGGTCTGAAGTTTTATTTTTTAAAAAAATAATCAGAACTGCCAATAAAACCGTCATAAAATCTGACACTATCACATAAATAAGAGTTTAATTCATTTTTTTCAGTTAGATATAAATTAAAATAATTTGTATCATTGAAAACCTTTTGGAAAAATATTGCATTTTTATTTCATGCAGCAAATTAAAGTAGGGTCAGTGAAAATGAAAATACAATTATTCTATCAAACCTATATTAGAGCTGCTACAAAGCAACAATGTACTGTACAAAAAGGGAAGAAAGGAGAATGAGAATCCTTCTGCTGACTAGAGAGGCTATAGTAATTAAAACATTTAAAATAGCACAACCTCCAAGTCTCTAATCTGTAACTTAGGTCAGCTGTCTGTAGATTTTAATTTGTCTTCCATTTGTTTGCATGACAAGAAAATGCACCATATGTAACAACAAACCAGCAGGAGGGTCTATAGGTAGCTTGGAGGTAAAATAATTCGATTTTTGAGCAGATTAAATGTAACATTTTACATCTAATCACATACCTGATTTGACATAAAATTACAATAAAAGTAACGTTAAATCAATGGTATCAAGAGGCAGATGAAAGAATTACCTGTGTTCACGAAATGGAAAACAATATGCTTATTTATAACTCAGCTTTTGCTTAGCACACCAAAAAAGCAAAAGCTTTTAGTTCCCCATACATGTCTGAAATATATTTCTTTCAAATTTTAAGATTAGGAAAACTTTATTATATCTATTTTTAACTGAACTGCCTCAAGCCAGGAGAGGAGATTAGTAATTTTAATTATTAAAAAAATTGGTTGTTTTATGTTGGATTCAGTAACCATACAAACTTTTAAATAAAGAATCTTTTACTTCTTTGGTTTCTAATTTCTTTAGAACCAAAACAACATGGACATTTCATATTTTCCTGAGAGTTTAATTTTTACACCTTAATAAAAGGTGACATCAGGTTATTGTGTCTAATTTCTTTTTCCCAGATTTATAGGTAAAAATCATATCTAAGTTGTTTTGAGTTTAAACTGAATTTAAATTATTTAAATTAATTACACCAAAACCTGAAAGTTTAATAGGGATAGGGTATCACTGAGTATAGTAAGCATAAATACATATAAAATCTATCATGTATTTCTATTGTGCACACAACCAAGTTAAACCAAACTGAGGCCTTATATATTTATTACTGTTGGTTTGGAAAAGTGCATGAATACTGATTAGAATTTTTAAAACTTTAAAAATAGCAGAAGTGGGTGAACTTTTGCTACTTTCTCTCATACACAAGTATATCTCTGTCTGGCCAAGATACCATACAACTTAACAACAAAGAGTAGTAATGGGCATCGCCTGCTTAATCGTCTTCTTGCTTTACTAAGAATAATCAGACATGAACTTATTACTTACAGCACATTTATAAATGCTGCAAAATCCTATAAGTTTTTATGTATACCCATACTTTTACTTCTGCTTTCAAAACTCATTCACTCATTCATTTGGAACCTGCTTTCATATCATTTCCTTAAGATGCCCTGACCTCAGTAACTTATGCCTCACCAGTCAATATTCTCTACTTGAGACTGCCCTTGGAGTTCATGTAGCCCAAGTAGTATAATATTACGCCTATATTAAAGTTGCTGCATTGGAGGTCAATAGTCTTCTGGGTCTAATTCAACAGAAAAAAAAATCATTTCTCATCCTATTGGTGGTAAGTGTTTTTTTCAATCTCGAGTCCTCTATACAGGCATAGGATAAGTTTGAGGGTTCTGAATAATATCTTAACTATTCCTAGCATGTACTCTTCTGGGCAGAGAGCTCTGATATTGTTCCTGGTGTGTGGTCCTCAATGGAACTGCATCTACATGAAGGGAAGTGTGTAGTGGGGTGCTCCAGGGCTCTGTTCTGGGCCCAGTGCTCTTCAACATCTTCATCAATGATTTGGATGAGGGTATGCATGGGAAACTCATCAAATTTGCAGATGACATCAAGCTGGCAGGAATAGCCAACATTCCAGAAGATAGGCTTAAGATACAGAAGAATCGTGAATGACTTAAACATTGGGCGCTATCCAACAAAATGAAATTCAATGGTGAAAAAAGTAAGGTTCTACATTTAGGCAAGAAAAAACAAATGCAGAGGTACAGTGTAGATAGTATCTTGCTCAATAGTAGTAACTGTGAGAAGGATCTCGGAGTACTAGTGGACAATCATTTAAATATGAGCCAACAATGTGCTGCAGCTGCCAAAAAAGCCAACACAGTGCATTAACAGAGGCATGGAATCAAGATCACGTGAAGTGTTAATATCACTTTATAATGACTTGGTAAGGCCACACTTGGAATAGTGCATCCAGTTTTGGTCACCACGATGTAAAAAAGATGTTGAGACTCTAGAAAGAGTACAGAGAAGAGCAACAAAGATGATTAGGGGACTGGAGGCTAAAACATATAAGGAATGGTTGCTGGAATTGGGTATGTCTAGTTTAATGAAGAGAAGGACTAGGGGTGACGTGATAGCAGTGTTCCAATATCTCAGGAGTTGAAACAAAGAAGAGGGAGTCAAGCTATTCTCCAAAGCACCTGAAGGCAGGACAAGAAGCAATGGATGGAAACTAATCAAAGACAGAAGCAACCTAGAACTAAGAAAAAATTTCCTGACAGTTAGAACAATTAATCAGTGGAACAACCTGCCTCCAGAAGTTGTAAATGTTCCAACACTGGAAGTTTTTAAGAAGAGACAGGTCAACCATTTGTCTGAAATGGTATAGGATTTCCTGCCTGAGCAGAGGGTTGGACTACATGACATTCAAGGTCCCTTCAACATCATTGTTATCACCACCACCATTTTCGTCGTTATTATTATTATTTGTTGGAGCCACTCTCCCAGGTTAGGAATCACAGCCCCAAGTGCTCCTACTGGGACTCTTTGGCCTTTACTTTCCACATCCTCTCCAGTTTCTCCTTCAGCCCCTGATACTTCTCCAGCTTCTCATACTCCTTCCTAATGTTGCTGTCTCTTGGCAACACAAGAGTTATCACTATTATCACTGTCTTCTGGTCCTTGTCTACTACCATTATGTCTAGTTGATTAGCTACTACCTACCTGTTCATCTGGATCTGGAAATCCCACAGGATTTTAATCATCATCCTCCACAACCTTCTATGAAGTCTCCCATCTGGACTTGGGAGGGTCTAGCCCATACACTTGTAGATGTTCTTGTACATAATGCCAGCTATTTGATGTGCCATTCAATATATGCTGTTGGACTGTCTTTGAAGCCTCTTTGCATAGTCAGCACCTCAAGACCCATATAGTGTGGTAGACCCCTACTTCTATGGTACTGGTACTTAGTACCTGTACTTGTGCTGCTGTGCCTCAGTGCTGTCTATAGTGCAGCCCTTTACAGCCACTGGTAGATTTCCCAATTTCTGCTACATTAGCTATCTGTCAATGCTACATTCTTCAAGATCTGTTTGGTGGTACTTGGACGCTGCTGTGTTCCTTGTTTCCTCCTTATGGTTCCATGTGACTGTGGAATACCAATGTACTTGTAACTCATCAGTATATCTGATATGTAATTCCACTCCATCAGTCTTAACTACCTTTCCTCTCTTGATTACTATTCACACACTTTTTCAGTCTATATGACATTCCAATGCCCTCACTGTAGATATATGTCAGGTAGATCAGTGAGTCAACTCTTAGTGACAACAAAGATAAATTTTCCCCATGGCAATCACTGGAACCTATTCTTTCAGGTTTCTCAACAGTGCATTAATTGTCAGTGTAGCTAAGTTCAACTATCTTGCTGCAGTTTGCCCTCTTCTCTTTCCTTTGTCCTCTTCTCTTCCTCTTTTTCCAACATTAAAGCCTTCTCCAGAGATACACCCAAGTATTAACTAGCATTTAACTGAGCACTTCAGTAATCATATTTTACTATTGCTAACATCTTGTTTCTTTTTAACTGTCTTTTATTCACTTTTTGGCATCTAACATCTATGTACTTAAACTTTATATACCTTATGCTTTTATTTTACCTCTTCTTTGGTTTTTAATTTCCGTGGTCCTTTATAATTTTATATTTGTATAAAACATTGGTCAATGATCATAATAAACTGTCCTTATTTCTTTTGTCGTTATCTTTTATTTTTGATACTAATTTGGATTTATTTGTTTTTCTTTTTGTTCAATGTGGTATACCACATAGTCCTTTGGAATTGGAATAGTTTACAAAGACTTTAAAATAAGCAATATATAAATATTAATTTTATTTGCTATATAGATATCTATGATTTTCTTCCTGTAAAGATCATTATGCATTTCAGACACATGGCTTTCTAAAATAGTGTATAGTAACACATATTAGCTGCTAATTGTATGACTATAATAATCAGATTTGGTTTCTGTCTATATATCTGTACCTGCATCAATCAGATCAAAGGATAGTTATTTGTTTTTTGATTATAGCATTTTTAAACAATTGAAATATATTCTGATGTAATCAGAAGCCAAGCTAATAACTGATGCATAATACTATGGATCTCTTGAAATAATTGTTTTTTATTATTAAACTGATAGTTCATCAGATGAAATTTAAGATATTGATTCTTTAAAGCTCTAAATGACTTTGCTCTAAGTTCTCCTGGCATATAATTGATTCCACATGACAGTCAATAGAAGAATCTTTCTTCAAAAAGTCCTGATTCATACTGAACAAATGGAAGAACGTGTTCTTCTGTATCATTTCCCAAGTTACAGAATGTTCTCTCTTCAGAATTAGACTTGCCTCATCCACTCACTTTCAAGGAGACCTCAAGTTCACAAAAATCTTTGAAATAATTGAATCAATTTTTATGCATACATTTTTAACTGGATTTTAACAGTTTGTTTATTTATTTATTACATTTATTGGCTATCCATCTTAGAAATCATGCGTACATATAGTGTTGTAATAATGATAAGAAATGGTAAAAATGAAATAAACAAACAATGGAAAATAGGAAACAGAAAGTAGTTGAAATTAACTGAAAATTAATGGACTATTAAAATGAGTAGTTTTATATCTTCATTGGTTTTTTGTTTTTCTTTTGATTTTCTTTTCATTTTTTATTTTAATTTGTACAGTATAGATTTTAATTTTATTATGTTAACATATATTTGCTACAATTAAGAAAATTATATATATATATATATATATATATATATATATATATATATATATATATATATATAGGTTTTTTTTTTAGGTTTTGCTAACAAAGAATAAAGAGAGAATGGTATAGCTATTTCGGGTTCCTTTAACCCTCATCAGCCAAACTTACTCTTCTGAGATTCGAACCTGGGCTATCTGCATGTTAGGCAGATGTTATAACCTCTAAGCCACGGGTTCTCTCCCACTTTGTTAGCTACCAGGAGAGAGACAGGGGGAGGAGATTTATTTATATATATATATATATATATATATATATATATATATATATATATATATAATATATATATATATATATATATATATATACACACATACGATTAAAAAGGTTAAAAATATATTAAAATTAAAAATATATTATTTTTTTTTCTGAGGTTTTCGCGGGTGTTTGTATGTAGGTCTTTGGTTGTTCGGGTATTTTCCCGTGTAAAATTGGAAGTGTCTTAGCGACGTTTCGACGAAGTCCCATTCGTCATCTTCAGGCTGGTGTTTTCGAGGAGCACGAAGCTGAAAGCACCAGCCTGAAGATGACGAATGGGACTTTGTCGAAACATCGCCAAGACACTTCCAATTTTACGCGGGAGAAAACCTGAACAACCAAAGACCTACATACAAACACCTGCAAAAATCTCAGAAAACATATATATATGTTTGTATGTAGGTCTTTGGTTATTCGGGTTTTCTCCCGCATCAAATTGGAAGTGTCTTCCAATTTGACGAGGGAGAAAACCCGAATAATCAAAGACCTATACATACATACATACATACATACATAAAATTACATTAAAAATTGAAGAATAGCGATTCCTGGGTACATACATTTCAGTAAAAAAGGAAGCGATCACCAGGAAATAAAACACCAAGGTTTTAATAAATAAAATCAAGCTTTCAATGGCTAGCACCTGCCATCATCGTCAGAATACAAGCTAGCTAGTGAGGAAACCTGCTTATAAGCATAGCCACGCCTAAACTCTACGCATGGACCTTGTAACAGGTCCAAGCCGACCAATCCTTGCTTCACTTACAGCCTTCAGTGATTCTTTCTTATAGTTCTTAGTTACATCTACACAACCACCCACTTCCCCCCTCCCTTTAGTTCCTGAGTCAACGTGTGCTTCTCAAAATTAAAGGGCCCTCTGCACTATTGAGTTGATTCTTCTTCCTGTGTTCCTTGGGACGTTTCTCTCCTCCACTCCTCCGGCACGCATCGCACTCATTTACATTCTTCAATCCTGTCACTCCTTCAACCCCCCCACAATCCTTGCCACCAATCTCATCCACACTTTTATTTCCCCCCACTGTTCCCAGCGTATCGCATCCTCCGTGGTCCTCCTTCGTGCCATCCGGTGCAACTCTCAATCCGGTTGAGCTCCTGATGATGTCAGCAGTTGTCATGCGCCCCAAGGACCCACTCCCCACCATGGATAAATCAGCAGTCGTCTACAGAATTGACTGTGAGGACTGCCCCAGTAACTATGTTGGGGAGACCGCCAAGAGAGTAAGAACCAGGGTCCATGAACACAAATTAGCGGTAAAAAGGGGCGAACAATACTCTCAGATTGCGGCACATATGACTGAATCAGGCCACTGATTTAACTTTGAAAACGTACGTGTCTTGGCCAGTGACAATACGAAAGGGGGCCGCTTGCTTAAAGAGGCATGGCTATCCAATAAGGACTCAATTAATCGGCATATTGATCTTTGCCCAGCCCACTTAACGTTGAGAGCTTGGAGCATGGGTAATCCCCCACCCCACTGGAGACAGCCTAAGGAAACACTGAATATATCAACGGAGAGGATTGTAGAGAAGACTTCCCCCTCTTACCATCCACAGCCTGGGAGTATTCAGATGGAACGCAAACAACGATTGAGACTTCCCTCCCCTCCCAAAATGGTCAGACATCTCCGAGAATCTGAAGGAGCGTTGAGAGACGCAGGAGCATTAACGTGTGGACTGGGGGTTTGCACACCCCCCCCGGGGCATCCGGAGGGGAGAGCATCGCCTGATAAGAGATCCATATTTAAAATACCCTTGGCGGGGGCATTGAACTGCCTGCCGTATTTGGGAGGGGAAAGGGTAGCCTCTCCAGCCCCACTGCCTGTAACAACTCAATCACCCCGTTTAGCAGTACCAACCCGAATGCGCCAACGGGAAGTGTGGGGTGACCCCGATGAAGATGCACAGGGGAGGAATACCAAGAGTGGGGGGGAGAGGGTAGTGAAGACTGGTGCTCCTGATTGCCATATAGAGAACATCCAGGGCGAGTTATTTAAAACTAGGATGGAATGTATAAAGATCGGAGATAAATAGAGGAGATGCCTGGGAGCAACAACTACCAGATCGTACTCGAAAAGGGGAGAAACAGCCTCATTAGCATATTTGGTGAATACGACCCGCCCACCCCACCTCACAATGCCGATCTGCCCGTATCAACAGGCAACACGGAAGAACCCTCAAGGCGGCACCGTGCAAGCAAGGAGCAAGGGGGAAACAGGGGGTGTGATGGCAATTAACTTGAATAACATCTGCGGAGACCATGATTGGGGAAAACACAAAGATAATAAGAGACAGTGCATTGCAACGGGGCAATCAGAACGGAGTGAAAAAGGGGGGGATGGAGGTGTGCAACTAAACAAAGTGGGTGTGGCAATAAAGAAAAAAAAGAGGGGGGACGTTCCATCAAACCCCGAATTTGGCAAAGAGAAAACACCCGATGACAGTTACACAAGCAAGAAATGCAAGAAAGCAATTACTGCTAATAAGAAACTGGCAACTGGGAAACAGCCTATTCCATCAGGCCCAATGACAAGATCTAGGAACCGGGTGCAGACTCTGGCCAATCTATAAAGAGGACTCTCCTACTGACCGGCATTTATTGGTTTTATTGTAATTTTATTGACATTTTACTAAATTTTATTAAATTTTTTAGCACTCCCTGGTGCTCACATTTATTTGTTTGGTTTTAAATATGGATATACCCAGGGATCATATTTTTAGTGTAAGTAGGTCTTTGGTTGTTCGGGTTTTCTCCCACGTAAAATTGGAAGTGTCTTGGCGACGTTTCGACGAAGTCCCATTCGTCATCTTCAGGCTCGTGTTTTCAGCTTCGTGCTCCTCGAAGCACGAAGCTGAAAACACCAAAACACCAAAACACCAACCAAAGACCTACATACAAATACCTGCGAAAACCTCAGAAAACAAATATATATATATATAAAATATGCTTTTAACATTTAATAAAAAATAATTAGAAAACAGAATGAATAAAGAATGGAAGCAATATAAAAGACAGTGAAATTTCATTAGAAACTGTTTTAAGCATGTGAATGGCATTCATTAGTCCCTTCCTAATTGTAAACCTGTTGTAAATTGTCCTTGAAAAGAAGGTATGCTATTGAAAATTGAAATCAACAGCAGTTAATACATTAAAAGGAGCTTACATTGAAGAAGTCTTCACTGGGAAAATTTACATATCAAATAATAAAAGCAAGATGATTTGCATTAAAAAGGTGCTCAGCCAATTTATGTTAACAACCACAAAAATTACAGACACATACATATAGAAGCTTTTAAAGAGTATTTGCAGACATAAATAGTCATAAATATTTTTATGGATTAAAAGAAATACAAAGTGCAACATATTTTTACTGATCCATACCTAAAGAAGCCATTGAAAAAGGGGTTTTAATTTGCTTATAAATTACATGATCTTAAAAATAAATACTGATATATACAGTATCTATGACATTTCAAAGCATATGTTTTGTATGGTTGTTCAAAAGTAACTAAACTGGGAAAACAGTCATTGAAATGCCAATTGTTATTCCAACTGTGCAAATGTACAGTAATGAGATTTGAACCAAGAAAGATAGATTCACATGTAGACTAACGCGACTCCATCTGTGCATGGATTTGTGTTCAATGAAAGTATCAACTCAGTGAATGCATTCTTAAGAATGAGCAGGACTCCCATATTAGAGTTATTAGAAACAGAAACAGAAAATACTGTCATTATAGCAATATTTTTACTGAAATTTTTAACATAAACATACTTAATACATGCCTACAGTTCTGGTCACCATATCTGCAAAAAGGATATTGTAGAGCTTTCCAAGTTAAATTAAGCCTTTACATCATAAGATGAGAGACATAATTTCTTCATACAAGATATATTCCCCCCACTCCACCCCCCGTCTTATTATATAGAATGTAGGATCATACAAACTGATTGAGTGATAGGAGGCTTAGAATAGTACTTAATATGAAATTGCTACACGTTAATTCCAACATCCAATGTAACATCGCTCTAAAAATCACAAATAGAAACTGCCTCTTAATATTCAAACACCAGAGGAAACACACATAAATTACCTTCTTTTTTCTTCTTTGCTTCTTCTTCGCTTCTCTCTTTTGCTTTTAATGCTTCATCAGCTTTAGCTAAAAATAATGTATTGACATGGCGATTAGTTCTATAATAAACAGATCTGGAAAATGTAATATACTTAGAAACATCACAGTCATTTGCATCTCTGATGGAATGACCTGGATACCCCTTTTTAAAACTTATATAAATTTAAAATAACATTGCTATAATGAATCCCAGATACCATATGATTATTATTATTATTTTTTTTGGTAAATGACTCTTCTTAAATGTGAATTGCTATTCACAATGTCTTTCCCAAGGACATCCTTCCAAAAGTATCTGCCTTTGGGACTAAAAGAAAATGCAATTCCAGAATGATTCTTCATAGACAGGGCAAAACCTAATCTTTTCAAACAACTCTGAACCTTCCAAAATGTAACAATAAGAAACAGGAAAAAGGAAAAGTGCTAGATAACAAGAAAACTCACTTCCACAGCTTGTAAATCCCTAAAGAAGTTGATTTGGTTTGTCCCACTGTTGATTTAATTGATGAACAATGTTTTTAGGTTAATGGGACATCTCCCAATCTTTGTTATTTTGTCTAAACAAAATATCTTTGCTATTCTTGTATCTGTATAATAATTCTTTCTTGAAAAACAAACAGCTTCAGAAAAATATAGCACCCAAGCTATATTTTAAAAGACATATCCGGAGTTCAGCAAATAATCTGGCCTGCACTGAGCCATCCTGGGACTATTTCAGACTAAGTCCCCATTTCCAGAGCATTATTGTCTAGCACAAAGAAACTATTAAAAACTATATGTGTTTGGTATATTATCCAAATGGGATATAATCTGGAAATGACTATGAATGGAAGGAGCACCCTAAATTTCCTAGAATGCATGATTGATCACAAGATCACTCTAATTTAAATCCAGACCTATCAATTACTGAATTCAAAATCTCTCTTTCTTCCCTCCATAATATGTTCAGGAGAAGTTATATTGAAGGCCATATCTATTTCAAATGCAAGGAGCTGATCTATTTGGGCAGTATTTGTTTCTTTTGCAAATCAGAAGCTCCTTGCAGATGAAGCCTTCTCATTAATTCCTTTCAATGCTGGAAACTCCCAATGAGGAGAGGTACATTTAGTCCTCTTACCATTATCTTTCTTCTGAGTAGCAAAAAGACATTTAGTCAGACAGAATTTATAAATAATTTTTCTACTGGGTCAAATAGATTTTTTTTAAAATGTCATTTAAATGGTTAAAGTGATACTTGAAATAATGCTAGATTGGTTTGTATATGGATACATTATTCTACCCCATTGCCTTGTTAGATGACAGAAAGGAAAAATGAATCTAGAATCTCCAACAACACAGCGTTGCATAGAAGATGCTGTATAAAGAATGGTATAATATGCATGTAATTGGACTATGGGATGAAAGAAATTCTCCATACAGAGACAGAATATTACTTCATGAATAAGACCCTCTTTTTCTTTTTCAGTGCAAACTATAAGGCTGTATTTAATTCATGTTATGAGAGCATTTTTTAAAACAGAATCTTCTTTTCTTTTAGAAATATCTCCTCTTATTACTTAATTATGTACAAGTTGCTCAACTGCAAGGGTTTTAAATACTTTACTACAGATGTTAAAGAAGATTAAAAATATACAGCACAGTAACAAGGGACTATCAATATACTCTGTAAATTAATTAAATTTCTGTTCTAGCACATCATTTATTCTGAAGCATTAATGTCTCAAAGGGGCCATTCTCTTTTATTGCTATCTCACTGCATGATGAGTGAACTTAGAGAATAATCTCTAATAGCATTATAGTTGATGAAATATTAAGTTTTTTTTAAATATTGCTTTGTCAAAAGATAGAGAAGCATAATGTAGGTAGTTACATCTAGACCAGCTCTTACTGTGTAATAAATCCATTAAAGAGCAACAGTTTCAAATACTAGTTTTCTATACCAACCTATTTGTTATATGAATATTCAATTGATTTAGCAACCATGAAAGACATGAATGCCACATGATCCACAAATTTAAAATCTAATATCGCTTTTCAGTTGGTATCTATGCCTTCTTAAAATACACAGCTTAAATACTGATGTTCTGAAATGACAGCACCAATTACAGAGACATCTGTTTCCATTTACAAGCTTTTAGATACACTTAGGGTACATTTTAAATCATGAAATATTAAAACTTCTGCCAGCGATCTCTTTACAAGAATGTATTAAATTAGATAATAAAACAAATCACTGGTAACTATAAAGATTTTTACCTTGTTTACACTTATTCATACTAGTACCAAGGTAAGGATAATAGAAATTCCATTTAAATTTAATTTTAGTTATATGTGTAATTGTAGCTATACCCCTTGAGTTATGGAAATGCTCAGCTTATCTTTCTTTCAAATTACCTTCTCAGATTCACATTCCACTCCTTATAACTATCTTCAATATGTATTAGTAAAGCTCATTAGAATGAAATTTAATAATGCAAACATTAGGTGGGTTTCAAGATCCTCCATTATCAACACAAGATGGATTGCTTATATGTAGCTCTTGAGCCAACCAGGCAAAATTTAGATTCAATAAACTAGCAGGCTTAAATTTGATTTATTTATTCCACCATGCCAGTGCGTTCTTCATAACTGATGTTTTCTGCATAGGAAGAGTTTATTGGATTTTTTAATAAAAAAATAGCTAGCTCATAAGTTAAAAAAAATGCCATCTCATAGTTATACATAGTTATACTGCCAATCTTTTCTCTATTTTAAAATTTAAAAATATTTTATTTTCCATTCCTACTGATTACTTTAAATATGGCAGTTATCCTAAAAATCTGTCTGCCTGTCTACATCTCATTCAGATACTTACAACAGAATGCATAATACTCCCTTCTCCAATTTTTTCCACAATGAGTGTGGAGACTATTGGAACCAGACAGCAGGAGGAGGAGGAGGAGGAGGAGGAGGAGGAGGAGGAGGAGGAGGAGTAGTTCAGTGACAGTGAAAAGAGAGCAAACCCATAAGCAATGGCCATTGAAAGGAAACATTTCAGAGACTCTATCTATAAATCTGCCTGAGAACTTATTTCTGTATCTTTCAAGATTATGTTTTACCTTGATTAGCATTACAGATGTCTTTCTGAAACCCTTGTGGTAGTTCCTTGTTAATTTGCCATGGAACATGGCATTATATATGAGGTACACTGGGCTAAGAGAAGAGAACTGCCCCAAAATCATCCAGTGACCCTTCCATGGATGAAGGTAGATGAGAAACTGGTCTCCTTTCTTTCAATCCAACATCTGAACTGTTATATCATATTAATATGATCCCAAAACTGAAATGTCCTACTTAATCCATTTGGAAACTTACATTCTAAAATCAAAGTTACTTATAAAATTCTTTAATTTTATAGAATTCTATATTTATAAAATATAGAATGCCAGTGGGGGTAAGGCACCAGGCTAGAAACTGGAAGAGTATAAGTTCCATGTTAGGCACAAAGCCAGGTAGGCTCTATACTCCAAGAATATATGGGTGGTGCATATTACTTTCATTAAAAAAAAGTCCTCTAATTTAACCAGGACATAAGAGTCCTGTGAATAACCCACCTCTTAGCAACTTTTTCTTCTGCCATATCTGTCTCTTCAATACCACAAACTGGACAGAAGCACAGCCATTTTTCTTCTTTTAACAAACATTCATTTCTTAGAATAGACCACATATTACTTACTAACTTTCTATCCGAATAGACACATATTAGCATTTCTCCAACAATTTCCCAATTTTTAGTAAACTTTTCACTAAAGGTAGAAAAGTTCATTTACTTGCCCTTTTTTCATCCTTTATGTAGAAATTGTTAATCAAAAAGAAAAAAAGGCAGAAATGTCAGTTCCTTGAAAGAAATTATATTCCTCACAGTATAGTAATAAAGGAGAATATTTGTAGCTCAGGGTTTACATGAGGGGTCCTTGATGATGTTACATAGTCTGGGTAATGAAACTGATGATGTTACCTAGTTGGGTAGTGAAACATCTAAAAGAAAACAAGCAAGCTCAGAGAGCACCGAGGACCCTTCATCCCCACACTGTGTATTTCCAGGTTCTTCCCTACAATGTAGCTGTCAGTGTTGCCTATCCTATGGGCTACAGAACTGTCGCCAAAGCTTGGTATTTAAGGATAGGAACTATAGGAAATAATAACGGAAAGTCAAGTGGAGGCTATGCATATCAAAGCTTAAAGTAATTAATTTTGAAAAGGAAATCTCTTTTAAACAATCTATATTATTTTTTGTGTATCTATGTAGAAAATCAGAGCGCAGTGGCATCTGAAAGACTAATAAATTATGCATTCCATTTATTAGTCTTTAAGATGCCACAGTATTCTGATTCATTAGTTTTAAAAAAGAAATGTTTACTAGGTCATAAACACAAATGTGCACATTGGTCTTTAATAGAGGTAAATTGCAAGATCTTTTTTAATAAATGAGATATCATATAGTATAACATGCAATGTCACACATTAGCCAATTGATTAATGAATCATGTTCAATATAATATAACCTCAAAAATATAGTTGTCCATAGATAGGTTTTGTTTATATGGCACCAACTCCTTATTAAGATTAATGAAACTATGTCAAACCTACAAATAGCATAGATAACTGTCCTTATTTTTTTTAATCAAATTTTATTGGTTTTTTGATTCTTAGAACAAAGTGCTTAAGACACACCGTGGTGCTGGGGTAATCAATCATCTAGAAATAAAACCATATATGAATAACTCAAATCAATACATTAAATATTCCCTCTCTATTTCCCTCAATTAACCTTATACATTTAAGATGATCCATTTCTAATTTAAATTTCTAAAAATCCTAAACCTGTTTTAGGGCTTTGTGAATTTACAATTAACATAATCAAATCTGATTTTAAAGAAACAAATTATCAATTCCAGTATCCCCTCCAAATATATTCTAGATCTCAATCTCTTAAATCCTTAATTTTATCACAAATCTCTTTTATTTCTTCTTCCACTACACAATATATCGCCTAATTAAAATAAAATATTAGTCTATCCTATACATATATAATCCACCCATCCATCAATCTCTTTAAGATCACAAAATAACAAAATAATATCAGACCTTAAATTATTTCAGCCCACTGGGCCAAATTCAAATTTCATCCAGTTAATTATCATACCTAATAACGTCCATATTATCAGACAAGAACATCATCTTACTAATTTAACATACTCAATTAGTTACTAAATCAATCCAGATCTAAAACGCCTCTTCAGTTTTCTTCATTCTATTACATAGTAGTTTTTATACAAATAAACCTATTATTCCAAAGAATACATTCTTAATCTATTTAAAATATGTATTCTAATAATCACCCATTTTTCTCTTACTTCTAACTCTAAATCTTGATCCTTAAATCAATCCATAATTCTACAGTGCCTTTGATCCATCACATATAATTTTGTATTTAACTTTTCAGTCTTATCCTGGCCCTTTTTTTGTGCCAGGCAGGTTTCCATAACAAAGCTTCCCTTTCAGCCAATATGTCTCTCTTTATTGCTTGTAGTATCATTTGAGACAGTAAGAAGCATCCTGTCCTCTGCGTTGGGCATCTATTTCTCTTATCCTTAAAGCTTCGTGCTTTAAAGGCTCAAATCTCAGTCTTTGATTTTTCTGATCCTCAAAGGTATAGACGAAATGCTTGTAGGGTAAAATAAATTCCTCTTTAGTCTCAATTAAATCATCTTCTAGTATATTTTGCTTTATAGAATGGTCAGATGTTGTCTGAAAGTCAATTTGAAGGTTTAGAATATGGCTTCTGACTCTTAATTCTGTAGAAATCCCTCTCATTGTAGTACATACTTTTTCAGTAGCCTCGTAGATCTTTTCCAATATAAGTTTATAGTTCAATTGTGAATAAGGTCTTCCATTTTAATAATAATTGAAGAGAGTCCTTTTTTTTTCTTTTAGTGGAGGCTGTATTCAATAAAAGTAAAGCAGTATCTTTTCTCTTCAAAAGTAATTTGAAGGCCAAGTCCATCTCATCTCCAAACAGTAACCAGCAGTTGCAATATTAACTTTTCACCAGTAGATGTCCTCAATAGGTTAAAAAGCTTTTCCAGACACAATTTTTTCCCCTTTTTCTATCTTTTAGAGAAAAAGGTGGGAAAAGAAACAATCTTCCAGTATAATATGATACTAGAGCTCTTAAAAAAAAGGTTTTTTCTGTACCCCAAAGTAGATAAGAATAAAGTGTAGTCTTTAAAAAAATTTATTTTAACCTTTTTGTTCAGCGCCTTTCTTCCCACACATACCAAAGCTGCTTTTTCAAGACGGGGAAATGATTCCAACAGAGCTTTTACAGGAAAAAAAAAGAACAAAGTAGGGTGAAGAGAGGAGGAGAAGCAGTCTCACCCGGATCATCCTCAGTGGGTCTATTCATGCTTAGATGTTGCTGTGACTTTTGGCTGGTGCAGCAGGGTAATCGGCCATCTTACAGGATGATCTTTTGCTCCGTCAGCCCTCAGGAAATAGCTGGAGCTACGAGAGAAGCTCCCGCCCTCCCGTAGTCTCCAGCAAGCCTCCTCCTTGGTGGTCACCCCTGCAGAGCGACTTTCAACCCACAAGGGGTCTACCGGCGAAGAAAAACCCAGCCGGTGTGAAGACAAGTCTGCAGACACGATCGGAGTCACCGCAAACTGGAACCGGAAGTCAGATAACTGTCCTTATTTAGGAAAAGTTTTCAATAGGCCAGAAATATACATTTTTAACAATAGGATTCAATCATATACTATTTTGATTGTAGGAAATATAATAGTAAAGTGTAAACAAAATCTGAGCAATGTTAAAAATCAAACCAAAGTACAAAATTAAGAAAAATGAAACAAATCTATTGAAAATATGTGCATTTGCACATTTTTAATTTTTGTCTCCCTCTCCAAAATTCACTACCATCCTACATGTAAAATCTGTGAACAAAAGTTCAGATGAACCTAGATTTTAACAACAACAAGAATGTGAAAGGTGTGTTTTTCTTCAGTGTATTTTAGGAGTACAAATATTTACATTTTCCCTGATTTAAAGCACCATCTTATGCATGTTTAACATGTCAATCTCAGTGAGTTCATTGTCAATTAGTTATGTGGAGGGGTGCCCTGCTCCCTCTCCCCTCAAAAAGCTGGAAAAACAGAGTCCTGACCATCATATTATATAATAAATGATATTTTATTCTGTTATATTATTACGTTGATAGTACATAATTAGACTATAATGTTTTATCCAGATCTTTGTTCTAAGTGAAAGCCTCAAAGGAGAGCTTCAAGTTAAGGACAAAGTCATGTTTCTAGATAAATCATCTGGAAAAGATTTCAGTTGCTGTAATTTAACATAAATAGAAAATAGTCATGCTGTGAACATTTCTACCTAGATTCCCATGACCCTTCTTATACAACTACATTTATATTACTTATATAACTATATTTATATTTAGGGGGAAATGCTTTTATAAACTAAAAATAAGAATTAGTAGCGCTGCAAGTAATGTAATAAAATAATTCCATAGACTTTGATTTTGATAAAAATGAATAATAGATTAGAGTAGAAATTGCAAATAAAAAAGTCTAAGAGCTAGAATACAACAGTATTAAACTTCTGATTTTATTTTAATGACTACCATTTAGGTACTGTCAATGAATCATGAAGGCAACACTTATTCATAAAGAACCAGTTATTCACTAGATGGCGCAACAAGAATAATTTATATCTTTATTTAACCATGCAGTGTGTCTGTTGGAATGAAACAAGTGCAATCACTCATTTTTGGTTGTTGGCCTAATCCTGAAGTATTAAATTAAACTAAAATCTTTTCATCTGTTTGCCCATGAATGCAGCTAGAAAAATTTATGCTGGAATAAAATTATGCTAAAGGAAACAATACTTTTAATAAGAACAAGAAATTAGAAAAAGTATTGCTTCAAAGCAAGCAGATGATATTCGTTTTGACTGTATTTCTGAAGATGCAATTATATTTTGGAAAATTTATATGAAAATAGTGCTTCTAAATACTTGTTTTCACATTTTTTCTCAGATTGAATTAACATATATTTATAGTTTTATATATACAGCAAATACGATTAAACTTGCTGAAAACTATCTATATGATTCTTGTCCATTTGTTCAATAGATAATGTCATATACTAGTTATATAATTATTTTGTTCATTAGATACAAAAGATACACACATATATCACCAAACAATATTTGGAATCATATTAAATAATGCAACATCATCATAGGAAGGTCCAATAAACATGGAGTTTTTCAAATAGTGCCTTATCGTTGTCTTTGTGCCACAAATAATTTTACTGAGAAACAATATAAGTGAATTTAAATTGTGTCAAGTTTTGTTACCCTGGGATTTTTCACATACACATTTCTAAATATAATATAAAATATATCTTGGAGCCAGCAAGCATCTTCTAGATCTAATAATTTAAATTATCTGAATCTAGAAAAACTAGATTTACCAGGAATGTTAACTTTCTAATCTTAGACCTGTACAGTGGGGGGAAAAGACAATAGAATGCAAACATACAACTTTTAGAAGTGAGATGTGATACAATCAGATAAATATCCCCAAGGACCTTCCAAATCCTGGTTATTACCTACTGTATTAAGACTGTGTTTCTCATCACTTAATGCTTATTTTCATCACTTTGCTTAAAATATTGATAATCAATTAGAGCTACGTCTGTTTTGCCACCGAATCTGTGTCACAGTCTATCAGACTGTCAGGGCCAATTCAATCCTCATTCAAAGTTAATTTTTTCTTCATAAATCTGCCTTTCGAGGAGTCATTAGGCGCAGAACATAGCCTGAGGTGCAATCACCTATTCTCTTTCATTAGTGGCAGGCAGAGTAGGTGAGGGAGATTATTAGAACTTTGGAATGATCACAAAGCAGCGTGCTGCCTGTCAGATCCCCCCAACATTTAATTCATCTAGCCAACTCACCAGCACTCTTGCCAGCAGTTTTAAATGGACATTATTCATGAACATCTGTGACATGCTGAATATTCTGTGCTACAAATGATGAAAAAGCAAGGCACCCTTTGACTTTAAAATTAATTCTATGGTCAAAACAATTAATGATATAACCAACATGCTTGGGATGTTATTTTCAGTCAAGGAAAAAAAAAGATTTTTTTTTTTTTAAAATCAACACTATATTTTTTAAGATGAAAATCATTTCAATGTACTAAGTCTTGCAATAAAAACTAATGCAATGTTTTCCTTATTTGGGAGGTTAATTAGTTTTATTTCTGCTATTTAATATAGTAAGTGGTTAGTTAACCACTTTATAAAAACCTTTTGATGTGGTTATGAAGAGGAGTGAAATGAATTTATATATTTAATTTTAATACAATACCATGTTAGAGTGCAGTTTTTTCTCATAATGGGCAACCATATATAGCAGATAAAAACATTATTTCCAATGATAGATAGATAGATAGATAGATAGATAGATAGATAGATAGATAGATAGATAGATAACCTTTATTGTCATTTTTTTCCTGTGGGCAAAACGGCACACATTAAAAACGAAATTTAGTTGCTTCCTCTCAAAGTGTACATATAAGTGTACATACTTATTATACATATAATATGCCTGATATTGAAAATAATGTTTTTATTTGTTATAGATTTGCTCATCTATACGGAAAAAGAATTATAAACATTGGGGTGGCCTAGAAGTACTGTTAATAAACAAAAATAAATCTCCCTTCAGGTAGCTCATTTTGTAATAAAAATACTAAAGATGCATAGATCGTCAGATCTGATTTCCAAACAATATCTCAGAATACACAGGTATGTAGATCTAGCAACTCTCTGCATCACCATGAAGTAGTTATGTCTTTCTCCAGAATTACATTACTGCAGTATTGCAGACAAGCACTTTTTATATTCCTGTCCACTCCAAAGCAATATTCAGAAATCAAATTTGAAGCACTGCCCAGCTGTAGTGTGTGTGTGTGTGTGTGTGTGTGTGTGCCCGTTTGTCCTATTTACCTATAGGAAGATAACCCTGAAGTAAAGACCTATCTCCCACATTCAAAAGGCAAGATAACAAAGAATGTGTTTGCTTCCTTTACATTAACTACAACTAAGATGATTCTTTCTTTTAGAGAATACACCATTTGGGTAAATATTGTATTATTAATTAAAACGGTCTTTAGCATTCAAAAGATTGGACACAAATCCCTTTCAAAGAAAGTTATTATGCATTACCCTAACAAATGCATACAATCAGAAACACATACAGATACACACATAATGCCAAGAATCTAAGTAGAATCAATGCAACAGATAGATAAGATACTATTGGGTATTCATAGATATTTTAGAAAATAAAAGAGTTTGAAGAACTGAATGTCCATGACTACATCCTCTAGAAAAAGACTTAAATAGGTTACTGTCAAAGCAAGGGTAACAAGTCTTTTAATTAAGAGAATCAGTGAATTCAGTCAAGAATAAATTGAATGATCATAACTTAAGATTTAAGCAGAAAAGGATATATTTTAAAAAAGTTCAAACTGAATAAATTATTGCAGAGGATTAAAAAAGAAAAGCAGATATCCAGATATAGCAGACAACATTGGGGAGGGTTAAACAGATAAAATCTAAATAAGAAAAAAATGGAGAAATTCAAAAGAAATAGGGGCAGTCCTCGACTTACAACAGTTTGTTTAGAGACCATTCAAAGTTACAACAGCACTGAAAAAAGTGACTTATGACCATTTTTCACACATGACCATGGCAGCCTCCCCATGGTCATGTGCTGAAAATTCAGGTGCTTGGCAACTGACTCATATTTCTGACAGTTGCAGTATCCCAGGGCCATGGGATCACCTTTTGCAACCTTCTGACAAGCAAAGTCAAAAGGGAAGCCAGACTCACTTAACAACCATATTACTTACTTACAATTGTAATGATTCACTTAATAACTGTGGCAAGATGAGTCTTAAAATGGGGCAAAACTTACTTAACAACTCTCTTGCTTAGCAACACAAATGTTGGACTCAGTTGTGGCCATAAGTTGATGGCTACCTATAATAAGTATGGAAATGTGAAAGAGTCTGAATAGAATATAAAGGCAGAAGATCTAAAATTAATACGAAAGGAAATATGCAAAATATATATCATATTAATTATCTTAACGTATGTAAAGTAGCCAGTTCTTTAAAAAAAAACCTAGAAAAGCAAATGTGAAATTACATGCTGTATTCCTATTTCTCTCCACGCTTAATTGAAATATCCTTGTCTGAAACTTTCTAGAAGTATGCCACTTACATAGCACAAGTTTTATCTTTCACAGTAGATAAAAAACTTATAACAGCCAAAAAATAGAGAGTTTGGTAGCACCTTTTGTGACTTACCAATTGATTAAAACACATAAGGTTTTGTGTGCTACACTTGAGTTTGCCATTGTGCAAATCTTTATCATTTAGACTTTAATATATTAATTTTATTTTACTTG
Source organism: Crotalus tigris (assembly GCF_016545835.1). Lineage (NCBI taxonomy): Eukaryota > Metazoa > Chordata > Lepidosauria > Squamata > Viperidae > Crotalus > Crotalus tigris. Next base: position 236,920 of record NW_024097621.1, read on the forward strand.
AATAATTAAGAAAAATGTAAGTTCAAAATCAGTGAAAGAAGATCAGTAGTTCAGATTTAAATGATATTGTTATTGTTAATGAACGGAATGAAATATCTGACTGAAAACTTAAGTTATAATGGACAAAAGTAATTTGCCACATTAGAATGTTTAGACTGAAAATCTGAGGTTAGGATGATCTAAATTTTCATTAAGCCAAGAAAATCCCTGAATAGTCTTGAACCACTCACTTATCTCAAAACCACAGAACCTTAAAGAGTCATTGTAAAGAATATACAGGAGAATATAGCTGAATATACATCAAGATTAATAGGAAGTTATATGAATATGGATGTAATATATACATATTTAAAATCTAAATGGGTCTGAAAATAGGATTAGGATAAATTGGTAGAATTGCTGGAAACAGGTTGTCTATAAAAGCTTTAAAAAAGGCTTTTCCTTTGGTCCTGAAACATCAGAGTCACATTTCTTGCAAAAATGGAATCTTGATGCTCCTATATCCTGTATCTGTTCACATTGTACCAATTAGCAAAAATGTTTTTATTTAAGCATAATGTTTGTGTCCCCTTTATGGATTACTGCCTTGTCGTGGCGAAGGGGCTTGCGTAACTCAATGAAGCTATAAGCTATGCCGTGCAGGGCCACCCAAGACGGACAGGTTATAGCAGAGAGTTCTGACAAAATGTGATCCACTGGAGAAGGAAATGGCAAACCACTCCAGTATCTTTGCCATGAAAACCCCATGGACAGTACTAAAAGGAAAAAAGATATGACGCTGGAAGATGAGCCCCTCAGGTCGGAAGGTGTCCAATATGCTACTGGGGAAGAGCAGAGGGCTAGTACTAGTAGCGCCAGAAAGAATGAAGCGACTGGGCCAAAGCCGAAAGGACGCTCAGCTGTGGATATATCTGGTGGTGAAAGGAAAGTCCGATGCTGTAAAGATTTTTTCTCCATAGGAACCTGGAATGTAAGATCCATGAATCAAGGCAAGCTAGACGTAGTCAAAAAAGAGATGACAAGACTGAACATCGACATCTTAGGAATCAGCGAACTAAAATGGACAGGAATGGGTGAATTTAACTCAGATGACCATCAGGTATACTACTGTGGGCAAGAATCCCTCAGAAGAAATGGAGTAGCCTTCATAGTCAATAAAAGAATAGGAAAAGCAATACTGGGATACAATCCCCAAAATGACAGAATGATCTCAATTCGAATCCAAGGCAAACCATTCAATATCACAGTAGTCCAAATCTATGCCCCAACCACTGGTGCTGAAGAGGATGAAATTGACCGGTTCTATGAAGCCCTACAGCACCTTATAGAATTAACACCAAAAAATGATGTCCTTATCATCATGGGGGATTGGAATGCTAAGGTAGGAAGCCAAAAGATAACCGGAATAACAGGCAAGTTTGGCCTTGGAGTACAAAATGAAGCAGGGCACAGGCTGATAGAATTTTGTCAAGAGAATACGATGGTCATAACAAACACTCTTTTCCAACAACCCAAGAGACGGCTCTACACATGGACATCACCAGACGGTCAACATAGAAATCAGATTGACTATGTGCTCTGCAGCCAAAGATGGAGAAGCTCTATACAGTCAGTAAAAACAAGACCAGGAGCTGACTGTGGCTCAGATCATGAGCTTCTCGTTGCAAAATTTAGGCTTAAATTGAAAAAAGTAGGGAAAAGCACTAGGCCACTCAGGTATGAACTAAATCATATTCCTGATGAATATACAGTAGAGGTGACAAATAGATTTAAGGAATTAGATCTGATAGACAGAGTGCCTGAAGAACTATGGATGGAAGTTCGCAACATTGTACAAGAGGTAGCAACTAAAACCATCCCAAAGAAAAAGAAATGCAAGAAAGCAAAATGGCTGTCTGAGGAAGCTTTGCAAATAGCTGAGGAAAGAAGGGAAGCGAAAGGCAAAGGAGAAAAAGAAAGATACACCCAATTGAATGCAGAATTCCAGAGAGTAGCTAGAAGAGATAAAAATGCCTTCTTAAATGAACAGTGCAAAGAAATAGAAGAAAACAACAGAATAGGGAGGACCAGAGATCTCTTCAAGAAAATTGGAGATATGAAGGGAACGTTTCATGCAAAGATGGGCATGATAAAGGACCAAAATGGCAGGGACCTAACAGAGGCAGAAGAGATTAAGAAGAGATGGCAAAACTACACAGAAGAACTATACAAGAATGAGCTTAACATCCCAGATAACCACAATGAGATGGTCACTGACCTCGAACCAGACATCCTAGAATGTGAAGTGAAATGGGCCTTAGAAAATCTGAGCAACAACAAAGCTAGTGGAGGTGACAGTATTCCAGCTGAGCTATTCAAAATCTTAAAAGACGATGCAGTAAAAGTGCTACACTCAATTTGCCAGCAAATTTGGAAAACTCAACAGTGGCCACAGGATTGGAAAAGGTCAGTTTACATTCCAATTCCAAAGAAAGGCAATGCCAAAGAATGTTCAAACTATCGCACCATTGCACTCATTTCACATGCTAGTAAAGTTATGCTTAAAATCCTACAAGCTAGACTCCAGCAGTATGTGGATCGAGAACTACCAGAAGTACAGGCAGGATTTCGAAGAGGCAGAGGAACTAGAGATCAAATTGCCAACATACGCTGGATCATGGAGAAAGCTAGGGAGTTCCAGAAAAACATCTACTTCTGCTTCATTGACTATGCAAAAGCCTTTGATTGTGTGGATCACAACAAATTGTGGCAAGTTCTTAAAGAGATGGGAGTACCAGACCATCTCATTTGTCTCTTGAGAAACCTATATGCGGGTCAAGAAGCAACAGTGAGAACCGACACGGAACCACTGATTGGTTCAAAATTGGAAAAGGAGTCCGGCAAGGCTGTATACTGTCGCCCTGCCTATTTAACTTATATGCAGAGCACATCATGAGAAAGGCAGGGCTAGATGAATCAAAAGTTGGAATTAAGATTGCCGGGAGAAATATCAACAACCTAAGATATGCAGATGATACCACTCTAATGGCAGAAAGTGAAGAGGAACTAAAGAGCCTCTTGATGCGGGTGAAGAAGGAGAGTGTAAAAGTTGGCTTGAAACTCAACATTAAGAAAACCAAAATCATGGCATCGGGCCCTCTCAATTCCTGGCAAATAGATGGGGAAGAAATGGAGGTTTCTTTTATTTTTCTGGGCTCCAAGATCACCTCAGATGGGGACTGCAGCCAAGAAATTAAAAGACGCTTGCTCCAGGGGAGGAAAGCTATGGCAAATCTAGACAGCATTCTAAAAAGCAGAGACATCACCCTGCCAACAAAAGTTCATATAGTCCAGACCATGGTTTTCCCAGTTGCAATGTATGGCTGTGAAAGTTGGATCATAAGAAAGGCTGAGCGCAAAAGAATTGAGGCCTTTGAACTATGGTGCTGGAGAAGACTCCTGCGAGTCCCTTGGACTGCAAGGCGTTCAAACCGGTCAGTCCTAGAAGAGATCAACCCCGACTGCTCTTTAGAAGGCCAGATCCTGAAGTTGAAACTCAAATACTTTGGCCACCTAATGAGAAGGAAGGATTCACTGGAGAAGAGCCTAATGCTGGGAAAGATTGAGGGCAATAGAAGAAGGGGACGACAGAGAATGAGATGGCTGGATGGAGTCACTGAAGCAGTAGGTGTGAATTTAAATGGACTCCAGAAGATGGTAGAGGACAGGAAGACCTGGAGGAACGTTGTCCATGGGGTCGCGATGGGTCGGACACGACTTCGCAATTAACAACAACAAATGTTTGTGTATAAATTTGCCAGCTGCTAATTTGAATGAGTGATATCTTTTTTCATTGTTGCTTTATTTTATTAGCAGTAAGCCTGACCATCATTTCTCAGTGGAATATGATCTATTCTAGTCTGAGCAATCTCACAATAGCACTTTGCAAATGGTTTAATGATGGAACTTGAATTGCAACAGCTAAGAAGGTAGGTTGAATTTTTGGTTCACTATCCAGTGAATGCTCAGGTCCAGAAAAAACACAGGGAAAGTAAGCTTTTGCCTCCTTGCTAGAGAGCAAGTGCAGATGAAAGCCATTCCTTCAAGAATCCAAGGGCAGAAAACCAGAGAACCCTGTCCAGGGTCATAGTTCTTAGAAACAAAAAGCAGAGCTAGATGGTGGACAGCTGGTTTCTGTGGTCTGTGTTAATTGAGGATTCAAACTCCAACATTCTACAAGCCAGTCTGAAAATGAAACAAGTCTATGGAAATGCAGGTCAATTCTTAAAGTTATTTCAATGGTCCTGGAGGCAGCTCCTAAGGAGCCCCAGTTGCATGTGTGGCTATAGTAAGGGCACTATCTTTGCTTCCTGAAAAGTCTTTACTATGGGCTTTGAAATTTCTGCATATCCTGGGGCTAAGTGCCCTGCCAGGATCAGGCTCCTCATTATCTGAGTCTGTCCTCACCTGCTCCCTGCTCTGCTTTGGTGACTGGTTCTCTTCTCATAGTCTCCTATACTGATTCATAGGAGTCAGAGTAAATCATAAAAAGGAAAGTATGAATTCAGTAATTAATAACCACTGGTCTGCTGAAAAAGATATATCCTTAACGGAGAGAACTACAAGCCTCCAAATGGTTGCTTCCTGAAGTCTGTCAACCTCAAACATGCAAATTAAGGTATGTAACAAATGAAATATGATTCTTGACACTGTATCATCTAACTTTTCTCTGGAATGGATATCAACATTATTTCCACCCTTTGTGACACTACTGCTCTGTCCAGATAAAACAGAGAGCGATTTCAACATCTAGTCTGTAATTTATCTCTAAAAGATAAACTGTGATGAAGATTATAAAAAAAATTACTTCTGCCTTATAGAAAATTAAGGTAAGTATGGAAATAAAAGGAAGGAGGCACCAAACCAAAGTATAAAATTGAGTTAAGTTTTTATTTTGCTTTTTGTTTGTGATATTAGTACAGTTGAGGTAGGCATCTTCATTTCATTTTATTTATTGAGGATTTTTAAATATATTTTAAGTTTTTCACTTTAGATCTGTATTCATTATTTACATATTTTCTTTGTGCGGATTTAAGATGAGAAAGTGATATTGAAAAAACTTTTGTCTCAAGGAGGTGTATCTTAAATAGTTATACTACTAATGAATTGCTGTCATTGAGGCCTAGGAGATAGACTGGATAAACTATAGGTACATTAGTAGATTCTCAAAGCACATGGATTTGTTATTCTTAATAGGAATTTTACAACTGATGTGGAATATGAACACTGTGCCAGTGAAAGACAATTCATATCCACATACCACATACGTGCCTGCCTGCCTGCTTACCTATCTATCTTCTCACCCCTATGGATGGTATATTGTGCAGATGTTCCTGTACACCAGGGGTGTCAAACTCAATTTCATTGAGGGCCTCATCAGCATTGTAGTTGCCCTCAGGGGGGCGAGTGTGTGTGGCCTACTGGGTGGGCGTGGATGGAGTGGGTGTGGCCTACTGGGTGGGCATGGCCAGCTCTATATTGTTCACGTCAAGGTGCCTGTGGGGGCCTGGGCAGGAGTGGGACAGATCTGAGGGTCTCTGGCAGAAGGGGGTGGGACCGGGGCAAGGCATGGTCCATTTCTTCATTCCTCACAAAGGGTGACACCTCCCCAGCATGGACCCAGGGGGCAGGGCCAACACTGCAGGGGCTGGTCCCTTGCTGTTTCCAGACGGCCTTGTGGAGCTAAGACTGAATGCATTTCAACATAGATGGCCACCACAAAATTGTACATTGGCTCCCAGCCGGCCTGAGCCAGGGCCAAGGCAGTGGGGGCTGTTCCCTCACTCTTTCCAGGATAGCTTCGCGGGCCACATGAAACCACCTTACGGGCCGCATCTGTCCCCCGGGCCTTTTGTTTGACATGTCTGCTGTACACAATGCCAGCTACTTGGTTGTGCTGTTCAGTGTAGCCTGTTCCTGCTTGAATCATATATATCAGTGATGGCGAACCTTTTAGAGACCAAGTGCCCAAATTGCAATCCAAAACCCACTTATGCATTGTCAGGTGCCGGGTGGGTGTGGCCCATTGGGTGGGTGTGGCTGCGGTGGTAACGGCAGACTGGGTGGGACTAAATAGTTCAATCAATCAATTCCAACTTTGCAAGATCTTTTTTTTCTCCGCGAGAAGTTGAAATTTATTGATTGATTGAATCTTTTTTTTTTGTACACGAAGACGGAGGCCTAAAGAGAAAAGGTTTTATAAAACCCAGCTGAAGGCCTAGGACTGGGCAATGGCAGGCGTGCCCACAGAGAAGGCTGTTCTTCACATTGCACTTTTCTGGACAGAGAGCTCTTATGTTGTTTCTGGGATCTGTGGGAACCACTCTCCCAGCTTAGGAATCACAATCCTGAGTGCTGGGACTACTTTGATTCAACCATGACATACTTCCACAACATGAGACTTTGATAGTTTAAACTATGTTCTAGGAACATTAATTCTGAAATTTAAAGATTGCAAACCAGCCAATTCTATATAGTATCTGAATATTTCTCTTCTAAGGAATTTTCCTTTTGTGGAATTTAGCAAGAAGAAAATTCTTCCTCCTCCTCCTAAATCAGGTTTCTACTAAAACATTAATTCTCCAGGATATATTTAAAGCATCTAGCCAAGTCACTTCCCAGAGCAATAAACAAACAAACAAATAAATGTGAAAATTTTAATTTTATATAGTAGGAAAAGACAAATATTCAATTTTGTTATAAGCTAGGGCAAAAAACATCCCGATACGTTACAATATGGCCCGTGATGTGATCGGGCTTGACACCCTGTCAAAGATGAATCATATCAAGTATTTACAGCACAAAGCTTTCATTAGGGCTACTACAATTGACTAAATTGTGGCTAACACATTTCACATCAGTGCCACTAGGAATCAGGTGGGAAAGCTTTCAAGTTACTGGATCATTTTTTTTAACAAGTAAAAAAACAATTAAATTTGATACCAGGAGTTCAAGACAATAATGAATAGTTAATTACTGAGTCAATTATACATTTTATACTTTTTATACTCATTTATGTAGAAAATTCTGCTATGGAATAGAAAATTATTAATTTCTTGGGAAATACTGAAATGGAACTGATTTACTAGGAAGATAACAATAAATTGAACATTAATTCACATGATAAGAAATTGTTTTACATGACAAGAATCTATGAAATTGGGAAACACTGAACCTGGTGGATCTGGAGAGCAGAACATTCAAAGACCTGCTAATACCAATATAATTAGACATCTATAATGCAATCTGCTAATGTCTAGCACCAGGGAAATCAGGAGATCCAAGCAGTTCAAATGGGTATAAAGATTTATTACAAATTTAAGCTTGCAATAAACTGTAATTCATGGTGGGGTAGACCTAGATCTCTTGTGGATGTGAAGTGAGTCATGACTGATGATGCGTTTGACCCCTCTCTAGGGCTCAGCCTGGTCATCTCCTATATCATATTTCTTTTATATTTCTATGAGTTATAGTAATCTTAAAGCCCGACAAGTTCCATCTAGATGTGCAAGTTATAGACTAGAATCCTTGCTCAATATATATTGTAAAATATTAACTTCATCCTAAATCAAAGATTACGGATTTAATACATTCATCTCAATCTAGATAAAATAAGCAAGCATCTGACAATATCTGCTTTGTGATTGATATTCTGGATACCATGGCAGAAAAATTAGAATCAGTTCTAAATTTGCTGGATGCTAAAAAGACCTCTGATATGGTTCACACTAAATTTATGGAAGGTGCTCTAAAAAGATAGAATATTCTACTTTCTTTGTTCACTGTTTTCAATTTGGTAGCTTTAGTGCAAGAGCACTTGAGTGCAGTACAGCGTGAACCCCTTTGCAGCAGGAAGTCAGCCAGCCTAACAATGCAATGCAAAGGGGCTTCTTGATGGACCACAAGTCTGGAATGACAAGAAGCCCATTTGCACATGCTGCTTGGTCAGACTGGACTTTGCCCCAGAGCCATAGCTAGCCAAGAAACCCTAAGTTGCAGCCTATTTTTTCATCAACCTCCCTGCATTCGCATGCTGCACGCACACATACCTCACACTCTTTTTCCTGGCCTTCTTGAGCTTCAGCCCCTCTGCAGCATCTTTCAACTTATGCATGGCCTACACCAGGCTGACCAGGATCTTCTCAGCTTCCTCCCCCGCAGCACCCCTACACTTGTTACATAGGACTCTCTCCACTTCCCATGCATCTGGAGCTATGAATGCAATCAGAACTTCTGGGGTTGCCATTGCTATGTGCCATGGCCACTTGACATCATGCTTTAATATCACATCGCTTAGCAATGAAGATTCCAGTCTCAACTGTGGTAATAAATCAAGGACTACCTGTATTTCATAACAACTTACTTTTATAAAATATGTATTTATAAAAGCAAATGTTAGTGTATTAATATAACAATGTAAACAATCAGACTTCTGGTTTGACATCGCGGCCGCCGCAGCTGCTGGAAGGCGAGCTCCGTCTTCCACGTTCGATTTTGCATTGCTGGGGGACCCTGGAAAGGTCGAATGTCGACCTGTAGGGCGACAAACAAGGATCGCGGGAAGGCGGTAGCCCTTCCACTTGATCGGGGGCAACCCTCCAAACTGGTGGACGAAAGACCGGCCATAGAAATATGGCCCGTCACTAGGCTGTAGACAGCTCAAACTTACCACCAAGCACTTCTAAAGAAGCGTGTATGAGACTGGGTGAGATCTGAACCTCTCTTCAATCCTAACTATCTTTTCTACCTGTATAAGCTGCCCAAAATATTTTTCCCCCTGTGGAGAGAGGGAAGGGAAATCCTATCCCACCCTCTAAGAGCAATGGTGACTGACTATTCAGGGGAGTTTAAAACGCTGAAAGAATAACCTTATTTTAAGTGGATTTATATGTTTCTAAAATTTGTGTACCAAAAGATTTCTTATCCCTATTAAAGATTTGGATTTTTACTTACAAAAAAGAAGTAAAATTGGAAAAAGAATTATAAATATTTTGGACTTAAAAATACCTTAAATGGCATTGGTGACATCTTGTGGCTAAATCTGATACTATAACCTATTACTGTCTAAGAGAGACTTGGCTTTTTTTTTTTGTAAAAATTTTTATTTTCAACTTTATAATACATAACAATCTTACAAATACTTCAGATAAAAAATAAAACAAATTGATACATACCACATTCGGTCTTGCCCACCCATTTCCCCCCAAACCGCATCCCACCTCAAACCAACTTACTTCTTTCCCTCTTTTTCTTCACTCACCCCCTCTCCTCCTTCACCTCAACCTTCCTACTTACTTCTCACCTTCTTTTCCTCCCTCTTGATGCGATCCAGGGGAAATGCCTGAGCAGTTCCTCTCTCAAAATTAAAACATTAATATTATATACAATAAGACTATTTCTACTTTATCTGAACTACTTAAACTTCAACCCATCCACCCCCACCCCCTCCCCCCTGCCCCAACCCCCCTCCCCCCTCTCCCCTCTCCCCCCTCACCCCCCTCCCCCCGACTTCCCAGAGCAAAATACAGGATTATGCAAACATATTAAACATAATCTATTTAAGTTTACTAATTATACAATGAACAAAATCATAAAAACCCTTAACTCTCTTCAAACTTTGACATCATAAGTTTATAAACAAAATCATTACTCATAGAATAAGTGAAACTTTGTAGTTCCATATTTCTTCTGAACATATTCTATCCATCTTCTCCATACATTAAAATATCTCTCTTGTGAATGGTCCTTTAAATAAGCAGAAATTTTAGCCATTTCTGCTAAATTAGAAACCTTAAATACCCATTCTTCTAAAGAAGGCAGAGTATCCTTCTTCCAATATTGACCCACCAGTAATCTTGCTGCTCTTATTAAATTCAACATTAAGATAGTTTCTTTAACATTAAAGTTCACGAAAATTCCCAAAAGAAACAGTTGGGGAGTAAACTTAATCTTCCTTTTAAAAAACTTTTGAATGTTCCACCGAATCATAACCCAGAAGGCTTTAATAACTTTACAGGTCCACCAAACATGGAAACAGGTTGCATCCAAGCAACCACATCTCCAACATTTAGGTTGCAGGTTCGGGTACATACAAGACAACTTTTTAGGATCCAAATGCCATCTATAAAACATTTTGTAAAAAATTTCCCTCAAATTCTGAGCCTGTGTAAATTTAACATTTCTAGTCCAAATTTCCTCCCATAAGTCCAACGAGATCGGTACTTGAATATTCTGGGCCCATTTAATCATACAATCTTTAACTAACTCTGTTTCTGAATCCAATTTTATTAACTCATTATAAATTCTTTTAATATGGGCACATTTCTGATCCTTGATCTGAATTACCAAATTTTCATCTACTAAAATAATTCCCACTTTCTTATCCAAAGTCCATCTCTGCACAATTTGCAAGTATTGAAACCACGATTGTAAAATGTTTTCTTGCCTTAACACATCAGAAGACTTTAATTGCCAATCAGTACCTGACCAAATAAGTAACTCTTTATATGAAATGTTGTCAAAATTTACGCCCTTAGAAACCCCCTGGATTGCTTGTCCAGGGATCCCCCAAATAGGTATTTTATAATTTAACTTATAATAATATTTTTTTCAAACTCGAAGTAAAGCATATCTTAAAATATGTGACTTAAAGACCAAATCTACTTTCTTATCAAAAATTAAATATGCATGCCAACCATATAATAAATCCCACCCTTCAAGAACAAGAATATCTCTATTTGTTAAATTGAGCCAGTCACTTACTAAAGTTAAAGTGGCCGCATCATAATATAATTTCAAATTTGGTGCTTTAAGTCCACCTCTTTCTCGAGCATCTTGTAAAATCTTAAACTTTACCCTTGATTTCTTCCCGCCCCAAATAAATTTATTAATACTCTTCTGCCACTCATCCAAATTAGCATCCTTCTTTAAAATGGGTATCATCTGAAACAAAAAAAGAAACTTTGGTAGAACATTCATCTTCACTACTGAAATTCTCCCCAATAACGATAGTTGTAGCTTTTGCCAATCATTTAAATCTTTTTGAACTTTAACCCATAAGCGCTCATAATTATTCTTATACAATTTTCCATTAGATGTTGTAATATAAACTCCTAAATACTTAACCTTATTAACTATTTCATAACCGGTTGTTTCAGCTATAAAATCTTTTCCCTTCCTAGACATATTTTTCAATAATATTTTAGTTTTATTCTTATTTACCTTAAAACCAGAGACCTGTCCATACTGTACTAAAATTTCAACCAAATCTTTGACCGAATCTGTTGGATGGGATAATGTCACAACCAAATCATCAGTAAAAGCTCTCAGCCTATAATCAATTTTACTTATTTTTATTCCTTTTAATCTAGATGAATCTCAAATTTTAATAAGTAAAATCTCCATTGTTAATACAAATAACAAGGGGGATAAAGGACAACCCTGTCTTGTACCTTTTCCTATTTTAAATATGTCTGTTAATCCCCCATTAATTATAATTTGCGCCGATTGTTGTTGATAATTGGCCTTGAGAGCAGACAAGAAGTTATCTCCAAAATTCATTTCCTCTACAACTTTCAATGGAAAATTCCAATCTAATTGATCAAAAGCTTTCTCAGCATCTATAAATATTAAAGCAGCAGGGATTTGGTTGTTCTTATCCAAATACTCTATTAAATTAACAATTTGTCTTACATTGTTTTTCATATATCTCCCCATTATAAATCCAGATTGGTCAGTATGAATCAATTGTTTCAAAACCTGCATTAATCTATTTGCCAATATCTTTGCAAAAATCTTATAATCTGTATTTAAAAGAGATATACGCCTATAATTTCTATGTTGGGACAGATCCTGGTCGAGAGACTTGGCTTGAAGCCCAAACTACAGATAAGACTCTTTCAACCTTGGCAGATATCAGCTGTGAGAAGCTCAGCTGTGTTCTATACCCAGTGGTAAAATTATTTTCATCTCCTGATTGTAAAGCTTTTAATTTAATACATCACTAAGAGAATATGGATGAAGATCAGGAACAGATTCTTTCTATGTTGAAAGCAATTCATGGAACTATTCTTACAGCTTCTGACAAAATAAAATGCTATAGAAAAGAACAAGATGTCAGTCTAGATATTCAAACCCTAACTTTGACTACAATTAAAGAATCGACTACGCAGAACACAATAGAAGAAGTGGAACAATCAAATACTATGATAGAGGATTCAATGGACCAACAAACACAGTTAATGGAAAACCCACAAAAGGGACTGATGACACTGAAAATGGAAAAGACTTTCTATATAAACCAGAAGAAATCTGAGGAGCAAGAAGAAGAATAGACTGAAGGGAAGATAAACACTTCAGGACAACTACGAGGAGACAGACGATTTGTTAGTCCTCACAAAAGAATGGTGATTGGATGATCTCTTTTATTTCAAATAATATATACAATAACAGAGGGAGATTTATTTGATGATTAAAAGCATGGACATGAAAGGTGAGTTGGCAAAGAAAGAAAGCTAGAACAAGGCTGAAGAAAATTGGGATTTGGATTTATTAGTGAGGATGTTATGTTATTAATTAAAATAGAATATACTCAAACAGACAAGATGTGTACTTTGAATACTAGATTATGTTATGAATTTAGATAAAGAAAACTTTGATCATTTAAAACTTGGAAGTATAAATATTAAAAGTTAAATTTGAATATTGATGGGAAATTAAAAATTGGGGAAAACAAATAAATAGGCTATTGTGTCTATAAAGATTGAATGTAAAAGTAATTAAGATATATATAAGCTAATTTTTTATAAATGTAATAAACATGTCTTTACGTAGTTGATAAAATAAGAACTGTATTAGTTTAAATATGAGATAGTTGATATTAAGAGAAAAAGAGAGGAAGTATTTGATGTTGAAATAAGGAAAATTTTGGTCATTAAATTTAAGACATTTGGAAAGTAGTAGAAAATAAGAATTTTATACTATATTATCAATTAGATGATGTAAGATGGTGAGAAATAGAATATATTCAAATAGATAGGACATGTATTTTGAACATTAGATTTTGTGATGAATTGTGGTAAAGGAACTTTGGTTACCTAAAACTTGGAAATTATAAATATTAAATGTTAAATTTAAATATTGATGGGAAACTAAAAATTGGGAAAAACTAATTACAGGATATTGATTGTCTATAAAGATTGAATGTTAAAGCAATTAGGATATGTATAAGCTAAAAACTATTGATAAAAGTAACAATGTGATTTTTACTTAATTGATATAATAAGAATTGTATTAGCTTAAACATGAGACAGTAAATACTAGAGGGAAAAGAGAGGAAATATTTAATATAGTAGTTTGAGATTTGTACTAAAGACACTTGTATGTTATTGAATTATTGATTAACCCAGTCACCATGTTGCTTTTTAAATACTTAAATGTAAAACTTGAAAATTAATAAAACTTTTAAAAACAACAACAACAATGCAAACAATCAGACTATACTACTTTTAAAACATTGAAGAAAAAATAGATTACAAAATACTAATTGCCAGACAGGATGTGCTGTGACTAGACAAGCTTAAAGTACAAGGTAAACATCTTGTTTGTGTCCTGAAGCTCTTTTCCTGCTTGCCTTGCCCTACACCTTACTCTATCAGTAGGATCCCTTCTGATCTGCTTTAAAACAAGGCTATTGCAATATATTGATCTTCTTCACAGAATAATAAATTTCCAGACAACAGAATGCAAACTGGGCAGAACTGTTTAATTACATCTGTGCTGAAAGGAAATCATTGATCAGTAGTAGTATGGGAAAATAAACTGTTCCCCCCCCCCAAACAAAAACAGATTAAAGTCAATGAAATAACCAACCATGTGCCCCATTTGGGACTTCTCTTAGGTTAGTGCTTACGGACAAGTAAAAGAGGCTATACTGACACATGCTGCTTACCACCATCTTCCTGAAGCTCTCCTTAGCAGTTTTCATGCTCTAAGCATAGTTTTTGATTACTCTAATTAAATTTAATACTGCCAACAGATCTTCCTATTGATCCCTAAAATCTTTTTATAAGTAGAAAATTAAAATCCATGAGTGAGGGCTCTAGAGACAAACAGGTAGTTTTAATGATTTCATCATACCAATTTTCTCCAGTGTTTCTTGCTGTTGGATATTAATATCACAGGTGAATTATTTTTAGAAATGGTAAAAAATTGATTACCTATCATTTTTACCAATATAGTTGCTACTATCTTCCACAATAAATACTGTATTATTTCACTATTAAAAATAGTTATACAGTAGCAAATTAAGGCTTGTATATAAGTGAAGAGGTTTACTGTATGTTACTATACATGATTTCCTTATGGTCCACTACACAACTTTGGGCAGTTTATAATAATAATATTTAAAACTACAAAACCAATCAGTTCAAGCCAACATTCTAGAAAACATTCAAAAACAATACTGTATAACATTTAAATCCTAGTATGAATTTTGAATATATTTTCATTTAATTTCCAGCTTTTACCACACCTATTAATTGTTGCTATACACATCATCAATTACACATTTAATATTGCAAACTGTACATTGGTATGAAATAAATGTCTCAAGAATGGAGTCACAAATACTTGTGCAACAGAATGAATAACTGATTCACAGTCATTTGGAGTCATAAGAATAATAAACCTACATACTTTCTATCATGTTCACATAGTAACTCTCTTTTTAAATACTACTACTATTACTATTGTTTTGAGATCCTGACTTTTTTCTGGCAGAAATATGCCCTGCTCCAGTGACTGTTACTCACAGCACTAACTCTCTTTTTCCTTCAAATAATTTTCATTACTTAATTCCAAATTCCAAACTTATGGTATTTAGCCCATCCATATAAAGACTAGCCTGTTGGCTAATTTACAACAGGACTGAAACCTTGAAAACATGTTCATCTGTTGTTTCCATATAAAAAGCTGTCAAACATCTTTATATTAAACATGGGCTGTTCAAAAAAGAATCATTCAAAGTAAAATAAGCAGATTTACTAGCTATTTTATATTTACAGTTATAAATGCTGCTAGTTCCATTAATGCAAACACTGTTCTAAACCATATACAATAGTAAAATACAACAGACCTTTATGTTGCATAAAAGAATGGCTATAAGATTACATTTCAGTCCTCCACATATTACTAAACCTCATTTCCCAGATGTTTCAGCAGCATACAGTGTCAGAAAATGCTAAAAATTGAGATTTGCCAACATATGGAGGATCACATAGTACCCACTCCTTTATGAAGTCCTTAGCATTAGTATTATGAAGTCTCTTCCAATTTGTATTAGCATCAGATAAACAATAATGTCTTCTTATATTATTAGCAAATACTTAAAACAAATGTTTTTCTTTCAGTTATATTTCAAGTTATAATCCATAAGACTAGTATAGCAAATTATATTCAACAATGAAGCTGTGCATTTTGGAATAACATTTCACAAATATTTAATTTTTTTTTCAAAAGCACATATATTTATATTAATTTAATGAATCAAAGCAGTGTGCTTATCTATATTCTTTCCAATAAGGATGAACTAGCTGTGTAAAATCCAAAATATAACTGAATAAGCCATTACAGAGAAGAATTGCTTTTTGCAATTTTTCACAATTTCTGTATTTTTGTGTAAATCTGAAATATTAAGGAAAATCAAGGATAAGATATTAAATTAAATGGATCATTTAGAAAACTTTAAAATGGTTTATTTTTACAATGAAAAAGGATAGGAAACATCAACCTCATTGTTTCAAGTATTACATGCTTCACCACTCCATTAAAGAATATAATTTAATTAGTTTGTATTTTCTTAGGGAAATCTCATTCAGAGAAATTTTACTGCCATCTATCTAAATAGTAAATAACTATTATTGTCTCAAAATGAGTTTTCCTTTGCCAAGGGCAAATCCACTGCTGTTACTGTTCAGTTCTGTCAGAGAAAACAAGTTAAAAAGGTTATAAAGATACCATTAACAGCATGGGACTGCCTCGTCAGGACTCAAAAGTGCTTAGTAATTGAGGCTTTTATTCATAGTGTATTAAGATCCATATAAATAGCACAGTTAATATGATGCTTTAGGCTTTATTTTGCTGCAATCTGGCAATAATCACCTATAACAGCTGAATTTAGCAAATTTATCTGCTGGAGAGTACAGCTCATTTTATCAGGTTTAAAAAAAAACAAATAAAAAAAAACTAAAGACTTTAAAGTAACAATAGCATATGGCTTAAAGGCATGTTTTAGATTTGACCAAGGCAAAATATGGAAAAGTTTAAAAAATTGTAGCTAATTTGTCTAAATAGCAAATATCTCCTGTGAAATTATCATGGAGTGAGGAGGGGGAGGACAAATATATTTTCCTTATTGATACACTTTATTGTTTTTAGGGGCAGTGTAGTCAACAATAATTGACATTGATATTGTAAAAAATATAAACACATAGCAAAATGGGATCTTATCACACAAGCTGCAGGTTTATAATCTATAGCAATTATAATTAAGTTCTTGATCATTATGACAAACAGAAATCTACACAGATATGTGAATGCTCTCAATTAAACAAAACCACTCTATTACTTAAAGTGTATGAGGCCAGAAGTGTGTTGGTAACAAACAAAGCCAACCTTTTATATGTGAATATAACAACTACTTAGTTCTATCTCGCAATGCATCCTTAATTTGAATCTACAGTTAAGGATGCCTCTTTACATATCATGCAAAAACAGGAAGCTTTGAACAGAAAAGTGAAAATATATTATCAAAAAAGAAGACAAAGAGAAAAAAGATTTGCACAGTATTTTACTACTTGTAATAACACACACACACACACACACACATACACACATACAAAACATAGGTGTTGAGTGAAAAATAATATCTGCACACCTAACAGAAATATTTAATACATGAAACAGGAATTCTTTTGTCACTTGCACTTAGTTCTCTGCATAATCACAATTTACTACATAATTTTGCCAACAATGAACTTGTTTCTTAAAGCTATAACAAAATAATTCCACAACTTTGCTCTTCAAACAACTTTCCTCGGATTCAAACAGATGCCCACAAAACTATTCTCTTAATTTTAGGCAAGGGTGGAAATTGCCTGGTACTAATTCTGAACCGCATAGCAGATCGGTAAGATGATGAGATATAACTTCTTGAGTACCATGTGAGGTCTAACATTGTCATGCTATAGCAAAAGTTCCTTTTTGTTCCAAATGATTAATTGTTGTTTCAAAGTTGTGAGTGTTGCAGTGAGTGTTATCTAACTTGGTAGTGGGTGACGTACAAAAGAATCCATATGGATAAGATCACCTGCATTCCCAAAATCTGTAAATGTGAATTTTCTAATTAAAAGCCTTGGTTTGATTTGGGAGGGGGGGGGGGCGGTTGGTGAACCTTGGTGATTATATTCTTTAGATTTATGATTTGTTTCTGAGACATAATGATAAACCCATTGCTGTGAGAAAATACCTCACCTTAATTCTCATAGTTTGACAACGCTTTCTGGCAAATTTCAGTTGTTGAAATTTTAATCTCTGCTGTAAACATGCAAGGAACTCATTTTGCACAAATTTTCCAGCACTGAAGAACATTAATACTGTAACCCACATGTTCCTTTGAAATGCTAGCAAGTTCTTTCTGAATAATTCACCAGCTGTCCATATATGAATGTTTTGGAGAACATAATGAGTCCCATTTTGGGCACGGTTTTCATTACAATGAAGAGCACTACTGTAGGTTGATTTCTATCATATCTGATTTGGAGATTTTTAATCCATATTCAGTTAATCCATGACTAATAATCAGTTGTTTAAATTGTGATGGTCTTGGAAAGGGTACTTTACAGCTCATAAATACTTCTGGCCATTTTAAAATGTCACTCCCCCCCCCGCTGTGACATTTGGGCACTTCACACTTTAGGAACTTGGCAACTGCTCACATTTACAACTGGTTGCAATGCCCCATGATCATGTGATGCAATTTGTGATAATTTTTGCCAGTTTCCAACAAAAAATAACCTTCTGGGAGAATGGATTCAGACTTACAACCACATGATTCACTTTGCTAACAACATAAATATGATCATAAAATTAGTTTTGGTCATATGGGTGCCTTGCTTTACAGCAGGCATGTCAAACTCGCGATGTCACGTGACATCACGTGATGTATTGTGAATTTTTTCCCATGGCTGGCAAGGGGGTGGGCGCGGTTTCAGTTTGATGCATCTGGCCCACGGGCCAGCAGTTTGACATGCCTGCTTTACAATAATCATAACTTACAACTGAAATTCTGATCCCAATTGCAGTAGTAAACTGTGCACATTCTCTGAGTTCCTTGGAAAAATACTGTATTGGAACTGTATTGCATCCAGTTAAGCAGTATAACCTTACATATATGCAAAAACCTAACATATATGTAAAAATAATTATTTTTATTATTACCATCAATCATGAAAAATATACTTCATAACCCAAAAAAGGAATGACCTATATTATTTATTATTTTTCTCACTCAAAACCAACAAGTGGTTTTCTGTTTAGGAGCAACGTTAATTCTCCTCCCCCTATATTTTTCTGTGCATGTTGAATGTCATTGGAAAGCACAGGGAAGATTACATACCCTCTACTTTTGATCATCAGATTGGCTGGCCAGAATGAGGGACTAGATAGATTTTTGGTCTGATCCACTAAGGCTCTTGTGTTTTTAAGCGAAAATTAAAAAAAACAAACAACCCCAAAATGTATCTTGTTAAATATTGACAACAATGTGTTAAAATATTGTGCTTGTCTGTGAAAAGGACATTGACAATATTAATTCTATTAATTTAATAAGAAATACTAGTTCTCTTTTTATATAATTCTTTATAGAAATATACATTATTATCTAGTAGTGGTTAAAATAAGAATAATTAAAACCCAATTAGTAATATGAGCATTTTAGAAAAAGTAATATTAAAATGTGAAGTATTATATTTAAAATTATATTCTTAAAGCTATAGTTGATTCTTATAATCAACTATAAATCTCCAGGGAGATAAATGCATTTTATCAGGGATGAAAATCTTCACTGTGTTAAAATGAGAATAAAAATTATTACAATCTTATAATTTGGCTTGCAGCATGCAGCATTAATCAGAAATCATAATAAATCCACATGCTCCTTAGACAGCACATTTGTCAAACAGTTTTGTAAGATAATGACATTGACAAATGGGTTTTAACTTAGAAGGGTCAATCATAAACTCATCAAATGCTTCATTTAATTTCTTAATTTAGACAAACATAATTTGTTTATGGGAAAGATATCAGGTGTTCATGAATGAATAATGGCTAGGAAACCAAACTCCATTAATCAGCTCATGATTACAGATGACTCCAAAACTGTTTATTCTAATTTCATTCATTTGGATTAAAGAAAATATGAGCAAATGAAACTATTTAGAAAAATGGCATACACTTCTCTATTTAATAAAGTGGCAACAAATACTATTTCAGTAACTAATACAATTGCTTGAGGGTGAAGGCTTGTTCTCCAAGCTTGTGGGTTGGTTTCCAAACGTTTCGTTACCAGGTTAGGTAACATCTTCAGCGGAGTTTAGGGGATGTCAGTGTCAGTGTTCTTCTGTTTATAAGGGCTTCGTCTAGTCAGTAGTTCTTCTGATGGTGTGATCACATCAGGTGAGGGTCCCCTCAGGTCAGGGCCTTGTGATAGGTCTTGTGACAAGTCATGTGTGGATTTGTCAAGTGAGGGTCTTGTGGTGGGACTTGTGATGGGTCAGGTGTGAGTCACCAGTGAGAGTCTTGTGATGGGTAGGTTACATCAGATGTGGGTCATTGGGAGGGGAAGTGCTGCTTGGGGGGGGCTTGCATGGGTTGGACGAGGGTCGATGCTATCTGTGGTTGGTTGAGGGGTTCATAGGCTGGTTGAAGGTCAACATATCTGTTGATGGAATTGCCCACACCTACCCACAACTAACCTATCACAAGACCCTGACCTGATGGGACCCTCACCTCACATGACCTCACCATCACAAGACCTACTGATCACACAAAGCCCTTATAAACAGAAGCACTGACATTGACATCCCCTAAACTCCACTGAAGATGTTACCTAGCCTAGTAATGAAACGTTTGGAAACGGACATATAAGCTCAGTGAAAGAACCTTTACCCTCATCCTACATCTGAGCTACAGATATTTGGCATAATTGCTTGAGTTAAAAGGTTCTTTTGTCAAACTGAGAAATTAGTATAGATTGCTGATCATGAAAATGCATAAACATGAAACAAAAACTGTGAAAACCATAAGAGTGTAAAAGTGTATATTTCAAATATAGATCCCAAATATAATTGGAAAGTTTTCAGTAAAACCATTTGACCCAGAACTATTAGTTGGAGATCATTTTAGACACTATAAAATTGGTTTCCAAGTAACCAATTTGCTGGTTTAAAACATGACCCAGTCATGAAGTTTTTAAAAGAATACTCATAGGACATATGAATCTGTTAAGAAAGATTTGACTGTTAAGGTTTAAATTTTAATTCATACTCATTTCTTAATAAAAATACTTTAGAATATTTAAAGCTCATATCATATAAGCAAGTGGAAGACCTATTGATCTCCAGATGTGAAAGTCCTAATATTGTTTATTATTGGCTATGTGTATTAAGATTGGTCAGAGTTTAAATCAAACAACATCTGCAGGCCAACATTACAGGAGTCCATAAATTATGTCCAGGCCCATTAATCAAACATTTCTAGCAGTCATCAAGAACACAATAACACTCCCTCTAAACACATGCAGTGTTTTACCTTTTCCATCCAACTAATATAAACTAGCCTTTCTCATGTCTGGTTTTGGTGATGGTTTTGCTATCAATATGTTTAATTTTGAGCCTCCTCTGGTTATCATTTTTCTCTTGTCAGGATAATTGTATATTCACCAAATTAATATTGTCCTTTTGGAACTCTCTGGGAGTCATCTAGAAATACTAGACTTTAGTTCACATCCTACAATGATACACCTTGCAGTTCTTTTTAATTTGCATATACCGTATTTTTCCAGCGTAGAAGACGACTTTCTAAAGCATGGAAATCAGCGCCGAAGTCGGTCTTATTCACCGAGTTGTCTTATACGCCAGAAATTACAGTAGTTTCTGACGTATAAGATGACTTTCTAGGCATGGAACTCGGCGCCGAAGTCGGGGGTCGTCTTATACGCCGGGTCGCCTTATACGCCGGAAAATACGGTAAATGTGTGGTTGAGAGTGTTACTTTTTGAGTATAATGCCCTCTATTTTAAGAGCCTAAAGTCTGATTTGTTATTAACCTTACCAACAGTTCAAAAACCTCTAAAATAATGAAGTGTCTGGTAATACTAAAAGTGGAGTCCATGAATTTACTGTAGTGTTTCCAAAAGGTTGTATGATGGTAACCACAATAAGAGATTTTCCTACGAGCAATATAATCAATCAACTATTGCCTTCAACTCTATAGGCCATGAGTGTCAAACTCGCAATATCATGTGACGTGTCATGACATATCACAACTTTTTCCCCATTGCCGGCACATTTTGACACCCCTGTTATAGGCCATGAGAGCAGTCAGGAGACACCAGCAAATCCCTTACTGCTACAAAACCCTAATAGACTATATACTTGAAAACATGGGCTAACTGATTTGGCTTGCTTCTTTAAAAGTTTCACTTAATTGAACTTGGTTCATTGTGACTTCATAGAGACATCCATGCAATCTTCTTGGTAGCAGTACATAATTTATTTGTACTTCTTTCTTTCAACTTCCAGATCAGTACGCATTCCAGTACAGGCTAGGGGTCTCCCATCCAAGTACTAATCAGACCCAACTTTGTTTTTTTTCCAAGAACAAACATGGATGGCCAGCTGCAGTTTCTAGAAAAATGTGTATAACTTCATTGGAAAGAAATACGTTTTTGGCATGACAAAGAACCAAAAATGTGCACTGGAATATCTGCAAGAAATACCACTTGCCTACAAGCAAGAATTGGTAGGAATAGAAAATGAAGAAGTTCAAATGCTCTGGAACTATAGAATTCAAACTAACCTGTATCCACTATAACGAATCCTGGACTTAACAATTGTGATAAGACAAAAAAGCTGGAGCTTTTTTTTGTCACATATATGTGGAGCTCACTTGAATACCTTGACAAAATCCCCATCAGTCAATTACAAAAGGCAGCTTTCCTTGGAACAGCTTACATCTTGTGACAATACCTTTAATTTAAATTAATGCTTTAAATTAATATTTAATTTTGTTGTGAGTTACACAATGACAATAAAGATATTCTATTCTATTAATATTATTAAACAATGTCTGCCCATCCCAGGTCCTTGGGAAGAACTTGATAAATGGACAAAAATGCCAAATCCAGTCTAAACTTCTATTTGAATGGGTGATCAACCATAGTAATTTGGTTGGTTGTCTGGCTGGCAGGGATGGAGTTATATGGATTATGAGTGGAGAGGAAATTGTTGTGGAGAGATGGTGGTGGCAGACCAGGAAATTGCTAGTCTAAGACTGCCAACTGTTCCCCAAATTATAATTTTGCCTGTGTAGGAGGGAAAAAAACTCCTTTTCCCCCAAGCAAAGATTGGTGTTGGGTAAAAGAAGACACTTTGTTTGTGTATACGAGTCTATATGTATTGGAGGCTTGGATGAAAATGATGCATATGTGAGAAAACTGAGAATGTGTGTTTTGTATACTTTATCTGCTTATCCTCATGACCAAAATGGCTACTGTATACAGTACATGAAAGGGTGTCCTGGCAATTAAAGTATTTTTATCTACCAAAATGTTGCCTAATTCATTTCTTTTCTATCATTTTGCTTTCTGAAAAAGGAATATTTGATTGATCATCTGGGTGGCCTCTTTCTCATAAGAAAGTTTATTTTCTTCATTTTCCAGCTACAAAATTGGTTCTCTAAAAAAAAAAAAAAACCTCTTTTCCTCTCTCAGCACTGTTCTTCTGAAATCAGTACCTACTGCTTCTCATTTTTCATTCTAAGAATCTGTTCTCACCAAATATGTCAGTAATATCTACCACTTCTTCAAATTGCAAAAAAGAAAATAAAATAAAAAGAAATGTTGGAATGTTTACTGTTAGTTGACTGATTACACTGAAGAAAAAAAATGAAGGTTCTTCTGCAGAGTCTTCTCTGTGACTTTATGTAGCCTAAGTTGGAACTATTATTTTTATTCCTCCTTCCAAATGGAAAGAAACATAGATTTTTGCATATAATCACTTTTATTATTTATTTCTTTTGGAATGAAGGAAGTAGCATATTGCCTTTTACTTATAGTTTTGAGAACAAATATTACTGGGGGTTTTTTATAGAGGTTATCAAGGAAGAAGAAAACTTTTAATAACTTTTAGGAAACAACAAGAAAACTGTACAGGCAACAACACAACCTTTTTAAAACATTGTTATAATTACATTTTATTACAGGGTAAACTAGTCCACCTGCAGGTTCTTTCTATCAGGACTGACCTGGTTCATGAGAAATGGTAGTACTAAGGAGAGGAGGCAGCAATCCAGGATATTTTACAGCCCACATGCAGGAACTTACCATGTTCAGACTTAAGGTCATTGCAAAAGGTGGGCTATTTCTACATTTGACCTTCAGTGGGATGTGCAAGGAGTATGCTTGGAAGGGCAAAAAGGAAATGGCACAAATAAATGTAAGGAATCTGTTTTAGGAAAGGACAATGTGAGTATATGTATGGCAGACAAGATACAAATGGACATTTCGTCCTTATCTCTAAACAAGTTATCAGTTGCTAGGGAATCTTGGACAAAGAAGAACAGAAAACTCAAGAGATTTCACCTTATATATTAAATGAAGACTGGAAGATAAAAGATGCATGATAAATATAATCAATTAGAGAACATTTACTAAAATGAATCAAATTTAAATAACACAAGAGTTAATTAAAAGGTTCTTCAAACTCTCCACCTATGCTTTCCCCACCCTTTTAAATACAATATTTTAGAATAATGAATTAGATTCTTATTTGGCATTATTTACAAAACTTGGGAAATATGGTTATTATTTATTTATTTATAAAATTCATAGATTGCCCATATTACCTCAGGGTTCAGCTATACATCAGCTCAGATGAAGAAATACTGGTTGTTTTTCACCTGTTAGATATTTTGGTTAAGGTGCCAGGTTGGAAAACAAAAGACTTTGAGCTCTAATCCTGCTTTGGGTACGAAATATGGCTGGGTAACTTTGGGCCAGTCACTGTCTTATCAGCCCAGCCTGACAAGGTTGTTGTTGAGGGAAAAATAGGAGAAAAAAAATATTAGGTATGTTTGCTGCTTTGAGTTATTTATAAAAAAGAATATAAATATAAACAAATAAATAAATAAGAAAGTATTAGGTCAACTATTGTTGGAAACTGCCAGCTGGATGAGGAGGATGGATCAAGTGAGGAATTAACCTATGGGACCTTATCTGTTTTCTTCCCAAGAGAAGGCAAGTAATCTGGGGAGATTCCTGTATTATAGGCAGAATGCAATAAAGCAGGAATCCCCAACCCCTGGTCCAGTGCTGGGCTGTGGCCCAGTGGAAACCAGGCCATGCAAGTGGCAGGCGAGGATGTGAGCTCGCAACGCTGCATTTGTGTAAGTGGTGCAACCCTCCCCCTCTCCCCCACAGGCCACCACATTGGTCTATAGAGCCAGAAAGATTGGGGACTGCTACCATAAACTAGTTAACTTGAACTCTAAACATGTGGATCTGGTTGCTTGCACCTGATAGCTACATCCCAAATAGGCAAAATGTTTATTTTTTGGAAGCCGTTATGTCTTAAAAGGGAGACGGGGAGATAAAAATGCTTTTTATTTCACATGATTCCCACTACTATGCAACAAACTCCATACTCACACTAATGATATTTCCTATGTCTGCAAGCAAAAAAGAGCACCAAGAATGTCACAGTTCAACTCTGATCTATGATATTCTCTTCTAAGACATCCAAAATATATTGCCAATTTCTTGTTCCAGCAATTTTTTAGTATCACTAAAAAAAAATCACTGGAAATTAGAGGGAAGATTTTAAAATCTCAATACATATAAAAACTTTTAAATATAAACCAAGGACTTGACAGAACATTATTAATATTATTGATATAGGTTTTATATTATTATATTATTTTCATAATGTAAATTACTGAAAGAAGTGCACACTCTCCCTTTGTGGTAATTTTACCTTCCAAAGAAAACCTAAGAAGTAGCCCTATGAATGTAAATAGAGCTAATATTAAAGACAATATTATAGAAATATAAGCAATCTCATACTACTCTTTTTTAAATTAATCATTTCTTATATATACTATTTAAATGGACATTTGTAATATTTTATTTCTTCCCAGCTGATCTTAAAACTGGCTTTGCACAGTTACTAAGCACTGAGCTAAAAGACTGCCCTATTTAACTAAACAATTTTCATTAAAGAAACAAAAAAGGAAAGATCTGTAAAGTAATGAATGATCCTATTAGTTCCACCAGACTAAAATCATATATTCTATGTATGTGGTCTCCTCAGCCACATCTGTCATGAAACATCTTAGCCCCACACACTGTATACCACTTATCATATAAGACTGAGCAAATACAGATTTATCATACTCTAATGAAATGTTGAAGAAAATCATAGGAAAAATGTGCATTTGCAACATCTAATATTAATATATTTGTCTTTTACTATCCAATTCATTTACAGAGAATTTTTTAAAAAATAATTGTGATGTACAACTAAGTGAACTGGCTGTATAATCAGAACATAATGAGTTAAACAGCTAAATATTCAGATAAACTGTCAAACAACTCCATTATATATAAAACATAAATAATTATTCCATCAGTTTTTATCACATATTGCTAATGTCAAATTAACAACTCTATTTTGAGGTCTGCTTTAAGCCATCAACAATTCTATCTTTAAAATATAGTAGTTTGCATGCTTTTTTAGAAACAGGTTTGAAATGCAGATTCCACATGCAGATCAGACAGTCATTTCAACTCAGGACTTTGAAAGCACATATCAATCAACTTCTGCAATTGTTCTTATAAGTAGAAAAGAATCTTTGCAGCATAGAAAATTTTAGACAATATTTTTATACGATTAGCAGAAACTAATTATTTAGAAATATTCACATAAAATATGTTTGTAAAGTATACATTTTTAAAATTCATTTAAAATATGGATTATTCAAGTATGTTTTGAACTAGCAGCATTTCTACTGGGATGAAGTATTTAATATTGTGAATACTGTCTTGTCAGTATTTGAGACAAGAAGAATATATTTAATGTACAAACAACCATGAAACCTTTTACTGTTCTCCATCATTCAATAATTAATGCTGGAAAAGAAATCACAGACACCCAAGTGATTTGGCAACTGTAAGTGACAGAAGCCACGCTAAATCCTCTGTTTACACTGGGGATTAGTTGAGTAGACTATGAGCAGCAAACTGAGCTGTCCATGGTCAAGGGAACCAGTTCCTTGTCAGCCTATAGGGCACAAGGACAAAACACAGTCCTGGTATGAAGTGACCCATAAATATATTCCAGCGAAGGATTTATACAAAGCCAGTCTGCCTCACAGAAACTCCATATGACCATTAACTGGGCTGCAAGGCCTACCAGGAGGCCTAATTACAGGCCTACAGAGCCCAATAACAAAAGCTGAAGAGGTTTAGCCTAGGGATGATCTGCTTTATACTGACTTGAGAGAGTCCATATAGAGTGACAAAAAGAAAGAGGTTTAGCTTTAAAATTCTCCCAAGAGAGACAGCATTGTAACTAAGCCTAGAAAGCCCCCATGCAACATATTTTAGATAGGCTTAAACATACCACCCTCTCAGAATTAACATTCAGGAACTGCCTGCTTAACATCTGCTCAAAGAGAGCACATTGCTGTGATATTGTTAAACTGTATTAAAATAATGCAACACTTATTTATTCTATTAAAAAAATAAGTAAATAAAGTCACTCAAATATGTCATGATTAGTGATAAAGAGGAAGTTCTTAAGGATATAAAATTGCTTCTTTTAAACAAATTATTTGGTTAGTTATTTCTCTACCTATATAAAGAAATATATAATCTGTAAATAAAATGAAAACTATGAAGAACATTAAAAATGTTAAGAATGATGTAATCTATACAAACATGTAATATAATTTATATAAAAAACTTTTTGAAAGCAAAAGTTCAGTGAAATACATAATTGCAACATAAATATAATATTTTAAAAATCCTTTTGAATTCAAAATAAAGAAATACCAGACATAATACTGTTTATATATTTTAAAATATGCTTTAAAATATATTCTTAAACACTGATTTTTAAAAATGTATTACTATTAACATATTACTATTTACATCTGTAATGTTCTTAATCTTTCCAAAATGCTAATAAAAAGGGAGCAAGTTTATATATATATATTAGAGACACAAGTTCAATTTTTTATCATTAATGAAAATATAGCAACATTCTATATGAATATACAAATATACTTCATAAATAAAAGTATAAATAAATATTACAGTATTGAAAGAATCTGAAATCTTTAGAAACTATGTATCTGATCCAAATGGATAAAACTCATGGAATCTATAATATTCTGAAAAACAGGATATTTTAAACTATCATTTCATCCTGAGGTTCAAGTTAAAAATGAATCTAAAATTAAAACAAAAAAAGTCTTGATACTGGATGAAGCAAACAAAACTTTAGCATAAAATTGGAATTTTATTCCAATTTGGAATAGGTTAGGTAAATAAAGCAAACAATATATTATGGATTTGACAAAGAGTTTTCCTTTGTACTAATTTTAGGATATTTTGGCACTGTCTTTTTTTCAAATGAATTGTTACACCTGTCTCGATACTGAAAGGCAGTAATTAATCATATAATATACCAGGGCTGACTTATTAACTATATAACAATAACAAACATAAGTAATGTGGCTGTTGAAGTAAACATTAACCTATCTTACTTTATTTTTTTAATTAATATTTTCATTGCCTTACTTACCAGCAGCTTCAAGGACCAATTGTAGTCTAGCTTTGGCTTGTTCAGCAGCAGACTGGGAAAAAAAAGAAAACAATACAGATGATAAATAATGTATTTGTGCAATAATTAAATGTTGAAATCTGGGTGGATTGAAGTCAACACACAGTTCTCATATTTATTATGGATTAATAGGGATATATGATGTTCCTCTTTATTCAGATTCTGGGATCATATTTTCTGACAATTTTTTTTTTGTTTTCAGAATTTGAATTTTAAAAAAATATCCTAAAACATAAAACATACAGAGAACATCATTATGAACAAGTTTTGCATATAAAATTATAAAAATGTAAATACAAAAAAGGAATTTATCTTATATTGTGACTGATAAAAATAATAGAAATTACTTTTCTACAGTGCTCTAATAAAAGCATACATATTAGTTTATAAAACTGGTTCAGGTCCAAAAAAATACAATGCTTATGTAATACTGTATGCATGAAGGTGGGATAAATATCTATGGTTATAATATTATAACTAAGAAAGAAAAGAAAATATAAATTTTAAAAATGTATAATTTAAAAAATGTTCAGAACAAATTTATCCTTTTGTGGTGCACTCAATGGACTTATTTGTTAAATGTAATGAAGAGATTGGACAATCATTTGTCTCAAATGTTATATGGTTTCCTGTTTGAACAGGAGGTTGGACTAAAAGATCTCCAAGGAGCCTTCCAACTGTTATTTTGTTAAAATGAGCTTTTATTGGAGTCTATAAATATTAGGTATCTTAAAAATAAAGATATATTGTTAAATAGGTAATAGAAATTGGTCATATATGCAGAAACTAACCTTACTCCTCTTCTTAATGAAGGAAGTAAATTACTGGGCAATGTTTATTTGGATAGCTCCAAAACCTTGCCCAGCACTGAAAATCATGCTTGTTATCATGGGAAGCCGGATATATCCCTATTGTAAATTTTTTTTAACTAATCATAGAGTATACTTCCCCAGACTTTTTTTTTATGCTACAGCATTTGAGCACTAAAATGTAAAACTACAATGCTCTTTGTAAAGAATAAGTAGAACCTTACACTGGACTTTTTTATAGATCTTTCCAAAAGCACATCTGATAGCTATATGCCCCTTTGATTCTTATATAATTTCCAAAAACTGAATCTTCTATAGACTGGATCTAAATCCTCAGTTAGATATAAACATGCTACATATTTTCATAAATTCATCAGAAAATTAAAAATAATTTCAAATATTGATTGATAGGTTTCTATATTATTAAAAAGAGAAAA
This sequence comes from Crotalus tigris, assembly GCF_016545835.1. NCBI lineage: Eukaryota > Metazoa > Chordata > Lepidosauria > Squamata > Viperidae > Crotalus > Crotalus tigris. The sequence goes on from NW_024097621.1 coordinate 266,383, forward strand.
TAAGTTTGACTGGCATTTTTTTTCTCAGTCACTAAACATTTGTAAAATATTACCAATAGTCTCACAGTTTTAAAAAGGAATGTGCATAGTAATGTCCAATTTTTAATAAATGCATAACGGTGCTATAAAGTTGAGTTCTGTGCATTTTGTTCACAGCAACTAAAACCTCATTTTTTTTTGCAACTATCTGCAAGTCAGATATTTGCTGAAGAGCACACTAGCTAATATATCTACATCTGTTTTGACAAAGACAAGTTGTAAAAAACATGTTTGTTTCCATTTTTTCCATTATGAAATTGTATTTAAATCATATCCTTTCTACGAATTGAATAATAGCATTCAGCGTGTACTATCATCCTACTTATTCTAAGACTGAAAATAAGGGCCCCAAATATTAAGCTCCTTTATTTGCTATAATGAGATACTAAAAACAAAATACAGTAAAAACATTTTGAGTTTTGTTCTTTTGGAACATCCAGAACACTTTGCTAGAGACCTGTAAGATTATTTTTTTCAAAATTCAGAATAAAATATACATCTCTAATCATTTCATATATACAAACTCAAAAATATATAGAAATTATTTGTAAACATTGGCTTCCAGGACACAGTATTGATGATGAGGATGGATGTAAGCTCTCCTGATTATGCACTTTATCAATAAGATACATATGAGGAGAAAATCTCAGTGGGATAGTCACAAGCTACACCATTTTTTTCTCATTCATAAACAGCTACTAGTCTTATTTGGGTTTTTTTTAATCAGTACATATACATAGTCATGGCAGGCTGGAGCTTTTCTTGAAAAGCATAATTCATATATATACATAAAAATACCATCCTGTTGATAAAAATTATAACTACTTCTTTAAAATTAAGATAGATATGAAAATTAAGCTTTTCTATTCACTCAGTTGCTCAGTTGCTCCTTAGATTGTAAAGCTGTAAAGTTAAAGACTACTACATTTATTCAAAAGAGGTCAAATTTAAGATTGCATTTGTTCAAAAAAGTGTACACAAAACTGGATATGTAGAAATACAGGGACTTCTCAATTAATGAAAGCAATTGGAACTGGTAATTCCATTGCTAAGTGATACAGTTGTTAAGTATAACATCACTTGACCATGCCTGACTTACAGGTTCAGTTCTGCTCTAGTCATTAAATGACACTTGGTCATTAAGTCAAATTCCTGTGACCATGATTTGGAAATTATTTGGAAATTACTGTTGGCTCCCCCATTGATGTTCCTTGTTGGAAGCTGACTATAAGACTGCAAATGGCGATCATTGTGTGCCTGTTGTAAAATGCCAAAATCACGATCACTTGATCATGGGAATGCTGCAACAGGTATAAATTCAAGAATCACTCATGAACTTACTTTTTCAGGATAGTTCTAAGTTCTGCTGCTGAATAAGGTAGTCATTAACAAAGGACTATTTGTACTTATAATCAACATGAGGTTAAGATAAAGCAGTAGCTCCTATCCTTTTAGGCACCAGGGACTGGTTCTGTGGAAAGAGGTTTTTCTGTGGATTGGAAGAGGCGTGGTTTCGTGGATCCTATGGATGGTGCTTTACTTGTTTGCATAGGAAAGTAAAGGGTAAGGAATTAATTTAATATGAGGTGACATTTTAATTTATCTTTGGCATGTAAGATATGCAAATAAATGAAATATTAACTTGGGTAAATTAGAGTTTAATAAAATGAAGCGGTTTTCCTTATATAATCCAATAATAAGTATATAATCCATTTCAAATCATTCAAAAGCTTTCATATCTGAAATACGAAAGTAACATGTCATATAAACTAAAATCCAAATAGTTGCCCTAAAATCATTTGTGATTTAAATTATTATTGTTACTATTATATTATTTTTATCATTTGTTTGCTGTAACTATAGTTTTTTGTTTAAGTCTGTAAAAAACAAATCCGTTTTACATTACACTGTGACTACTCATTTATATTACAATTAATAATATGTAATCAATTTTCCAGGTATTAACTATCAAAGAAAAGTATTTAGAAAAAATAAGCCAAAGATTGCAATGTCTCTACCATTTAACATACTATAAAACTGATAAAAAAATAAGTCAAGATATGATTATATTTTTTGGGAACACAATTTAAAATTTCAATAAAGCAAAGCATGAAAGCAAAGTACCTCATCAAAGTACTTTTTTCTCAGATAAAAAATTAATTATGAGAAACTTAATTTTAATATCAAAATATTTCTAATATTTTATACTGCAAAAGAAATTTTGAAAATCCATACATTGTAGCAACTGAAGAAGCACACCAATACAGTATTTTATCTGCTTAATCTCTCCCACTGGTAACCCTAGATAAGCGTAGCAGTTAAGTCTATGTGCCAGCTACACTTATAGCAATCAATCTGGTCTCTTTCAACCTTGCATATTTTACACCTTCCCATAAGAATCTCTAAAGTAAGTATGGTAGTCCTCGACTTACAACTTTTGTTAGTTATTGTTCATAGTTACAACACTGGAAAAAAGTGACTTATGACTGTTTTTCATACGTATAACCATTGCAGCATCCCCAAGGTAACCTGATTAAAATTTGGACACTTGGCGACTGGCTCATACTTATGACAACTACAGTGTCCCAAGGTTATGTGATCATTTTTTGAGACCCTCCGACAAGCAAAGTCAATGGGGAAGGCAGATTCATTTTACAACCAAGTTACTAACTTAACAACTGTAGTGATTCGTTTAGCAACAGTGGCAAGGAAGGTCATAAAATGGGGCAAAATGCACTTAAGTGTCTCGCTTAGCAACTGAATTTTTGATCTCAATTTTGATCGTAAGTCAAGGGCTACCTGTATTTGCCCTGGGAAGGGACTGAGATGGCATGGCTCCAGGTTACTTGAGGGACCATCTCACCCCACTGGGACTGGCCTGTACTACTTGTGCTGGCAGAGGAGGCATACTGCAAGCCCCATCAGCCCAATTATTACAGCTCGCAGGGTCCAGGAGGAGGGCCTTCTCTACTGTGGCTCCTGCTCTCTGGAACATCTTGCCCCCTGACGTGAGGTTGGCCCCATCCTTCCTATCTTTTTGTAAGGACCTTAAGACGTGGCTCTTGGGACCTCAGAACAATGGAGATGGTTGATTGAGTAATAACAGATCCCAACTCCTCACACTCCACCCCTGCCTTCCCCATGTGTCCTTGGTTTTAAAATCTGATTTCAACTTTTTATGTTTTTGCTTTATGTATATGTAACTGAAGCTGCCCAGAGTTACCCTATGGTAAGATGGGCAGCCAATTAATGTTATAAACAAGCAAGCTAGCTAGCAAGCTAACAAGCAAGCAAGCAAGCAAACTAGCAGCAAGCAAGCAAACATTCAACAAATTCTCCATAAGAGGCTTTTGCCTAGCTATTTTTAGATTATGGACAAAACTTTCAACAAATATTTCCTGAAATACTAACATAGCTAATTTATTTAAGAATGAAAAAAAAATTCATGTGTGTGTGAGAATTCTAGCCCATTACAGAACTTTCTTTAAATTCTCCTCCTAGCCTCAGGCTGCATCACAATCACAATGCTTTTGATACGTGCAAGGCAGTAAGCAGGCACTTGAGCATTCCAATGGTGGGAAGTAGTTAGGAGGCAAATAAAAGCCGTAAGTGTGAAACTGAATAGACAGAAGCACAACCGCAATCATATGATTTCCCACAGTGACTGTTTTGCTTAGTGGTGAAGTAAATGGTTCAAATTAAGGTCATTAAACAAAGGACTATCTATATAATCTTCAATCCAAAAGAACACTGTACATGCCTTACAATATTCTTCTTTCAGCTTTTCTAGCTCTTTTATTTTCTTAACTTCGTATCCCTAACTCTAACGTATTTAATTTTGTGACTCCCAATTCTTTTGCTCAATCATAATATGGTACAATGTTCTTATATTTACATAACCTGAAATATAGTAGCACAATTCATTGCAGATAAACTATGAAGCCCATATGATTGGTTTTACCATCAAGTAATTGCCAGTTCTAGCACCCATACAGATATTCCCTATGACAATCTAGTCCTAATCTGGTATTTCAGGTCTCCCAATGGTGCACTCATTGCTGCAGTAAGTGATTTCATCCACCTTATCTCTGGTGTTCTCTCTTCTTCTTTTTTTTCCCAATCATCTGGGAAAACTATCCCCAGTTAAGTTAAATCTTCATAATATGGCTGAAGTATACTCATTTGAGCCTGGCCATTTGCACCTCAGATGATAAGTCAAGGTTGATTTCCTCAGTTTAATTTAATTTGTTTTTTTTTCTTAGCATAAACTACAGCATTCTCAGGATTCTTCTACAAAACTAAAGTTCAAATGCATAAATTCTCTTCTTATCCTGTTTATCCAAAGTCCAATTTCACTTCCATGCAGTGTCGTAGGGATTACCATGAAATTGATCTAATAAGTTTATATAAATTTCAGCATGCATTCTTCTCCCCAACTCAAGTCATGTAAATTTCAGTTACCTGGATTACAATCATTCATTCAGCGTCCATTCAAAATTATGGTAGCTCTGAAGAGACTTACAACAATCTCTTGGCAATTTGTTCACATTTACAATGGATTGTCTAGCCCACCACGATCATGTGATCGCCATTTGTAATCTTCCCTGCCAGTTTCCTCACAAAGTCAACAGGGAAGACGACAGGGAAGATTGCAACTGCTTCCTTTTTCAGCACAAGGCACTGGTTCCTGTGTCCTTCTGAGGTTAGAAAGACTTTCTTTCTAATCCTGGGAGGGCAGGATAACCAACCACTGTGCCACAGAAAGAAAGCTCTCTCAGCTTTTTTTCTCGGGTGCAGCATGCTGCTTCCCCTCCTTGCCTTGGCTAGAAAGTCTTTCTAACTTTCTAGCACATGGTGGTGATGGGGGGGGGAGCTTGCAAGTTGGAGAAAGAAATCTGAGCTGGTTCTGCATACGTTTAACAACTCACACAATGGTTTAGTGGTCACACCTGGGAAGTTTTGGATAGCGAGGCGATCCCATCAGCACCTCTCTTAACAACTGCAATGACTTATGACTATAATGGGCAAGCTTCATTATGGTCATAAGTTGAGGACTATAAAAAGCATTAAATAAAATGCATGCAATTTACATTCATGTATGAAATGGTTTACCAGTTTCATTCTTATAAAACAATGAGCTTTGATTAAAGTAAGTTACTATCTCTGCTAAAAAAAAGAACATCGGACAAGAGAAAAACACTAAACAAAGAACCATCTGCAGCTAATACTATTTGTTGACTTATATGTGGTTTATGAAGTTTAGAGTGTTAGATTCAAACCGGCTCAATCTGTGCAGTATTCAGATTTTAAAAATCTTTTGAAAGCCATTCAAGGATATTTCTTATCCTGTTGGCGAAGAAAGCTGTATCAACAGATTCTGATTAAGTACAATCTTCATCCTAGCAACATTTCAATCTAGAATTTAAGGATTCTTAATCTTGGTTTTCATTCTAGATTTGTTTCTAATGAGCATACTCACTCATTTCAGTTATAATGAAGACTATCATGATATTGTGGAATTGCATGACATTTGCATAGTAACTTCATAGAAATGATTTAAACTGAGGCTAGTAGTATAAATTATGTAATATTCATTCATTTATATTATTTGTGTGATAGTTGTGTTGATGCAAATGATGCAAATGACATATACTGTCATGAAAGCACGATAGAGCTATTCAAGAACTGCTAATAGATTTATTTGGTGATTGCTATATTTTCATTTGAGTTAATTAAAGAATAAAAATGTGTGCATGTCTGTATGTATGTTTGCATTTGAGACAGTTCTCAAAACCTCCATCAATATCATAAACTCACACACACACAAACAGAATATGAAATCAGCAACATTTTACACATTCTCATACTTCAGAGATCGCTAACAGTATTTCACTAGTTGAAAGCACTTCATCTTCATGTCTCTATAAGGCAGGGTTGGTGCATAATATTGTAATTTATATTGCCTAAATGTTATTTTGGGAGCATTGCATCATTTCTCAAACTTCGTGACCTTTACAATTTTCTAAACTTTTATTTCCCTCATTATTCTGAACAGATTTCATTACATATTTTGAATGTAAACAACCCTGAATAATGATGGGGATCCATTACGTATGTACATCTCTGACAATTGTGCATGAAACCGAGATGGAAACCCAGTGCATTAATTTACCTCTCATCTTCAGTAACTGCACTCCCATAAAAAGTTTTATACTCAACTCACATAAATCATGGAGAAGAAAAATGAGAAAATCTGGTGGCTAACTCATCTTCTACCATTCTGCGAAAATGAAATTCACTGAAATACCTATCAAAACTGCAATCATAAAGAGATAATGTCTTCTTAGGTCTATATGCACTTTCCGATTTAATTTCCTCTATGCCCTTGACATCCACAGATACCATTAAGATTAAGCGCATATAGTAACTGAGCAGTTTTCAGATTTTGATATATGGGGGCTAGGCACTAAATGTAATATCATCATTTGAAAATTAATGCAATATTTCTTTTGTTAGTTTTTTGACTAGGAAAGCAGGATGAATACTTTGGTTTCTCTCAAGTAATTTCCCCATCAGAATGACATGCAATTATGAATAGCTATGCACTTGGTCAGAGGTCAGTCAAATTACTACATCATTTAATGAGTAGAGAGATCAAAATGGAGCACACTGTTGCTGCTGAGAGACGCCTTGCAGCCTGCTACATCAAATGTGATAGAATCATTAGAGTAATAAGCATGAAAATCTGTTTGCAGATTAACCTGTGGTTTCATGCTGCTTTCATCTAATGGGGCACTGTGGAAATCTTGTCAGCTTTTCATCAGCTATGATCAAATTACTGAAATTGCGTACAAACCATTGGCACAATTGGAAACAACATCCATAAGTACAGGGTTTTTTTATGTAGATGCCAAAGAAAATAACTATCTTTGTATTTTATAGTTTTATTTACTTCATCTGATCATTCTGAGAATCTGTGCTATAAACATCTACATATGTGTGCAAATTGTAATGTAATACCACTCTAATTTATGAAATAAAAGTAGCCCAGAAAAATGAAAATATGCTATTCTTACTACTGTTACTACTACTAAACACTGTTAGAACAAAAAGATAAGCTGATGATTGGAAACTATGTATTATTTGTAAAAAAAAAAAAAGAATTTCAAAGTTTTATTTTAAAATAAAAACAATAAAGAAATCAATCTTTTTCACATTTCAACATCTATTTTAAATACATGTATAAATACAAATAGAAATGTAATTTTATACAAAAATTTAATAAATTTTCATTCTGTATTTAAATATGTTTATAGTTAATTTTCCTATATCATAATAACATTTTTAGTAATTAGATATTGGAAAATATTATATAAAACTGCCTAGTAAATAATATTAGAAATAAAGTATTTTAAAATTAGGACGGAAAGCCTGCCTCATAATAAATATTTATTATGATAAAATATATTTGCATGGTACAAAACAATAAGCACTGGTCATTTTGATAGACTGAAGTGAATGGTACAGTAAAATAAGTTAATAATTAGACAGAAAGTATTTTTCTGTATATATATAGTGAATAAAGTGATACTCTACAAAGCTTTCACTGAAAATGTCCGTCAGAAAATGTAAACATGGACACTGATGATGAAAGTGATGTGTCAAAACTGTTTTCAATGAGGTAGTTTAGACTAACCTTTAATTCTGAAAACAATGAAAGGGAAGTCAACATTGCACCTTCACACCCCCTGAGATCAGACTGGTTCCAAACCTGCTGGCTTTTTGAAGATCCAGAATACATGGCTACATTTCTGGGTTTCCAGGACTGAGTGTATGCTTGATCCTGAGAACTGGTTTTATTGAAATATTTGAATTATATTTGTATTGATGGTTGTTTTTTCTTGGCTTGGAATTGTCTATTCATTTAGGGGTCAATTTGTTTTGCTGATTTTTAAAAATCATTAATTGTTGCTAGCTTCTCTCTTGTTTGAGATGGATGGCCATATAAATTGAATAAATTGTTATATCAATTATGGTAGATGAATCTCACACTAACTGCCAATTAAAATTTCGTGACAATTCTTCTGCAGTAAGGTATGGATAGTCATCAAATGATATCTGTGGTATGACCCTAATTGGGCCTTTGCACTTGCAAATGAACCTTAAATCACATAATTAAAACATGACCATTTTCAAATTCTTCAAGGGAAACAAGGGGAGCTGACAGTAAGTATGACAGCAACTCACTATCCATTATCCAGTATCAAAAAAACAAACAAAATTATATCTTTACAGGCAGTCCTTGGCTTACAGCCATTTGCTTAGCAACTGTTCAAAGTTACAAAAGCACTGCAAAAAAGTGACTTATAAACCGATCATCACACTTACAATTGTCACAGTATCCCTACAGTCATATTTAGCTATTATTTTAATATAGTAAAAGTCATATTGGCAATTGGCATGTATTTAAGGCAGATGCAACATTCTGGGGTCATGTGATTGCAATTTGCAACTTTCCCAGCAAGCTCCCTACAAGCAAAGTCAATGGTGGAAGCCAAATTCGCTTAACAATAGTACAATGTGCTTAGCAACCATGGCAAACAAGGTTGTAAAATCAGGCACGATTCACCTAACAACTTTCGGTGTGCACATGTGTCACCTCTCTTGTGTGAACTGCGTTGGTTGCCGATTTGCTTCTAGGTGCAATTCAAGTGCTGTTTGTCACTTTTAAAGCCCTTCATGGCTTTGGACGAAGGTTATCTGAGGAACAGCTCTCTCGCTGGTCAAATCCACCTGACCCACTAGAGCAGGGAGGCAAGGAAAGTTGCAGGTCCCGTACCTAAGGAGATACATCTGGCAGGACCTAAAAGAAGGGCCTTCTCCCTCTCTTTGAAACATTAGAAATTAGAGCGGCCCCCTCTTTTTAATAATGCCCTGAAGACTTGGTTTTATCAACAAGCCTGGAGAACTCAGGGTGGGATGGAGCCCATCAAATGGCTTATTTGACTGTGTGTTGTTGACGGGATGGGTGGAAGGAGGGGTTATTGTTTTCCCCCCATACTGTGTTTTATTGTTTGTAAGTTGCCTAGAATTATTGTGAGTGAGTAGGCGGCTATATAAATTTTCTAAATAAATAAATCGCCATACTTAACAACAAAAATTTGGGTCCCGATTGTTGTCATAAGTTAAGGGCTATCTGTATAAGGTTTCATCATCCTAGGTGAATCAGGAACTATATGAAATGTGTGCAAGTACTAAAAGACAGAGTATATTCATATGGTCAATAGACTATATTATCAAAGAAATTAGTCCTGAGAAAGAAAATAAAAAGTACGTACTGTAAAAACTGTTATTTCATGGCTCTATGCATAAAATCAAATATATCTCCCATGTATCTCTTGAAAGACATGGGCTGCCTGCCTGAACTGGTAATAAGAAACTTTGGGCTACAAAATGGGATGTTCCATGCTTGCTAACATATTGCAAGCATGGAACATTTCTTTTCCAACATTCTGTGTTGCTGCTGTTACAGCTGTCACCACATCCAATAGTCAGCATTTAATAGTCATTGTTCAGAGAATTTGGTCTCCTCGGGTTTTTGATTTTTTATTTGGTTAGACTTAGGTCTAGGAAGACTTAAGAAAATATGTCAACTTATTTAGAAATACTATTTTAAATTAAATATTAGGAAAATGTTTAATTCCCCCTATATAACAATGTACACATTTAATACATAAACAACACTGATGGCAGTTGTACACCACTGCTAACAAATACTTTTGCTACAGAAATACATATTTGCACCTTACAGAGTTAACAAATACATTGCAACATAAAATACAGCCATTTTTGTACCAGTGACTAACATAAATGTGCAATTTACTCAGTATGTTATTTTTTTCTTATAACATAATAGTCTCTGAACAACAACAAAAAAGAACAAGAACTTGTTGGAAATATATTTTTATATTAAAAATATTTTTCCTATTCTCTGAATATTAACTAATATTTTTGAATAATAGGTGCTGTAAATTCAACAGAAGCTCTAATTCTCTGTTCTGGTATTAACAACATACAGTATCTAAGGCTTTAGCCTGCCTCTCTTCTGTAGACCAGAATTTGATCCTCAATAATCAATTGACAGAATTGATCCTCAATAATCAATTGACAGAATCAGAGTAATATATACACTCACAAATCTGTAGAATGTTGTACCTAGATACTTTTTGATTGCTTTATATCACTTTGGAAGACAATGTTGGTTAAAAATGTCTATAATAATCTTTTTATCTGTTTTCACTTCTGTAATGCTTTTTTTTCTTTTTGTCATTCTTTTTAGCATTTTTCCATTGATTTTTACATTGTGTTATGTTGTTGTTAATTGCGAAGTCGTGTCCGACCCATCGCGACCCCATGGACAACATTCCTCCAGGTCTTCCTGTCCTCTACCATCTTCTGGAGTCCATTTAAATTCACACCTATTGCTTCAGTGACTCCATCCAGCCATCTCATTCTCTGTCGTCCCCTTCTTCTATTGCCCTCAATCTTTCCCAGCATTAGGCTCTTCTCCAGTGAATCCTTCCTTCTCATTAGGTGGCCAAAGTACTTGAGTTTCAACTTCAGGATCTGGCCTTCTAAAGAGCAGTCGGGGTTGATCTCTTCTAGGACCGACCGGTTTGAACGCCTTGCAGTCCAAGGGACTCGCAGGAGTCTTCTCCAGCACCATAGTTCAAAGGCCTCAATTCTTTGCGCTCAGCCTTTCTTATGGTCCAACTTTCACAGCCATACATTGCAACTGGGAAAACCATGGCCTGGACTATGCGTACTTTTGTTGGCAGGGTGATGTCTCTGCTTTTTAGAATGCTGTCTAGATTTGCCATAGCTTTCCTCCCCAGGAGCAAGCGTCTTTTAATTTCTTGGCTGCAGTCCCCATCTGAGGTGATCTTGGAGCCCAGAAAAATAAAATCTGTCACTACCTCCATTTCTTCCCCATCTATTTGCCAGGAATTGAGAGGGCCGGATGCCATGATTTTGGTTTTCTTAATGTTGAGTTTCAAGCCAACTTTTGCACTCTCCTTCTTCACCCGCATCAAGAGGCTCTTTAGTTCCTCTTCACTTTCTGCCATTAGAGTGGTATCATCTGCATATCTTAGGTTGTTGATATTTCTCCCGGCAATCTTAATTCCAACTTTTGATTCATCTAGCCCTGCCTTTCTCATGATGTGCTCTGCATATAAGTTAAATAGGCAGGGCGACAGTATACAGCCTTGCCGGACTCCTTTTCCAATTTTGAACCAATCAGTGGTTCCGTGTTCGGTTCTCACTGTTGCTTCTTGACCCGCATATAGGTTTCTCAAGAGACAAATGAGATGGTCTGGTACTCCCATCTCTTTAAGAACTTGCCACAATTTGTTGTGATCCACACAATCAAAGGCTTTTGCATAGTCAATGAAGCAGAAGTAGATGTTTTTCTGGAACTCCCTAGCTTTCTCCATGATCCAGCGTATGTTGGCAATTTGATCTCTAGTTCCTCTGCCTCTTCGAAATCCTGCCTGTACTTCTGGTAGTTCTCGATCCACATACTGCTGGAGTCTAGCTTGTAGGATTTTAAGCATAACTTTACTAGCATGTGAAATGAGTGCAATGGTGCGATAGTTTGAACATTCTTTGGCATTGCCTTTCTTTGGAATTGGAATGTAAACTGACCTTTTCCAATCCTGTGGCCACTGTTGAGTTTTCCAAATTTGCTGGCAAATTGAGTGTAGCACTTTTACTGCATCGTCTTTTAAGATTTTGAATAGCTCAGCTGGAATACTGTCACCTCCACTAGCTTTGTTGTTGCTCAGATTTTCTAAGGCCCATTTCACTTCACATTCTAGGATGTCTGGTTCGAGGTCAATGACCATCTCATTGTGGTTATCTGGGATGTTAAGCTCATTCTTGTATAGTTCTTCTGTGTAGTTTTGCCATCTCTTCTTAATCTCTTCTGCCTCTGTTAGGTCTCTGCCATTTTGGTCCTTTATCATGCCCATCTTTGCATGAAACGTTCCCTTCATATCTCCAATTTTCTTGAAGAGATCTCTGGTCCTCCCTGTTCTGTTGTTTTCTTCTATTTCTTTGCACTGTTCATTTAAGAAGGCATTCTTATCTCTTCTAGCTACTCTCTGGAATTCTGCATTCAATTGGGTGTATCTTTCTCTTTCTCCTTTGCCTTTCGCTTCCCTTCTTTCCTCAGCTATTTGCAAAGCTTCCTGAGACAGCCATTTTGCTTTCTTGCATTTCTTTTTCTTTGGGATGGTTTTAGTTGCTACCTCTTGTACAATGTTGCGAACTTCCATCCATAGTTCTTCAGGCACTCTGTCTATCAGATCCAGTTCCTTAAATCTATTTGTCACCTCTACTGTATATTCATCAGGAATATGATTTAGTTCATACCTGAGTGGCCTAGTGCTTTTCCCTACTTTTTTCAATTTAAGCCTAAATTTTGCAACGAGAAGCTCATGATCTGAGCCACAGTCAGCTCCTGGTCTTGTTTTTACTGACTGTATAGAGCTTCTCCATCTTTGGCTGCAGAGCACATAGTCAATCTGATTTCTATGTTGACCGTCTGGTGATGTCCATGTGTAGAGCCGTCTCTTGGGTTGTTGGAAAAGAGTGTTTGTTATGACCATCGTATTCTCTTGACAAAATTCTATTAGCCTGTGCCCTGCTTCATTTTGTTCTCCAAGGCCAAACTTGCCTGTTATTCCGGTTATCTTTTGGCTTCCTACCTTAGCATTCCAATCCCCCATGATGATAAGGACATCATTTTTTGGTGTTAATTCTATAAGGTGCTGTAGGGCTTCATAGAACCGGTCAATTTCATCCTCTTCAGCACCAGTGGTTGGGGCATAGATTTGGACTACTGTGATATTGAATGGTTTGCCTTGGATTCGAATTGAGATCATTCTGTCATTTTGGGGATTGTATCCCAGTATTGCTTTTCCTATTCTTTTATTGACTATGAAGGCTACTCCATTTCTTCTGAGGGATTCTTGCCCACAGTAGTATACCTGATGGTCATCTGAGTTAAATTCACCCATTCCTGTCCATTTTAGTTCGCTGATTCCTAAGATGTCGATGTTCATTCTTGTCATCTCTTTTTTGACTACGTCTAGCTTGCCTTGATTCATGGATCTTACATTCCAGGTTCCTATGGAGAAAAAATCTTTACAGCATCGGACTTTCCTTTCACCACCAGATATATCCACAGCTGAGCGTCCTTTCGGCTTTGGCCCAGTCGCTTCATTCTTTCTGGCGCTACTAGTACTAGCCCTCTGCTCTTCCCCAGTAGCATATTGGACACCTTCCGACCTGAGGGGCTCATCTTCCAGCATCATATCTTTTTTCCTTTTAGTACTGTCCTTGGGGTTTTCATGGCAAAGATACTGGAGTGGTTTGCCATTTCCTTCTCCAGTGGATCACATTTTGTCAGAACTCTCTTCTATAACCTGTCCATCTTGGGTGGCCCTGCACGGCATAGCTTATAGCTTCATTGAGTTACGCAAGCCCCTTCGCCACGACAAGGCAGTAATCCATAAAGGGGTTTTACATTGTATCAAGTGTCAATTATTTTCATTATTTATTTATTTGATTGCCTGCTTGCTTGTCTCCCTCCCTCCCTTCCTATCTACCTAATTTATATGGGCATTTGAATGCTATTTATTTAGATAATATTTGTTAACAAAATACATATTATATTTAGGAGAAACAAAAACTACCTACCATATATATATATTTATATCTTAGCAAAGAGAATTCCAAATGTAAGTTATAATTTGCATTATTTTATGTACATCAGATAATTTTCATTAATGGTACATTAACCAATCACTAATTCATTATCAGTTATAAACATTAGTGTTTATGATTCAGCAGCATTAAAGCCTTCAGAAAAGTTGAGCTGCTGATGTGGTCATGGAGGAATAGAAAACCTGAAGTTTCAAAGACAAAATTACAGTGGAACATAAGAAGTAAAAATGGGAAAGTTCAGCATAGAAAAAGATGAAATGAATTGACTAAAGGAAATTTAACAGTGTGTATAAACTATAGTACAATATCCTTAAGTTCACAAGCTAGCAAAATAATATTTGAGATCATCCAATGTAGATTGGAAATCTACATGGAAAAACAGATGCCAGATGTTCAAGGTGGCTGTCAGAAAGGTCAAGGAGTAAGAGATATTTTTGCTAATGCTTGCTGGATAATTGAAAAAACCAAAAGAAGTCTGCAAGTGGTTCAGTGAGTGATATAGAAGATACAGAGAATGGCCTTGAGAGACAGATGGAAGATTCATTACTAGGGCAATAAGCAGATAAACATGACTTGAGCCCAGAACCAAAAAGAGATTGATGAAAATGCCTTTCCTCCCCTCCCCTGAAGATTAAAGAGTGAGAATAGGAAGCATATTCAAACTTGCAAGGTTCTTTTACAGTTACAGTACCCACAGTATCTATTCTAATAAAAATAGCTTTACAACCACACAGTGTCTGTTTCTTAGTCTGGTCCACCAGGGCTGAAAATTCTTCAACTGAACTGATCATTTCAATGGTGGAATGTTCTTAGCAAAATGGAAATCCAAGAACATTTCATTGTCTTCATGCAAACCTTACAGGCTAGTAAGTTAGAGTCTGAAAGGAACATGGCAAAACAGACAGGTTCCAGGGCAGAAAAAGAATGAAACAAGACTGTATATTTTCTCCTCATACAGGTAATTCTCAACTTACAACAGTTTGTTTAGTGACCATTCGAAGTTACAACTACACTGGAAAAAAGTGACTTCTGGTTGTTTTTCACACTTATAACTGTTGCAGCATGCCCACAGTCATTTGATCAAAATTCAGGTGCTTGGCAACTGACTCATATTTATGATGGTTGCAGTGTCCCGGGGTCATGTGATCACCTTTGCAACCTACTGACAAGCAAAGTCAATGGGGAAGCCAGATTCATTTAACAACTGTGTTACCAACTTAACAATTGCAATGATCCACTTAACAACTATGGCAAGAAAGGTTGTAAAGTGAGGCAAAACGCATTTAACAAATGTCTCACTTAGCAACAGAAATTCTGGGCTCAATTGTGATGTCAAGGACTACCTGTATATTCAACACTGGAAGCTTTTAAGAAGAGACTGGACAGCCATTTGTCTGAAATAGTGTAGGGTTCCTGCCGGAGCAGGGGGTTGGACTCGATGACCTCCAAGGTCCATTATTATTATTATTATTATTATTATTATTATTATTATTATTATTATTACTACTGTTGTTGTTGTTGTTGTTGTTGTTGTTGTATCTACCATGAGTTACTTTTATGCTATCATTATGCTATGATTCCCCTTCCTTATATTTTTCCCAAATTGTTTCTTCACTCAGTGTAACATTTAAAATATTTGAGTATGATGACTCAAAGTATTTATTTACCTTCATTTGAAGCTAATAACCACCTAATTGCAATGGACTTTACAAAGTATGCCAAAAACAGGAATTTCAAGGCATAATTTGGCCTACCAGACAAAACATCCAGATTAAGCATGTATAAATGAAGCTGAGTCTCAGCTGAAGCATAAGGCACAAATGGAAGAAGTGGAACCACAGTTTCACTTTCCTCCCAAAGGAAAAGAGAAAAGGTAATGAATATTGGGCCAAGCAATTACTAAAGATGCAGAAACTAGGTTATTAGGAACATGGCTTAACTTTTAGTTGTATTCCCCAATGACATCATCTAGTCTACATCTGAAAAGCAGAAGAAGAATCCAGCCACTGGGCTTTTTTCCTGTTGTTATACAATAATAAACTTGTTATCTTTAAGATGTAACTGTGATGTTCTTTCTCCTGTCAAATATGCTTAAAGAAATATTATTTATTTTCTGAAAGCAGACTCATAGGGAATTATCAGAAGCCACCTTTGGTTTCCACACATTTCAGGAAGCACAACTCTGTATGTTTCCTAAATCTATGACACAACTAGTTTTATCAGTACAAAAAAAAATAGACTGAAATAAAATATGTAAGCTTGAACTTCAAAAGAAAAAGAGAGAGTAGAATAAGATGTAAATACATTATAAAAAATAAAATCTGTAAAATTCTAATTGTGGATACACATGCCATTTTTTACTTAAGCATATTTACAATCACATATGAAATGTAGTGTAAGATTGTCATGAGTACATAAATTGAGCAATCCTAATTCTTCAAATAGCAATGATTATAAATAACTTTACTGGGAAAAATACATGAAACATACTGCTCAGGAAGAGCTTTTAGCAATCCCTGTTGGTTTTTATTGATTGACATATTACAAGGAGAATATCTGCATTGCTGAAAGGCAGCAACTATCCACAAACCAATGATGGGCTAACAAGCTATTAATGACAGTCTGCAACCCAACCCTTAAAATGGTCAGAATTCTTTCTTTGACCACAAGGACAAGTCGGTCATTATTGTAAGGCTTAAAGAGATCAAACATTCCAATCTTTAACAAAGGTTTAACAAAAATAAGGTTATGGGTGTTCAGCATTGACATTCCAACATTTACATACATGCTCAAACATTAACATTCCTGCTGATCTTAAAGTAAAAGATAACACACAGACAGACAATCGTACCACAAACCAGGAAAAAAAACCCAGAAGTAGGACTATGGGCAATCCTTGACTTATGACAGTTCATTCAGTGACTATTTGAAATTACCACAGTGCTGAACAAAGGGAATTATGACCCGACTGAAATTATGACTGAAGCAACACCCCAACAATCACATAATCAAAATTCAGATACTTGGCAGAGAGAGGATCTGAGCCTCCTGGGCATAGTGAAAAGGCCTGGGCCTACTAGATTGTAGCAGATTTCTACATACTAGTGGGCACTGAGCCTCCCAGGGTCTCTCTCACTCATTGAGGCAACCCCAGGCAACTGCTCAACAACCGAGAGTCTGTCCCAGACTACCTGTAACTCACAGAACAGAGTAGCCCGCAAAATGTAATAAGGATAAAACCATCATAGTCATCATCCCAGCAGACAAAGGTCGAACCAACCCAATACAGAAACTAGACAACCTAATTAAGAGAAACTTTAACAACCTAACCAAGAAAACTAAAAGTTAAAAAGAAAAAAAGAATGGTAATATATGAAGGCAGTGGATCCATCCTCCCACAAATCTATGGACAGCCAAAAATGCACAAGCCAATTGTCCAATTATATCATTACCAGGGACCCCAACATATAACATAGCCAAAGAACTTAACCAAAAAAGCTTGGACACTTCCAGAAGAGACTGAATATTATATCAATGCCTCATTGTAGTGCCTCCAGAAAAATCAAATAGCTAAAAATAGAAGAATAGATTTTGGTTGCATTCATTGTCACAGCACTCTTTACATCCATAGCCCAGGAACTAGTGAAAGAATTTATGGCAGCACTAGTACACAATATGCCCAGCTTAAACAAATGCACTAAGATTGAAATATCCAGAATCATGGACCTTATCAATCTCTATCTCACTACCTATTTTCAATTTGATGGGCAAATACACTATCAAATCAGAGGAACATGCATGATATCACCAAACTCAGGAATCATAGCAGAGACTTCATTTGAAGCTGACCATTTTTGATCATCCTTGCCCTTTTCTCCACCTTTTCTGATGCTATTTAAAAGATGTTCTATTCCAATTTCTTTTTTATTCTTATTTACCTCTTTTATCCAAGTAGCATTCTTGTTAAATTTCTTCGCGTTGTCCCATAGCTGTTCCCAGAATGACACTGTTTCTTCTTTGTCAGGTGTAGACTGGTAAACAGTAAACTGTCCATTGATAGATTGGAGAAACATTTCTGATTTACTGAAAATGGAGATTCTGTTATAGTGTGCAATTCAATCATCATATCTGCTGATCTTCTTGGCTTTAGCTGTTATTTGCTGCTTTATTATTTCCAATGCTTCCTTAATCTTACTTGTTTCTAGGTAATTTTTCCTGAACAGGTATTCTTTGGTCTTTTGTACTTCAGGTTTTTTCCCCCTTTCATCTCTTCTAGCTTGCTTGCATCTGGTCTTAACTTGCTGATCATAATTTCCAGCCTGATCTTCCATTCTGATGATGCACTGTTTGGCTTTTTTGTTTGTTAATTTTGCATCTCAGTATTCAGTTATAACTGCAGCTGTGCTGTACACTGACTTGTAACCATTTGTTTAGTTACTGTTTGAAGTTACAATAGCAGTGAAAAAAAGTGGCTTATGGTCATTTTTCCCATTTATGACCATTATAGGATCTCCATGGTCACATGATCAAAATTCGGCTGTTGGGCAACTGGCATGTATTTATGATGGATGCAGTGTCCCAGGGTCATGTGATCACCATTTGCATCCTTCTGACAAGCAAAATCAATGGGGAAATAAGATTCACTTAACTTTACTAATTTAACAACTGCAATGATTCACTTAACAACTGTTGGCAAGAAAGGTCATAAAATGGGGCTAAGACTCACTTAACATAGCAACAGAAATTTTGGACTTAATTGTGGTTGTAAGTCGAGGTTTATCTGTAGTTAGTTTGTTTCTTGCAGTGAGCTGGTGCTTATATTTGATATTATAGTATTGACATCTTTTTATACTTGTGCTAGCTGTTTCTTTGGAAGAAGCTTCAATGCAGCCAACCTTATTCTGTTGTTTTTGTGCTATATTACATGCTCAAACATTCTTTGTTTCAGTTCTTTTACTTTTTTAGTTAGGGAACTTTGTTCTTTCTGAGGAAAAGGCAGACAAGAGGGTGCCTGGTTTGAGAATGAATAAAATTAAATAGCTATGCTGCTGCTAACTACTTATGCCTTGCCTCTACAGTCTGAATTATTTCTGGCAAGATTTTTATTTCTTTGCTCTGGGTGGATCTTTGAATTCTTCCAATACTGCTTCTGTGAACACTTTATTTCACATTATAAATCAACAGATGATTACACAAACTGATTATAAACAACAACATAACACAATCACCAAAATGATTAGCTGAAATATTTGTAAAACAAATTGTCATGTGCCAATAATGAAAAATCGGAGGGAATATAGAGTTGAAAAAGTAATCAAAAATGAGGAGTTAAAATATTGTGGAATTTCCAAATACAAATTGATAAAGTCTTGACTCATAACACACCCAATTTAACTGTGGTTGAATTATAGTCTAACTAATTAATTCTATTAATGTATTTTCAGCAAATCTAAGATGGTTTATTTTAAAATAAACTATTTGGGAGAAAAAAATGAATCTTTTCAAGAAACTTTCATGATTGAAACCAGAAATGCTAGCTTCATAGAGAGTAACTATAAAGATACAATTGCCAATAGGCTGAAGCAGCCTAGAGAAGAATTAAATTAATACCACAGAGAAGCTATACCAAAGGTAGCTGAGCCTGATCGAAACAAGCTGAATGAATGAATTTGCCCAGTAGAGTATATTTTTTAAGCTAGAGGTGAAAAAAGAAGTTCCTGAATAGAAACATGAAAGGAAGAAATAGCTGTCAAATAAACCTTTAAGGAAGACAGAGTACTTTTTTTTTTTTTCAAATCAGCAGGAATAAGAAGACCCCTGGTAGA
Source organism: Crotalus tigris (assembly GCF_016545835.1). Lineage (NCBI taxonomy): Eukaryota > Metazoa > Chordata > Lepidosauria > Squamata > Viperidae > Crotalus > Crotalus tigris. The sequence goes on from NW_024097621.1 coordinate 286,038, forward strand.
GAACAGATACTCAGATTCAAAATTTGGAAGAGGTTATTAAAAGTGTTCCTCTTATAATATGAACATAATGTTAACAGCTTTCTGGATGGATAAAGCACTTCCTGAACCATTAGAGAAATCTTTATCAAATTCCTCAGGTGATCAGTAGGAATTTGTCTATCTCCAGATGCAATAGACCGAGACAGCAGATCTACTGTTGTTATCATGACAAGCAATGAAACTATCCAAGGAAGAAATGAATCAAATTTATGAACTGTAGCTGCCACAGCACCAAGTAGATGGCAGATATTATTGCAAAAATTCTTGTAATGAAATAAATTGATGGGAACAAACAGAACAATACAGGTAGTATACTGTTCATCTATGACAATTTGAGGCTATTATGGCACTGAATGAATGGTGATTACAATCAGTTCTTGGAGTTCTACTTGTCCCAGTACTTCCATGGGCAGGTAATCACGATCTGGATGCTTGGCAACTGGTTTGTACTTACAATGGACTGCAGACCCCAGTGTCACACGATAGCTATTTGCAACTTTCCTGCTGGCTTCCCCTGAAAATCAATGCAGAAGCCAAGAAGGAAAGTTGTAAGTTGTTGAGTAAGTCATCACCATCTATGTATTTCCCCCCTAGCTCCACTGTATTATGCATCCCCATGCATTGCCCCTCATATTGCATCTTCAAACACTCTCCAACCTATGCCACCTCTCTGATGCACTCTCACATACCCTCCCCATATGGTTTCTCTTGTGTATCTCCTCACAAATCCTCACTATGCTTCTCCCTTATTCCCCTGCACATTTGACAGCAGCTACTTAAATGCTTGCCAGCCTGGGACTCTCAACTTCTTGCCAACTTCTCCATTGACTTTGATTGTGGGAAGACAGCAGGAAGTTGCCTCACCTAACAACCATGGTATTCAGTTATCAATGGCAACTGAGACTGCAAAGATTGCCATTGCTATAAAAATATTGCTTGGTGATAGAAATTCCGGTCCCCTGTTGTTAAGCTAAGGACTAACTGTTTACATAACCATCTGCAAACAAATGAATAATCATGCAGCCCCAGATATATTACTGATCAACTGCCATATTGTTCATTAACAATTTCTATAGACTGAAGAAGTCTACCTAAGAAGTTTCCATCAAGAGGAAGTACATCAAAATATCTACATCTTTTGAGCACTCACTCGTGTGTGCAAATCAATACTAGATTCAATTTATTGGTGAAAGTACTAGGAGCTAATTTAACAGAGATATTATCAGGATATCTTAAGGCTGATTTAGCCAGCTTTTCTGGAGAATGGAGCTGACTGACAGACTCAAACTGCTACAGCAGGAAGCTACAGTAGGAAGCTTAGAATTACTAGTCTAATAAGAATTTCAGGGAGCCCCATAAAAAAGAGTTTGAGTGATGTTCCAAGACACTGGGAAGTCTAAGAAAGTCCCAATACTTACAAGGAGCATTGCATATGTATGTTCAGAGGTAAGAAAATATATCTGTGCATGTACTGAAGACACAAATTGTTATTACTGTTGCTGTTTTTTATTTTGGTCAACTCAAGGCAGCAAACATATCTAATACTCTTGCCTTTTTTCCTCAGCAAGACCTAGAAGTTGGCTGCAATACATACTTAACATGAACCAGTTATCTCACAGGTTTTTGGAAAGGAAAATGCTGTTCTTCTGATTACAATCATATCTTCTTCTCCTATTATATATCCAGATCATCTACACTGACCTACCTACCTTCCCTAGATTGTTTCATAAATGGAACTCTGTGTGAAGTTATTTGGATTGGGATCGTTTCTAAAATTAAACAGATCTATTAACCTGACAGCACTGTGTTTACTGTTAAGCATTTCATGAATCACAGTCTGGTTTGGAGGCATCACTGCTTCAGACAAGAAGGCTGTGCAGAGAGTGGTGAGAATGGCCGAAAAGATCATTGGCAGTTCGCTCCCTCCCATCCAGGACATAGCACAGAAGCGCTGCTTGAGCAGAGCCCGTAAGATTATCTGGAACACTACACATCCTCTTCACGACCTGTTTTCCTTGTTACCTTCTGGGAGGAGGCTTCGTGGTATCCGAAGCAGAACATCCAGATTCAGCCAGAGTTTAATTCCATACAGCATTAACCTTACAAACTCTCAAGCTTCCTCCTTCCGTTATATATTCAAGATGGACAATATTTAATATTTATTGCTATGTATGTGTAGGGATGTGGGTCTATACATATGTTGTTCATAGTATGTTTAGGTGTATGTCATGTATGTGTTTCACTTTGAGAGCGGGCAACTAAATTTCATTTTTGATGTGTGCCACTGTGCCCACAGTATAAAAATGACAATAAAGGTTATCTTATCTTATCTTGTCTTAACACATCATTTAAATGATGAGTAATTCATGCTATATTGAGAAAGCCCATATTGCATTTAAAAACTATCAAAGTAATGAAATGTATAAGCAATACATGAATGTGTGTTTCAAAACAGAAGTTTGTTATTTTCACATCTAGATATGCCAGAAAAATAACAATGAAGAACAACTTTTAGTTTATAATTAAGGCAATCATCAATCCAAAGATTATAATCCTTTTTATTTCATCTCCACATCAAAAAATTTTAAAAAATTAAAATCCCTTGAAACATAAGATAAATGAAAATGTAAGTGCTTCACACATAATAACAGTAAGCTGACCCTCTGGGAAATAGTTGGCTTTCTCAATTCAAGTGATTCAAAGCTCATTCAGAACTGTTCATTTAGAATGCAGATATCAAAGTTGATGCAAATATTCAAGAGAAAATTAGAGCTTACCAGATGTTCTAATCCAGTTTTGATGTTTCCAGCATCTCTGAAATAGAAGAACAAAAATTCTAAACAATTATTAATCGTTGGTATACAATTATTCATGTTGAACTTCAAAAGTTATAATGATCTGTCCTTTTGTTTAGTTTGTTTTAATATCTGAAGCTATATAATTGAATAAAATCTAAATGCATCCTCTAGTATAATTCCAAAATGTCTTTACCATAAATCTAAAACATAAAATGAATATGAATATATAACAGAATAAGAATGTGAATGCATATGATTGCTGATAGTTGCTAAATTTTAAATCACTTTATTAAAACCAGAATGTATATACCATTTATAAAAAGAAATGTTTTCAATTATGTGCAAAGCTCAAATTCTCCAACTGAGAAATATTCAACTGTTTATTCTCCCAGGAATAAGAAAATTGTTTCTATGTAAAAAAGTATGATATTAACATCTAAACAAAGTTGACTAATAGCACATGATTAAAAAATTCAGCTGATTCATCTAACTTCAGAATGATGCGGATTTAGGAGAAACAATATACAGTACACAACAAACAAAAATAAAAAGTTGTAGTCAATTTGTTCAATATTCTATGATCAATTCACAGGGCACTAAATCTATCGAGAAAGAAGATGATGACTCAAATTTTGTGTCAGTAGATCCAATATAAATCATTGATAACTTAAATCATAGCTAACTTGCATCACTGTTTCATATCTATCTCTAATCATCCTACAAATCAGCAATCTCTTCAGGATCATAATGCCCATGAATAAATTTATACAACAAAACTCATATACTGCCAGAAATCCTTGTTTATAAAAAGCAAAAATTCATTTGTATTTCTGGCAATAAAAAATACACTTATGATAAACCAGTGCTTTTATTTCTCTATCATCACATGCATTAAACATTTTAGCAATTCAATTAAGCCAGGGGCCAAATTATTTTAGAATTTAAATTTATTTTCCATGCAATGAAAATAGACTTCAACCAATCTTTTATTTCTTATTTTTTTATTGGTTTGTGGTTTTTCAAACAGAATATTATCAGATTGCAATTTTTCTATATTATTTCCTTACTATTCAGATTTTTAAAAAATATGAATTACATTCATCTTTGTATTTTTCTCTAATAAACAAACTATAATCTAATATAACCCTTTCTTAAAGGTGCATTATAAAATAAAGGAAATTCAGAAATTATATATTGGTTTGACCTTAGTGCAGGAAAGGAGGCTGGTTCAAAAAAAATGTTTATTTTTTTTTTCACTTTTCAACAGGTGATTTTGTGGAACTGTGAAATAATAAAACAAGACTATGTGCAAAACATATCCTACTTTTAATCAAAATGATATTGTATAAGTTAGAGAAAAATAATATTTTCCTGGACTGTAAATTAGACTACTAACCAACTGCCTGTAGGCATTAATGTGGTAAAACACACATTGTGATATTGTTAATGCAAACTCTGCCCCTTTCATACTTGTGTGTGATATTAAACCTAGTATTGATGATGTTATCTAGTTGGGTAATGAAACATCTGCAAGAAAGCAACCAGGTTCAGCGAGCACCAAGGACTCCTCATTTCAACCCTGAGCTACAAATATTTTCTTCTATTGGTACCAATCAACCGTGTAAGAACTCAGTCACGGTAAGGAAGAAGCTCTCCAAAGAGACTTTCCTGACACTTTTTATAATCTTTTCCAAAATTTTATGAATGTTATCATTAAATTTTTGACATTCAGAATCATTAGATCAGTTTTAAAACTTTAAAACTTACATTTTTCTGTGGTTTATAATATTGTATTTCATATATTTATTGTAATCTATCCAGAGCATTACATGGCCAATATAAATATACTAATTGAATCTATAACTGACCTAAAGTGACTTACCAGATGCTCAGCTGGTTTGATGGATCTCTGTCTCTAAGTGATAATTTGGTCTACACATATATCAAGTAAATAAGTTTTGGATGCAGTCAAAGGACAATTCTGAGTAAAAGCTATAAAAATGAAGAATTTCTACATAAAAGTTGTATTATGATAGGAAGAATTTCCAGAGATAGCATTGAAATATTTATTTTACTTTGCTTGTAAAATGGTGAGCAACTAGGTGTTGACAGAATCTTCAGGGATTTATAGTCACAATAAATTATCATAATAAAATTCTTGCATTTGGGTATTTTTAATGTTCACATTACTAATAACAATTATAAAACTAATTATATACAAAATCTCTAAATAGTAATTGCTTAAACCCTTGAATGCATTTTGAAAATCTATTTTCAATCATTTCCATATATATCTTACTCATATTTTTTCAGATTTGAAATGTGCTAAACATCTATTCCTGTTAAGCTATGTTTTAAAAAAATAATCCCACACAGAAAAAAATAGTCTCATGAAACATGTAGAATAATAATCAAAATTTGCTATACCACATCATACATTATTAAAAGAAAACTGAAATCCTCTATTTATATTGGAGCTGAAGGTCATAATGAACTTAATTGCTAGGAAGCAGAACCCAGGTCACTGACACACAAAGCTTCTTGCTAATGGTATCAAATTTGTTCTCTTTAGTGGTCTGTCTCCTATGCTGTGCTTGTCACAACTTCATCAATATTTGCACAACTGTTTCTGCTCTGTGCTGAAAGCAGACTTAATTCAATTATAGATCTTAAAAGTGATAAAATGGTCCTGAAGTGGAAACGGGAAAGATATTATTGGCAAATGAATAAAGATCTGTATTGAACTAACACACGAGAGTATAGAAGATTTAAAAAAAAAAAAAAATCATTCCCTGTCTTAAGTCTTCTGGGAACAGTGAGTTTTCCTTTCCCCCATGCAGCACATTGATTTCTGAATTAGACTGCAATATTAAATAATTAATATACTTGCCATGATTGATGTTTTGCATTAGTTGAATATTAGGTTATCAATCAAAATCCACTTGGTTTAATGTAATAATATTGAAAAAGTGTCACTGTCTGTTCATCCAATTTGTAGTTGAAGGAGCACAGATAGTAATATTGGAATAACAGAAGGTTCTGAGGCAGGAAGTGCTCTAGATGAACATACTGTATATAAGGCCAACATTAGGAAACTAACAGTGACTTTGGGCCAGTTATTCTCTCTCAGCCCAACTCACTTCAAAGGGTCATTGTTGAGGGACTTACACTGAGGAAAGAGTATTGTTTGCTGCGTTGAGTTTATAAAAAATAATACAGGGGGATTAAAAATGTAAAAAAAAAATCTATATCTAACTATTTCATGGCACTCATCATTTTCAGTACAATTTTCTTTCAACTCTGAGATTTATCATGCAGTAAGATCTTGTCATACAGGTGGTCTTTACTTAATGACTCTTCACTTAGCAACTGTCCCAAGTTACAACTAACCCAAAAAAAGATATTTACAACCCAGATCCAAAGCTCTGATGGCTGCCCCTCCAATAATAATTTATTATTTTATTTAAAATACAATTAAATGAAAGAATTAACTCAGTAATAATAAATATAAGGAAAAAAGGGCTCCATTTGCCAAAACTGGGGTTATACATAATAAATAATTTATGTCTATAAAATAATCATTATTATCCAAGAACAAATAAAAGTATTTTCTGCTTCTGATGAAGTAGCACAGGTAGTCCTTGCTTAATGACCATTCATTAAGTAACCGTTCAAAGTTATAACAGTGCTGGACGAATGACAGTTATGACTGGTCCTTGAAGTTATGGCTATTGCAATGCTCCCATGGTCATGTGACTTAAGTTCTTGAAATTTAGCAGCCCACCCACATTTTTGACTACAACATGTGTTTCAACTCTCCCACCTGTCTATCTCCCCCATCTCTGCCCTTTTGGCCACCCTGCATTCCACCACCTCCATACCTCTAATTCCCGGCTGACCTTCACAGTCTTCTTCCTTCTGCTGCTGCTGAGGTATGTCTGGCCAAGGCAGCTGCTGCCCAATATGAAGCCTTGGGGGCAGGGGGGAGGAAGCAGAGGTGAGCACAGCAGGGTTGCAGACCCTTGTCTCCTGAAGAAGTTTGTCGTCTCATTATATATCATTTCTGAAATATTTAAATTCTATGCTAATTTCATTGTTTCTATCTTAATTTTCTATCCTTTTTAATTGGGAAACCTATTAGAATATATATACTTTTCTGTGACAACCTACCATTGAGGAAGGTGCTTGGGAGTGCATGAGTAAGGAAATGTCCCTGAAACGACAGGTCATGTGTTGTCTATTATGCTCTAAAGTTCAAGATTCTTTTCAAATTTATAATGAAAATAAGTAAATTTAATAGATTTTTGAAATTTTCAAATGGGTGTATATAGGTAATCCTTGCTTAACAACAGAAATTTGGATTGGAATTTCCCTTGCTAAGCAATGCAGTCGTAAAGCACAATGTTACATGACTGCATTGCTTTCTGAGAAATTATGAATAGGCCTATATCTATATGGAGGTATCAGAAGCTATGAAAATATTAAAACTGGCAAGGCACCAGGATCGGATGGACTACCTCAGGGGTGTCAAACTCAATTTCATTGAGGGCCGCACACCATTGCGGTTGTCCTCGGGGGGCCGGGTAGGTGTGGCCAGGATGGGCACGGCCTACTGGTTGGGCATGGCTGGAGAGGGTGTGTCTACTGGGTGGGCATGGCCAGCTCTACATCGTTCGCGTCAAGGGTGCCTTCTGGCAGAAGGGGGTGGGACCAGGGCAAGTGCCAAGGCATAGTCCACTGGAAGAGCCTGCCGAAACCTCTCCCCCGGACCTCATCAAGCTGGATATGTGAAGTAGGCGAGTGCGATTTGCTGGCCACTTCCAGGCAATGGTGCATTTCTTCATTACTCACAAAGGGTGACACCTCCACAGCATGCACCCAGGGGACGGGGCCGATGCAGCAGGGGCTGGTTCCTCGCTGTTTCCAGACGGCCTTGTGGCGCTAAGACTGAATGTGTTTCAGCATAGATGGCCACCACAAAATTGTACATTGGCTCCTGGCCGGCCTGGGCCTGGGCCAAGGCAGTGAGGGCAATTCCCTCACTATTTCCAGGATGGCTCCACGGGCCACAAGAAACCACATCGCGGGATGCATCCAGCCCCCGGGCCTTGTGTTTGACATGTCTGGACTACCTGGTTCTTATTATAAATGTTTTAAAGATTTACTTTTGCAAAAACTTCAGAAAATGACGAGTTCTGTTTTACAAGGAAGTGCAATGTCAGAATCTTGGGGAAAGACCAATATTGCATTGTTACCAAAGTGAAGACAGGATCTAACTTACACTGTAAATTATAGATAAATTTCTTTATTGAACAATGATTATAAGTTGGCCTCATTAATTTTGGAAGGTACATTAAAAGTTTTTACAAGAATTATTCATGAAGATCAATGTGGATTTTTATATAAAGACAATTAAAAATGTCAAAACTGTATTGAATATAATAGAATACTTACAACATAATGGTAAACAAACCACATTAATTTTTTTTAGATGCTGACAAAGCTTTTGACAATTTGAACTGGTCCTTGTTTAAAGTTCTGGAAAATATGGATTTTGGTGAGAATTTTCTTCATGGCATCAAGTTAATATACACATCTTTAAAGGCTCAAATTATAATCAATGAAGATTTGAGTAAATCATGTGATATTCCAAAGGGAACAAGAAGAGGTTATCCTCTATTCCTTTTTTGTTTATTTTGTTTCTTGAAGTTTTGAATAGAGATATTAGTCAAGATGAAGATAACAGGTCTAAAAATTAAAAATGAGACCTTTAAATGGAGAGCTTTTGCTAATAATTCGCTTTTGATTTTGCAGGCTTTAAGATTAATAAACAAAAAAGGAGTATGGCAAAAGAAAGCAAAGACTATATCAGAAATAATAGATGCCTTGGGTTCAATTCCAAAACATCTGGAGCACTGCTTGAATACCATCGAAATTGACAAAATCACCATCAAAATCACAATTGCAAAGGATAACTTTCTTTACTGGGAATAGCTTACATCTTGCAACTACACCTTTAACACCATTAAAAGCAACATCTATCCTTAGGAAGGATTTGACAAGTGGATAAAAATGCCAAATCCAGTCTAAACATCTGATTGACTATGTCGTCAACTATAACACTTTAAACATGTATGCCACCAAATTCTCAACAACTCTGGGCAGTTTATAAGAATCAAATGAATTACAATAATATTAATAAAACATAAAAGATAAAAATTGCAAACATACTGAAGCAAATGGTCTTAGGACCTCACTAAAGGCGAGTGAGAAGAGTCAGTTCTACTGTCTCTTGTTGGATTCCAGAGAGCTGCTAGTATGATTTTTTCTTCCATTGTTGCCCTGGAGCTATATGGCATATGTAGATGTGCCTGGTGAATGACTTGATCATACCGAAGCACCCTCTCCATCTTTGCAAAGATTGTTCATTATGGTTGTTGTGTTTGCTTATATAATTTTTATTAAGGATTTCCACAAAACTAAAAGTTAAACATGAAATAATATAGAGTAAGATTAGAAAAAAGAAAAATGTGAATGCAATACAAACAGAAAAAGAAAATATGCATAAAGAAATGACTACCGATCTTCTTTACAGCAGTTAAAAACTTGTTTTCTTTCTTCCTTTATTAAAATTACATCTCTTTCCATATTCAACCCTCTTTAATCAGTAAATACATAAATCATTGTTTCATTTTCTATTTTCAAAAAGCAAACAGTCCATAAGAGGTTCCCCATCTTTAATAAAAGTACTTGTTTTGTCTTATCCCTGATCAAACAGGTCACTTTTATCATTTCTACAAATTCCATAATTTTCGCAATCCATTCCTTTATTGTAGATATTTCAGTATTTTCCAACTTTATATATATAATAGTCTCACTGCAGTTATCTTATACAAACCAAATCTTCTATAAGTTTTTTCTAATTGGGTATCCATTAGTCCCATATATACCAATGTTACAGCATTTTATAAAAATTATCTTTAAAATTGCAATATAATGTGATTTTTGGTCCTTTTAACTACATTCTTCCCATTGGTCTATGTGTATATTGTAACCAAAATTCTTAACCCATCTTACCATGCATTCTTTAATTTGTTCTCCTTTCATTTCAAATCTGTGCAAAAGTTTATGTGTTTTAGCAATACATGTTCATCACTTGTATATAATTCAATTTTGAATTCTGTTTAAAATTATTCAATTCCAATTACTTCTTTATCTATGTTAAATCTCTTCGTCAATTGTGAAAATTGTAAATCTTTGAAAACTAAATCTCTCTATAGTCAACTGTTTTCTTCAACAATTCAATTAACAATTCCACAAACACTTCATTTTAAATTCTCTATGTTCCTGAACAAGCAAATCTGGATAGATTAACCATCTCTCTTTGCTCATTAGTTGGTGTTTTTGGACTTTCTGCTGGTGTCTCAATATAGCTGTATACTGTTTTATAGTATGTTGTACTATTTTATTATTCATACTAATATTTCAACTGTTAGTAGAGAGACCAGATAAGCCTTGTTATTGGCAACTATGAAAGCACAATACATACATACAACTCCACAGAGCATTCTTGGCCTCACACATTGCTTCTACCACTTAACCTAACTATTTAAGGAAGGATTACTGCTTTCCGTATCAAACTCCAAACCTCAAATTCTGGACAATATCTGACAAATATTTTGGTAACTGTAGAGGTTTGTGAATAAAAAAATTTATTGTAATTAGACTGTTTTGAATTTCACTAAGCCTTGGGAAGCACTCTTTTAATTCTCATTCCTTTATTTTATTTTTAAGAATTTCAATGTTGTAAAGACTGTTTCTGAAGTTCACTTAATTATAATAAAATGTCAAATTATTTATTGGAATCAAATTGTTAAAATGCAAAATCTACCAAAATTAAAGGAACATTTTAAAAAACAGAATGTTTTATCCTCAATATAATATAAATAGATAACAAAAGGTTTATATATAATTAATAATAAAACTTACATTATAGAAAGAAATTATATGTAAAATGTCTTATTTATTACATTTAAGTTACTAACAAAATTAAGTGAATTAGAATACTTTTATACATGTGCTTAGCAATCCTTTTATTTGACAAAACACAATATATGTTCATAGTCAAATAAATATATCTATAAACAAAAGAGCTGTGAGAAATAACTTGTGGGCTTTCTACTATTAAATTATCTATCAGACATAAATAGTACACATACTATCATTAGTGATCTTCATTCAAAACTGACAATTTAAGAGCAGAGAAATGATTTATTGATTTTCCATTTTCCCATTTTCCTTTTATATTTACATTTATATTATAAATATAAAAACTGTAAAATGAATGAGACTTCATTCTAAAAGTAGCAGTTAAGTAAAAACATAAAATTAAAAACTTCTTTACAAAGAATAAACTCCTAGAGAAAGGATGCAAATAAAATTACTGTCATCATCTTTTGTTTTTTATTTGCAAGTATAAAACTGAAAAGAAACAAAAGCAGGGAACCCAGCATCTGTCATATCAGAATATAAAAAGATGATCCTGGCACAAAATGAAAAAGCTGTAATTCATTTGCAAATCAATCCTGCCAGTTCTATTTCAAGCTGGCGGTAACTGTCAAGAGTTAACAAGATAATCACTTTCAATCCTGCTTTCAATGGTACATTACACTGTTACTCCATTCAATAAGTCTGTTCTTTGGGGCACCAGATGAATGGTTTTCATTTCTAACCTGCACAAAAACTTGCCAAAAACAAAAAATCCACAGGGCTTAGAGAAAAAAAATCCCTTTCTGAGCATTTATTTGCCAGGATTTCCTTTTAAGCAAAATAAGATATTTGGACACAATGGTGTCCATTCATTTCTTATATTCCTTCAGGTCTGTTATTTTAACAGTATTTGGCAAAGAAAGATGAACAAGGCATTTTTAAAAAATGTACTAGACAAATATATCTAGAAAACTTTCTATATCTAGCTACCTTGTAATGCAATGAAATACCTAAAGAAATAAATCTTTCTTAACATTTAATTTTAAATAACGCACAGAGTCATAACAGTCACGAAGAAAATAAAAAAACCCTGTAGTCACTAAGAAAAAAAACCTATTGCATATTGTATATCAACATACTTCACCAACTGAAATGTTTTAATTTATAAAACATGTGAAATAAAGATATTAGGACGAATTACTATGTTATCCTTATGGAAAAAGTATATTAGTTACCTTACTTTTCTCCTTGTTAGCAGTATTTGTACATTTGGTGTAGTTATTAACATTTGGAGCATTACTAAGATATTTTAGTAAGTTCACTGTCTTAGATTACTAAGATATACTAAGAATTTTCAGTTGCTTGAAAATTTGATTAGTTATTCAGACAAACACCTACTGAATACAAATTCCTTAAATATTAGATAAAAATTACTGGACTGACAAAAGCCAGTCCTACTGAATCTTCAAATTCCTCCTGCCCCCAGTGCTATTTCAAAAGATTTGTCAACCATCAGGAAGGGCTTACAGGGACACAGGGAACTAGAAGGGCATAAGGAGGATGAACTAGGAAATAACAGATATAATAACAACAACAACTGTTAAGTTTTTACCGGTTCCAGACTGTGACTCGAACTGAAGATAATAATAGTAATAATAAAACAAAGTAAACAAGAGAAACCTGTTGAAAACAAGATTGAAAGCAGAATGTCAAAAGGAAACAATTGAGCATTGGGTTTTTAAAAAGAATCCTATCACAGTCAATACCTGAAGCATTGAAGGAAAGGTAGATACAAAGCTAACATGCAGTTGTGTTGAGATCAGGAGTGCTGAAGAAATAAACTGAAGGCTTCATTTTGGCTGCCCAAGAAAAGCCCTGCAGACCAATTCCATGAAAGCAAAAATTCAACATGTCAGCAATAACAACAAATGTCGCTTATGCAACCTTATCAGTGGCTGCAGCAAAATCTCACAGACTGATTATCTACAATGTCATGATCGAGTTGCCAAAATTATACATTGGAAGCTTTACCAGAAAGTGGGTTTGAATGCAGAAAAAATTATTGGGAACACTAAATTGACTAATTCATGAAAATGAGCAAGTCAAGATCCTGTGGGATTTTTGGATCCAAACAGACAGACATTTGGCCCACAACACACCTGACATCATTATTGTAGAAAAGAAAAAAGTCTGGTTCATTGATATTGAATACCAGGTGATTTGCAATTGAAGTTGAGCAACTACGGAAGAAGAAATCAATGGTTGTACCAATAGTAATATCCTTGGAGCAATACCCAAAGGGCTGCCAAGATACATGGAAATTTTGAACTTATTAGAACTGAATATCCCGACTTTGCAAAAAAAAAAAAAAAAAAAAAACACCCGACTTGGAACTGTCCACATAACTCAGACGTCTTAATAGCTTTTAGGTCCTTGGTTAGGACTTGAACTGTTAAGTTTTATAAAGAAAGAAATTTTATTGTTTTTTTTTCATTTTTACATAAAAGTACTTAAGAAACAACGTGGTGATTGGGCTATCAATTATCCAAGAACATATCATACATATATCACACAGATTAATTCCTTAAAAGTTCCCTCTCTATTTCCCACATATTATTTTACCAATTAAAATTATTACATTTATAATGTAATATAAAAAAAAGCTCAATCAGTCCATTTGGTCTTCAATCACATTTCAATTAGAAGAATCCAAGTCCTGTTTTTAAGTTTTACTATTTTAGAAATTACCGTATTCCAATTAAGCTTATATATACTTATTAACACTTCGGGCATCCTCATTTCTCTTTTCCCTATCATGATGGTTCTATCTAAAATAAATATATTATCTCAAAAAGCAACATCCTTACATTTTTTTAAATATAACCTATTGCTTACACTAATACATCATTTATTAATACTATTGTTTCTCTTATCACAAATACCTCCTCTTGTCCCTCTATTACAAAATAGTTATCTTGGTTAAAATAAAGATATCAGTCCAAAGAACTATATTTCTGTCTATTTTAAATATATATTCTATCAATCAATTAAGTAAAATTTACCCCTCCAACTACTTATCATCTCTAATACCAAGTATTGTTACAAAAAATATCCTTTTACAGAATCACCTATTTCATTTGTTATTAAAACAATCCAAGTGTCAACAACCTTTTTAACCCACTCAGTGAAAATTTAAACCACATTTTTAAACCTAACTCTAACTTTCTTTCTATGCCAAACCGGTTTCCAAGATAAAGCCTCAGCAAAATCAAATCTCAACATTTGAGTAAAGCTATTTCTCAATACATTAGAATAGTCAAAGTTCTCTTCTCTTTCTTCCAATATCGTTCAAATAGTATAGTCAATTTTATTCCTTATTAAAGTTGCTAGTTGATTGTCCACATTGTCCCAATTTTCAATAACTTGTACCTGAATGTCAAGCTATGTTATTTTTGGGAGATCAAATAATTCAGTTAATGGCATTCTTTGATCATCAATGTTCTCCATAGGTCGTAAGTAGGATTGTGTAGAATTAATTTGCTCATTATTTCATAATTGAATTGTAAATGCAGTTCCTCTGTCTCGTTCAGTTGTATATCTTGCTGAGTGGGTTGTTCTGTTCTTCCTCCGTTATTCTTTGGTCTGTAGTTTGAAGCGATAGTTGAAAGTCAATTTCAAATCATCTTTGATTTTTCTCCAAGATTTGATATAAGCTTTCATATAGTTTGTAGTTTCCAAAATCTTTTCCAATATAAGTTCATAGTCGAGCTGTGGATAAGCTTCTTCCATTTCAATGGTGAAATAGACTTTGATCAAGAATAGTCTTTAATTTTTTAGTGGAGGCTATATAAAGATCAACAAATATCCACCTCCAAAGGTCAAATTCATCTTCAAATAGCAAAAATAAAATAAAATAAGATAAAATAAAATACAGTTGTAATGGCACTTTTCGCCACAAGATGTCCTCAGTGGAGTGTAAACTCTTCCAAACAGATAAAAATTTATCTCTTTCAGGAAACATAAAAAGCAAAAGCAGATATCTCCAGTATAATAGATAAAGTAAAAAATATATAGCTTTTCTTTTTTATTTTTTTTCAGGGCCCCTAGGTATCCCCCCCAAAAAAAGAAAGAAAAAGAAAAAAAATCAAGTAATAAAACTTTAACTGTTTTAGCTCTTTTAAAACTTTCTTTCCCAAGTAGACAGAAGCTGCTCTCTTAAGACAGGGAAGTGATCAAAAGCTTTTTACAGGCAAACAGTCAGGACAGAGAGAGGGAGTAAAGGTCTCACCCAGATTCACCACGGTGATTCTTTATGCTTAGATGATTTTCTGACTTTGGCTGGCGCAGCAAAGTGATTGGCCATTTTACTGGCTGATCTTCTTCTCTGTCGGCCCTATGGAGTTAGCTCGGACTGTAGGGGGAGCCGCCGCTCCACCACAGCCAAGCAAAAGCCTCCTCGACGGTAGTCGCCCCTCCAGGGCAATTTAAGACCCGCATAAGGGTCTACCGGTAGAGGGAAAACAGCCGACAAAGAGAGAGATCTCTTTGTATGGCTGAATGTGCTGCGATCCGGAAGCCTGGACTTGAACTGTTAAGTTTTTATCAGTCCGAGACAGTGAATGGAATTGAAGATTAAATCATCAACAATAGTAATAATAATAATTAGCAGTAATATATTTCCATTCAGGCTTATAAACTGTTCTTATAAAAATCTTATAAATAAAAAATAAATCATATTATATAGGATTTTTATTCTTTTCACAACAATAATTAGCATATTATTTTTGAATAGTAAAATATCTTCAGTTGTTCAAGAAAACATTTGTTTCTGCTATTTTAATGGCTTTAAAAGAAAAGTTAGAAGAGGTCAAATTTTGGGGACAGGAAACCATTATGAAAAATACCTAGGGGCTAAGCTATACATGGTTGAAAGCATAAAGTGATACAATCATGATTCAGATGAACCCAAAAGAATAATATTTCTGGTATATAAGCCAAAATAGTAGCAAGGATGAAAAAGAATGAGGGAAACACAAATAGTCTAATAAGAGAAAAAGACGCTTAAATGAGAGAACGATGCTGAAGTCATTACAGGCCGATGAAAAGATGTCATATAAATTTCTATGACATGCATTCAAATTCATGGTGATAGGTTTGCCAGTAGACAAAAATATAAAATTAATAGATTATTGTCTCCTTTAGATTAGCTGTATTTTTTTTCTTCCTTTTATGGCCTTACTCCTCAAAATGATATCCTGCTCCTTGGCGGTTTATCTCTATCCATTAAAAGCTGGTATTTGAGTAGTGTTGGTGAGAAAAAATGATACATAAAGATCTTTTTTCTTAAACTGTAAAAGTTTAAATATGAAAGATAAAATATAGTAGCTGGGCTATTGAATGTGTTAAAGGTCTTTTTCTTGGTTTTGTTGTTAACTAGCCAAGTATCTTGGTTGGGGTATGTATTCATTTTGGATGGTTTTTATTGTTTAAAATGTTTGGTTTTTTTTAATTGTAGTACAGGTAGTCCTCGATTTGCAACCATTTATTTAGTGACTATTTAAAATTACAATGGCCCTGAAAAAAAAGTAACCTAGAACCAATCCTTGCACTTACAAGCAACACAGCATCCTCATGGTCATGTAATCAAATTTGCCAATAGACAAAAATTTAAAATTAATAGGTTATTTTTTGTATTTTTTCCTTCCTTTTATGGCCTTTCTCTTCAAAGAGGAGCAACTGACATATATTTATGACAACTGAAGAATCCTGGGGCGACATGATACCCATTCGTGACTTTCCCAGACAGCTTCTGACAAGCAAAGTCAATTGAGAAAACTGAATTCCCAGTAACTCCTTACCAAGGACTTGGGATAGGCAGATGTGGATGTTTGATGGTATTACAGATACCATCGCAGGATGGAAGCAGTTCCTAGTAAGGCCACCTTTTGCAATTGACTAATGGCGAATTTGTCAATGCCAATGGTGTTCAAATGGTGCTCCAGTTGTTTTGGGATTACACCCAAGGAGCCTATTACTCTTGGTACTACCCTTGCTTGCCTTTGCCACAGTCTTTCTATTTCTATTTGTAGGTCTTTGTATTTTGTTATCTTTTCCAGTTCTTTCTCATCTATTCTGCTGTCTCAAGGCACTGCCACGTCCACTATCCAGACTTTTTTGTCTTTCTTATCGACAATTATTAAGTCTCTTATGTTGCAGGTGCTTGTCTGTTTGAATTCTGAAGTCCCAGAGCAGTTTAATTTTATCATTTTCTATGACTTCCTCTTATTTTATGATCCCACCAGTGCTTGCTTACAGGCAAATGATATTTCTTGCAGATCTTCCATTGCACCATTGTTGCTACTTTGTCATGCTGCTGTTTGTAGTCAGTCTGTGTGATTTTCTTGCAGCAGCTTACCAGGTGGTCCACTGTTTCTTCAGCTTCTTTGCATAGGTGGCACTTACTGTCTGTTGCTGTCTTTTCAATTTTGGCTTTGTATGCATTTGTCCTTAAGGCTTGGTCTTATGCAGCCAGAATTAGTCCCTCAGTCTCTTTCTTCAATTTTCCTGCTCTTAGCCATTGCCAGGTCTCGTTATTATCTGCTTTCCCAACTATTTTTTTTAATGTACTGGCCATGTAGTGCTTTGTCTTCCCATGCCTCTATTCTGTTCTTCATTTGGTCTTTCTTGTAGGCCAGTTTGGTCTCTCCAGTAGTCAGTAAGCCTTCCTGATATACTAATTTCAGTATTGTTGTTGTTGTTGCTATATTGTTGTTGTTATATGAAATTTGGATTAACAACTTAGATGACGTCATTTAGATATGCACAGAGTTAGATGGTTTTGCTGCACAAATTTAGGGGGTGGCAGGGAGGCAGAATAAAAATTGAAATATGAATTTCAGAAACATGAATTTTATAACCAAGAATGAAAAAGTCTGAAGGCAGTGCTGCTGAACTGCCTATAGTGATGCTTGGCAGGGTCTGTATCTGAACTTTATGTTACTCACAGTTTCTCAATAAAGTAGACAGATCAATTCTGGAGGCATCATAATATAGATCTGCATCTGAATCAGAGATGATCTGGGCTTGACAGTAATAACCCTCAATATTTGTTTTGCCAAAATAATGTATAGATTAACTTATTTCCTAAGAATTATTACATTTAATGGGTTTTTTTTTTACAGCCTTGTTTCATCAAACATTTTTGTTATTAAACTAAGAATGAGCAGGTTCTGTAGGTCAATTAAATCCTTAATTTTGAAAATAAAAACTCTCATTCTTAATTTTAAACACCTAAATTAGCAAACAAGATGCCACATAATATATGCTATAGGCATAGGTTTGCTCTGAAAAGCTGAGCTCTTTAAATGCTTCAGCTGCCATATAAACAACTGAGCCATGGCCAATACAAACTAATTTGAATAATCAATATGACAACCTTATTTTTCTAATGCAAACAGGATTGATACAGTAAGGTGTCTCACTGCCACATCACAGTCATGGCCTCTTTTAACCCATAATTAGATTTAGGTGATTATCCCTGCTCTTCCTTACAAGTGTACAGCTTGGATAACAGATGACAAAAGCTATTTGCCACTTATTTATCCTTTGCAGCGGATAGGCTATCCAGGGAGATAGTGAAAAAGATCTTCAAACAATTGTTATTCATATCATCTACAGTTTGAGATAGTCACAGCCTCCTTATGTGCAAAGTCAAAATAGCCTAGAGCAGTAGGTACATGAAGGATGCTTAAAACATCAGGGCAACACAGATCGAAATTCAAGGTGATGTCAGCCAAATTATGCCTAATGCAAACTGAGTTTCACAAGGAAGTATCAATCAGTTGTCTCTTTACTCAGATTAGTATGAAAAGGTTTTCACTACATTGTTTTTTTTTAATTTGAATTCATGGTTTCAATACTATTATTTTTTTTAAAATTAAAAAAATAAGGAAAACTAATAGTGTTAAAATTGTATAAATAAAGCAACATAAATAGGAAATGTTTATGTTTATACTAGAAATAAAATTATATTAATCTCAAATAACAAATGTCAAATGTTAATATTTAAACAGAAGTATAACTGTTGTTCATTACTACTGAATTATTAAAACAAAAAAGTATAACCATATTTATTCATATTTGTTTTGCATTATACAAAATTACATCAAATTAAAGGAAATGCTATTTTCTTTTAGCTGCATGGAAGGTGAATATTCATCCTCTGAAAGGATATCATATTTTGCATTAAATGTTAGCCCAAAGATTTCTTAATTTAATTCATTTATGAATGCATGAGTAATCAAATCTTGCATTAACCAGTGTACATACAAATACACAAGCATTAAAAGAAAATTGTTTATAATTTGTTTATATCAACTTTAATACTCAAAATTATATAAATGATCATTGATCATAAACATTGATATTTATGATCAATAATCTTTTATATAACTTTGAGTATTGAAGTTGATGTAAATCAATTTCAATTTCAAGTGTTGCATTTGCAAAGTTTGGGATGCATTTCAGCAATAATATTTCTGTATCTTCAGTTCCATAGATAAGAGGCCATTTGTTTATTAGGGATCTCTATATAGCAACCATAAGGCAATGCACCCTACTGCAATAAATGCTAGCTTATTCACAATGCTTGCTAAAATGGTGGCAGAAATAATTCAATGCAATGGCTGGATTTACATATTGTGCTAAACCATGATACGGTTTAATTGGTTTAGATTTAGTATGTTGCATGAATCCAATCACTCTGGTTTGTAAACCATGCTGTATGGATTAGTCTTTTGGAAAATGCTGGCTTAATATGAATAAGCTGCATGGTGACATAAGCACCGCATGTAGCTCTTTGTATTACTGAGAAACAATTTTTAAATATGTAGTTTGGCAATGTGATGCCTACATGTAGCAGTGCAATTGCAAAAGGTTTTCACTGTACCCTTAAGGCTCAATCTCCCCTTCCTTCAACTACTATAGAGATGTGGCTTATCCCCTAATCCCTTATCCCTTTGCCAGGGCTTGATCTAAAGGAGCAGCTTCAGCTTGAGGTGACAGCAATGGCTGTCATGGACTGAAGATGAAGCATTGTATAACAAACAGTATAGTGTCAGCAGTGTTCTAGTGTAGTGTTTGTGAGAAAACAAAGCATAAACTTTGGTCTTTCTTTTGTGAGCCAAGTACTGATTTCATTCTGATTTAGGTCATTTAAAAGTATCTGTAAATCTTCCAATGTCCTTTGGCCTTTCTTATCTCATGCACAAATCTATTCATAATTTTGTTTATCCACAATATTATTTGGCTTCCTAAAAGTGACATGAACATGAATATTTTTTAAAAAGAGGGATGTGTGTATGTGAATTTACATGAAATAATAAAAAGGCATTTAATTTTATAGGAAGAAATGGATACTCAAGTATTAAGTACTATTCCATTTACAATAGCAAAACCTTCTCAATTAGAGCTCAAGATACTATTTCCCATTATATACTCCACCAGGATACTGAGATGAAATAAAAGCTTTTGACTGGCTGAAACTTAAATACCCAGTATGAAGTCATCCATTTTCAGCTATTCAATTGGCAGCTTGCTTTCTAGCAGAAATACTCTAAGTTTGAATTTCTAGGCTACATGGGCAGAGTAGGAGAGACTTTACTAGAAATTTGGAGACCGATGCTTTGTGTGAGTGTGGGGTGGGGTTCTGGTCTATAAATAGCACCAATTAGTTTCTTAATGCTTCTAATAAAGTTTAAGTTATTTTGTTAGTGTCTAGGTCTCTCTGGCACCTGCCCCTAGTTTAGAATATCACGCCAACATTAGATCATGTCTTATTACATTTTCTTCAAGGAATCATTAACTAGATCCTTGGTTTACAATACTGTCTAATTTGGCGCATTAATCCAAGAATGAACGATTTAGAACCCGTTTAGCTAGCAGTTAAGGCACCAGGCTAAAAAGTTCTAGGCCCAGTTTAGGCATGAAAGCCAGCTGGGTGATATGGTGAATTTCTGTCACAACCAACGAATCAACACTTGGTTAATTGAAAAAAATAGAACGCAGAGCAGCATTAAGAGCTAGGAATATATTTACATGCTAAATGCTTAAACTTCATTAAAGCTATAATTAACTTATAATTATAAATACATTAAAATTGTGGAAGACCTATAGAATAATTTCTCTCAATCACATTCAAATGAATTCAGCTGTTGTCTTGCTTCCATAATGTAGTATTTGGATTCAACTACACACATTATTAAACTTAAATAAGTTTAGCTTTTCAATATGCACAGTATAATATAATAAAATTTCATTCTATTTACACATGACTACATAAACTGTTTTGATTCTCCATAAAGCAATTACAGAATCTGAGCCTCAGTGACTAACTTCAGTCATGCTGGGAAATTCAGTCATGGAAAACTTTATTCATAAAAATAAAAATCAGGTATTTTAGAAATGGGTCCTGCAAATGCCTTTCTCACTAAGATCATCACAGTTATGACCAACTTGGCCACCTCCTTGTAGCTTTGGATCATCATTATCCTACAGAAGTTCTCCACTCTGCCACCAATTCTTTCTTCTTCTTCAACCACATTCCTCTCTATAATCCCCAGCTTCTCTCTTCTTAGCATCATCCTACAGCAGTGGCTCCCAACCTTTTTATACCCCACACCCTTAGAACACTTCTGATATATTCTTGCACCCCTTACAAAAGATTGAAATAACGGCAAGGAATTATGCATGTTACAACCCAAGTTTTCACATCCCCTGGAATATTGTCTCACACCCCCGGTTGGGAGCCCCTGTCCTACAGTATTCAGCAATGCTTTGTTTCAGAGCACATGTGCTTATCTCAAACAGCAACTGATTCAAGATGTGTTTCAGAGCACCGAAGGGTGATTCGGTATGATAAAGTTCCTCTTGCTTCAGGGACAAAAGCAGACTGGATTCCCTCTTCAGCAATTAAATATATTTATAGAAGTAAACAATTATCTGCTGTGATCAGATGCTGATTTCATTAAGCTCATCATTACTGAACACCAAGAGTTTTTTTCCTCTAACACTCAAAACACTATGCTTCTCGAAACTGAAGAATCCTTTTTCTCCTGGCAGAAGAAGGCACCATTCCATAACCCCTCCTCAGGGTGAATGTAGTCAGTATAGAAATATGTTATCATTTCCTTTCTCTTTATGTATGGAGAGCCATAATTCAGTATACAGAACGGATCACGAGGCAGCTGCTGGTTGTATGAGGCCTTCCTGAAGTCTTGGGCAGCCTTCCCATGGCCTAGTGCAGCCAGCAGCTGCCTTACAAAGGGTCAAATTAGGTGTGCCTCAGCAGCAGCAAGAGGAAGAGGCAAAGATGGGGGGTGGGTGGGCAGGAGGCAGCCAAGTGAAGGGCAGACAAAAGGGCAGAGGTGGAAGGATGTGGGGGGAAGGAATTGAAGCAGAGGCGAGTGCAACAGGGCAATGAGTTGCACCAGGAGAGAAATGGCCTAATAATAGGGTGGCCTTGGCTTAATAACCACAATCAAGATAACTGAAACTCCCATCCCTAAGCAGACAGTTTAGGGATGATTACATTAAACATATGATGTTTTATCTATGACCATATCACTTAGCAATGTAAATTCAGATCCCAATTAGAGTAATTAAGTGAGGGCATCATTCCCAATACAAAGGAGAAACTTAATAGCAATAATGAACCACCTATCGAAGATATAAATTCAGGAACAAAATGCAGCATACCAGATGTCCAATATTTTAATACTGGTTTATCATTACCATAATAAAATACTTCTGGCATTTATAAAGATATACAAATCAATATCTTTGTAGAAGATCTGAAACACAACATACAGTGCTAACTTGTGATGCACTATGATTTTCTTTAGTTTCCTATTCTCCACAAAAACCTACACTTCTGAAACAACTTGCCAACCAAACTACAGGGACATGTCCAGGCAGTCTTTAAGAATCACACACAACTGAACAGAAGAAGAAAAAAAACAGACAATATGGTCTAAATCTATTTTGTGGATAAATTGTCTGCTAATATGTTTATTAATTTACAGAAGGCCTACATAACTAATGGACCATCAAGATGAATGCAGCCTATTAGATATATGTTATGAACAGGTTAATGTCTGCAAAATGCTTTCTCTCCAATACTGTGCACATCTAGCACACAAACTGTAATTATTTGATCTTTTCCTTTTTTATTTAATATATAGTTAAAATATATTAGTGTATTACTAATGAACAGTAAAAGATTTTTTCTAAAATCATGTGTAAACATCAATATATTATCTGACTTCTGAAATGCTGCAGCTCAACTTATACTTTAAAAAAACTGTGTTTGTGTGTGTGTGTGTGTGTGAGAGAGAGAGAGAGAGAGAAAGATGGAAGGAGGGAGGGAGGGGGAGAGAGAGAGAGAGAGAGAGAGAGAGAGAGAGAGAGAGAGAGAGAGAGAGAGAGAGAGAGAGAGAGAATGTGCATGAACATATTTTTTCTTGTAGGTCCATTGAAAAATAAAACTTTAATTGCTGTAAACAAAATATTTTATGAAAGACATATGCTTGGTTTTTTTAATATTTTCCAAAGCTTATAGAACAGCTGATTAGCAAAACTAAAGTATAATCACAAGGTTTTAGAATCACATTTCTAATCTTGTTTTAATGCTGCATTATATCTTATAACATATAATGCATATAACTTATAACAAAAAGGTCACTATTTCCACTGAATGATTGTTAGAGACTTTCCTGCTTTGATTGCCTGGCAGCAAACTACTGGATACATATTTAGATGATTACTGCATCTTTGGGGGGGGGGGAGATATGAGTGCAGTTTAGTAGTTCTGAATGCTACTCTAACTACTTAAAATCAGTAAAGAGATTACAGCTCACATTAACTGGATTTTCACAGCTCCCAATCATTCTGTTTCAATTGTTCATACACACATTAAGGGAATCCAGTCAAACAAGAGCCAGTTGCTTCTACAATGTAGAAAAAAAATTTCTTTAGGTTTAAAAATATTTGAGAACAAAATCAAATATAAGCTACACAATATTTCCAATTAATAGCCAAGTCTATATATTATTTCAAACAACACATCTCTAAAAACATTGCTACCGCTCTGTTGAATAAGGTAGGCCTTAAAAAGTGTTTCAAGTAAGTTAATAAATCTTTTTGTAAATGGCTTAAAGAAGAGGGCTTGGGGGTGTACTGGTACAAGAATCTTGGACAGAAGAAGCTCACTGGATGACTTTGTGTCAGTCATTGTTAGTTCAATTTACATCACAAGTTTATTGCTTCGAGAACAAATGGGTGGAAAGAATTTTAAATACACAGACAAATTACAAGACTTACCAAATTTAAAAAGAAAATAAAAGGCACAACTTCTCGAAGTGATATGGCATGATATAAATCCAATGAATATAAAACTTTACTTGGTTATCATACCTCTTTCAAATAATACACACTACATATATTTAGAATACTCTAATAGTTAATTAATACATTTCATTACATAAGAATTAGCTTAGCCAATAAAACTTTTTTAACTATCCAAAATATTTAATTTTCAATTGTAGGATAAACAAATCAGTTGATTTTAATAAAATTGTATTGCCTGCTTTTTATAAGCATGCTTTTACTACTATTGATTATATAAATTAATTCATGGTCATTTTCTAATTCATTAGAAAATTCTTATAACATCACTATGATTATACACTGCAGAATGATGTGCTACCAAAAAATAAGCTCAGGCTGAAGCAATATGTATTCAGTAGGTTCTTCTTGAATGCACATTTCTGAAAGAGTCAGGGGTTCAGATTAGCTCTGCAAACAATCTTCTATGCAAATCCTCAGCTTTACCATCACAAAGTAGGAAATCATATCCTCAGGTCATGACAGCTGTTGTCTTCTGAAACCATTCCAGTTTGTCTATTATATATGTATTACGTAATACACAAGGTTCCTTGATCTCTTTATGGGCTTTATACCCTCCTAACTTCCTGCTTAAGTTTTCGATGTCTGAGATCGGCTACTCACCTAGATGCGAAAGTTATATTCAAGCAGATATTTATTAATGTTGTGTAAGCACTTAATGTCTGAAGGCAAAACAGTGCTTTAGAAGCCACAGGAGCATTCATAAGCACCTCTATGCAATTTTTGAAAGAAGCTGTATCTTTTCCTGGTATCACCTATTTTTGATGAAACAATGTTCTTGACCATGTAGAATTTGGATAGGGCAGAACAAGAGATTCTTCCTTCCATATAACTAAGGTTTCAGTGTCCCTTTTTTACCAGGATTACAAGAACCAACTTTTTTTACATTTCATATTATTTGTACAAACCAAGAATATGAAAGAATAATTAATTTTTATTTTAATAAAAGCAAAGTATTTAAAACAGTTTAATTGTACCAAATCACATGAAGATCAGTATAATAAAGTCAGAACAAGACAAGAAAGAGAAGGACAGAGAGGGAGCAAAGGAACACTGAAAAGAAATGACAGGCTGATGACATTTCTCTAAATAATAATAATAATAATAATAATAATAATAATAATAATAATAATAATAATAATGTCATCTTGGAGGTCATCTAGTCCAACCTCCTGCTCAGGCAGGAAACCCTATACCATTTCAGACAAATGGCTGTCCAGTCTCTTGTTAAAAACTTCCAGTGTTGGAGCATTCACCACTTCTGAAGGGAGGTTGTTCCACTGGTTAATTGTTCTAACTGTCAGAAAGTTTCTCCTTAGTTCTAGGTTGCTTCTCTCCTTGATTAGTTTCCATCCGTTGCTTCTTGTCCTGCCTTCAGGCGCCTTGGAAAACAGCTTGACTCCCTCTTCTTTGTGGCAGCTTTTGAGATATTGGAACACTGCTATACATTCCCTCTCAACTTTATCTTAGTGTTACGTTTTCTCTTCAGAATTTAGACATGAATCTCAGATCCAATCCGATAATTGGTATAAAATCCTTACTTGTCTGAAGATATCCAACTGATATCAAAACCAGTTAGGTTAAGTGGTTAAAGTGTTAACTTAGAAACCAGGAAACTGTTGAGTTCTGGCATCTCTTAGGCGCGAAAGCCACCTGGATAACTTTGGGCCAGTCACTCTCTCTCAGCCCAACTTGCCTCACAGGGGTGCGGTTATGAGAAAAATAAGAAGCAGAAATATTAGGTATGTTTGCCATCTTGAGTTATATATAAAAAAGGCAATATAAATAATATTTATATTATTTCAGGCAAAGAAACTTGTAATTCTGCCTTCCTCAGAATCCCAATTTCTCACTGGAAGAGAATAGTGGTCTTAGAATCATAATTTACCAGCTAACTAACAGGCTCCTTATTTTAAATAACTGAATAGCTTTCATGTCATTCCCGCCAATGTATGGAAATACAAATATTTAGAACAAAAATCATTAATTAATCCATTTTACCAGTATTTCATATAGAATACCAGATTATTTTATAGAACTCTGCAAATTCTACTTGTATGTAGCACTTAAAATGTGAATAAAATCCCCTGAATGGCTTCCCTTCCTTAGCAATATTGATTGGCTTTGAAATAGGCTGAAAGACTGAGGAACAAGAGGTATTATTGCAGATGCTCATAATTGAGAAAGCCAAACAATAAAAAAAATCATATTGGTTATAGAAAGCTCATTACTGTTTGGACTGTGTGAAACTGTGAAATGTCTTTAGGAAAATGGGATCCCAGAATAGCTTATTGTCCTTGTGCAAAAACAATACATAGAATAGGAATCCAAAGTCCAAATGGTTCATGGCAAAGGAGACTGGCTCCAGGTTTGCAAAAGACTGAGGCAAGTCTGTATGTTTTCCTTTTATTTATCCTATATGTTGAATATTTTAAAGGATTTGGATTGGTAGAAGATGAGCATGGATTTAAAACTGGAAGCAGAAACATCAATACTCTGCACTAGGCTAATTATTCTACTGTGATAAGTAAAAGTGCAAATGATCTGCAAACTCTAGTAATGGAAATAATAGAACTATGAAAAATGGGACTATGGTTAAATATGAAGACTAAACTAACCAGAACTGACAATGAAGATATTGG
Source organism: Crotalus tigris (assembly GCF_016545835.1). NCBI lineage: Eukaryota > Metazoa > Chordata > Lepidosauria > Squamata > Viperidae > Crotalus > Crotalus tigris. The sequence continues at coordinate 312,967 of NW_024097621.1, forward strand.
GGCAAGCTATGTTGTGTAGAATAGATTACAGGATCTTAAGAGACTTGCAGATTAACAGTGCAAAATTAAAATTCCGTATAATATTTTGAATAATGTATTTGCGTCTTTTACTAAACATATTCATTCAAAATAATTCACAGCTAATACAGCAGATATGCAGCTTAAGGGAAGCCTTCATCCAGTAAAATTATGTCAACCGATTACCAGTTTTGTTACTCAAGGAGTTTTTAATTGTCATTATGGTATTTGACTGAGATGTTCAATATGTTGATTAAATTAATCCTGCATAGGTATCAAATAGCACAAATATTTAAATGAGGCATCAATCCAAATACACTTAAAATAGAATAGGTAGGCTATGCAAACTGTGCGTTGGAAAAAAAAATCAATAAATCAATTCAATAATAAATGTATAACTGAACAAACAATGCTGCTATTTATTCTATGGAAAAGCTTTGAATTGTTTTACAGGTGTACTTCATCCAATCAAACATTTAGCATTTGTTAATCCTGAAAGATGACAAGACCTCTTTAAAACATCTCATCTTTTTCAATAAATTTTGCATAGAAACATGTTTCTCAAACACAGAGTTCCCTGCTGTCACATTGGAAGCATGATAAATGTTTAATGAAAACAACACCACACAGCTTGATGTCAGACAACAGCTATCACACAGACCCACTTTGATCTAAACCGGCACTTAAAAAGAGTTCTGAGCATGGTATATACTACAGAACTCTTATAACCTATATGCAAATTAGATAAAATTAGCATAAATGACTCCCTGCTGCATAAAGTATTATGAGGTAAAGAAAAAAGGCAAGTTCCAACAATCTATGATTGCTGTCAAATTCAGGGCACTTAAACAGTCCTTGTTTATTTTGAACATTAGATGTACTAAGAATTATTGACAAAGTCATTAGCTATGAAAAGAATGATAATAATGAGTTAATTTAAAATGAAAAACACTAATAAATATTTTACTAAGAAGCTACTTAAAAAGATTACCAGTAAGGCCAGCAGCACTGTTTTTTAAATTTTATGAAATTTATGGAACATGAGTCCGTGTTACAAACATGATATAAGCAAGAAGTGCCAAATGTGAATTTTTTGGCTTACTTAAGAAAAATTGCTTTCCATTGTAAAGAAAAATATATATTACCCACATATTTCCCATTGTTATAATACATATAATATTACATTTTTAGAATGAGAAATCTTTTTTTTTTAAGTTTTCATTAATAAAAGTTAGCTCTGAAGGTAGTGATTCTAAACATTTTTGCTCTTTGAATAGATACAGAAGGAACTGTGGCATAGTTTTTCAATTGATCATTTCATACCTCCAGTTATGCTAAAAGTAAACCTAAAATGTATCTAAGGATACACATAATAATTTCAATTTATTACCATTATTTTCTCACCTTACTATTTGATTAAGATGTTAGTGTGGCTTTAACACATTAAAGGAATTCTGCACCATCATTTCCAGAAGTTAGGCAAATTTAAATGAACGCTATAGAATATAAAACTTTGAACATCCTATTCTTTATCCATTCATTGCTTTTTGCTCTTGCTGAAAGTTCTGGAGAAGTGCAAACCCTAAAAATATGTTTAGATAGTTTAGTGGTCCTCATGAAACATGAATTATGGATTTTATTTATTACAGAATATTTTTTAAAAGATCAAAAATTACTTTCTCAACATAACAAAATCTTTGAAGATTCTCATTTATTTTGCATTTTTAATTTTTAAAGGGAAAGAAACCCTTAAAATGGATAATATTCTAAATGTAGAATTATTTTAAGAATAGAACAATGAGGTTCAAATAATAACTTTCAGTTATTAAGCTGTTTTCTCATGGTAGGTAGCATCTAACTCAGAACATCATTGGTTTAATATGTACATGCATTTGTTCTGTGCAAAATTTTTCTACTATGTCCTGTTCTTATTCAAGTTGCACTAAATAACTCTTCAGAATGACATAGCTATAAAGAGAAAAATTACTTAGATCCATATTCCCTATACAGATATTTTTTGATCCCTGTCTGATTAAATGAAAATTCAATCCCACTTAAAAGGTATATAAGGAATTAATTACTTCAAGAACATTCCTTCAATTTCATTCACAAGTCTAGTATAAATTTTTTGGTTTCAATTATCATATACTAGTTGATCACTGAGAACAAAAATATTGTAATTTTAATTATATAATAATTATGAATATTACACAGAATAAAATCAGTCAAGAAAATATTTCATTAATTATTAAACTAATTAGTTTATTAACCTATCTTAATATGTGGATTCTAAACCACCTGGGTTTTTGTTTTGTTTTGTTTCAAGAAAAGTCATATTAAAGTATTTAGAGTTGAAACAATTTAGGAATTAAGTGTATGTTTTACCTAGTTAACAATCTATGTCTCCAAAATTATTGGAAAGATTCAAATTCAAGAGAACCACTGCAAAGTAGTATTGATATATAAATCCTAGAACTCTCTAACCTTTCTAGAATTTAAAAAGAAAATGTAAAAATAAAAGATTAACAGAAGCTATTTAGTTTATTTACATATTTAATAAACTGCCAACTAATATTTTTAGACAAAGACAATTATTAAATGATGCTTAATAGTAGACTAGAAGGGCATCTAGAATTTTTTTTTTTGCAAGAGAGTACTTCACTACAAATTATTTTAACATAGTATAATGCTTTTTTAAAAATAATATTAAATTTATTAAAATTTTATATACCACCATTTAAAAAATTTGCTGCAGTATGTAATCTTTAGCAAAGTTAAGATTGCAATCATCACTTGTAGATACAACCTGGAAGCAATTCATTTCTTCAGAGAAGCTGAATCAGAGAGAAAGCTCAAAAGCATAGATGTGCCAAATGCTCATGTGTATATATAAAGTAATAAATCAGAGACAGATGTAAGCACTAGATTTAAATTAATTTGCTTCAGACTTATGCACATTTTGACAATATTAGAATCAGGAGAGTAACTTAAGTATCACAGTATAGAAAATGCATTTACTTACTCCAGACATGAAAAAGAAGTACCTAACACAGTGTAGTCATTTTTGGAAATCTGATAGATGACTTTTATTAGAATAAAAGGTTCCACTGAACAACAACTCACAAAGAGATCTATTAAAATGATCTTCCAGTATTTTTGCTAATGAAAAACATCTGGTTAGATTATGGTCATGCAATAAATACTTCTTTCTTCAATAAATCATAATGTTGATGTTCCGATTATGTATTTAAATCTAGCATCATTGCTATGTCATATAAACCAATTATCTTAAGAAGTGAAAATGTCATTATATAAACAGTATAAGAAAAAAATAGTAACATTTTAAATATTTAAGCATTTTAAAAAGAAAATTAAATAGATATTTGAACTTAGCACTTAGACTTATATACTTATATATGCAATAGCACTTAGACTTATATATTTCTTCACAGTGCTTTACAGCCCACTCTAAATGGTTTACAGAATCAGCATATTGCCCCCAACAATCTGGGTCCTCATTTTACCGATCTCGAAAGGATGGAAGGTTGAGTCAACCTTGAGCCAGTGAGACTCGAACTGCCGAACTGTTGGCAGCAGCAATAAGTACTGCGTTCTAACCACTGCGCCACCACACCTCTATTATCTGATTAAATGAAGGAAAGAAAATGATCTATAGCAAAATAATCCAGTATAAATCATTTGCCAGAATTACTGAATTTTGGTGTCCTTGGTAATTTCTGAGCTTGGTGGTTTTCATTCAGATGTTTCATTACCAAACTAGGTAACATCAATAATGTTATAAGAGAGTGGGGTTTGCTCTTATATTTATATACTAATTGTATATAAAATAGTACATGGTATATAAAAATAAGTGCAGAATCCACTTCTAACACTGATGTTACCTAGTTTGGTAATAAACATCCGCAAGAAAAACATCATTACTGAACTTACAACACTGCCACGTAACAAGAAGGAATGATCTAATCTGATCCTCAAATTTCCAACCGTTTTTAGAAAATGTCCCATTTATTTTAGCAAACATGACTAGGGTATAAATGTAAAATACCAGTTTTCTGCAAGCACAATATGCAGTGTAAATGTAATGCTCTTCTTTCAAAGTAATTCCCATTGTTTCCTATAACTGCCTATTTATTAGAACATCTAAATTCTGTATCCATTGATCATATTTTACATATTAGGTTTCTGAATATTGGGAAGATTTTTACTCATGTCATTTTAAAAGAAATGCTCTTTGAAATGGTGTACTTTCTCAATCTAAGAGGTCCTTGGTGCTCACTGAGATTAGTTGTTTTCTTGCAGAAGTTTCATTACCCAACTAAGTAACATCATCATGCTACCAATCTACTCTGTCCCAATTAATCTGTCTTCAATCCTTTCAATACATACAAATCACAAGGGGGGCTATTTTGTATTGACTTGCATTGCTTTTTAGATATAGTCCAGACTGTCTGTCTGATTTAATACTTTTATGAATTTTTTGGTTCTCTATACCATCCATTAGAATTGGATGGTATAATAAAGTATTACCATTTTCTCTTTCTAATAATTCAGGTTATATAATGTTTATTCAGAATGCTTCCCTCCCGTCAATATTAGCTTAATGAGGAAGAGTAAATCAAAGCAGACAAAGTGGAGACTAATAGTTTAAAGAAGTAGATCTTCCAAATCCAAATGAGGTTACATTCACCAGAAAGTGCAGATATGAAGTTGGAAGATGGGCAGTAGTGGGATCCAAATATGTGAACAACCAGTTCTCTGTGTGGATGCCACTTCCGGAAGTCCATTCTGGGCCTGGGCAACAAAAAAGTAGCTATCAGTTCTGCTGGACTGGTGCGAACTGGCTGAATCCCACCACTGGAGATGGGTTTTTTTCAGGTTTTATACACTGAGACCTTAGTATGACTAACTTTAACTGAAGAAAGCAAACTTTAAAATACTAGTGATCTCTAGGACTGACTACTATAACAAACTCTACATGCCTCTGCATCTAATCACAAAACTTTTGATGATACAAAACTCAGCGATCAGGATGGTTTCTGGAAAAACTCAAAAGAGCCACATTATGACTGTGCTTAAAAGCACACACCAGCGGCCAATTTCCTTCTGGCTGAATTACAAAATGCTGGTTATTAGTTTTAAAAACCTAAATGGCTTGTGATTTTTTTTTCCACAGCTCACATTATCTGAGGAAGTTTTCCCCTTTATATAATATTTTTATTGAAATTTAAAAATTAAAAAACTAATACAAACTAATAAAAATATGAAAAATAAAAATAAAAAATAAAAAGTGCAAGGAGAAGGAAAAGAGGGAGAAAAAATTGTTTAAAAAGGGGGAAAATGTTAACAAAATGACTTCCCCTTTCATCAAGACAAGTACAATTTCCGTAATTTATCACCTTCTGATATTTTAACCTAAAATCTCTTTGTATTATACCTCATTTTTTATTTATTAGCCAACAATGAAGCTTCATTAGTCAATCTTAATCCAGCAAATTGAAATCCATACATCCAAGTCACTGCTCTGATTTATTATTTGTTTATCTCTTTTAACTATTAAAACAGCAACTGGTTTCATTTGTAAATCCATATAACATCTTTGTCAATGTCATTCTTGTCACCTGTCAATTTTAAATACATATCCAAAACAGCCTAATTCTCAGTTCTATCCTCTTCTCTTTTGAGTCCATTTTACAGAAACGAAGTTCTGAGTGCACTGTTACCAAAAAATGTTGAATTTTTCTAGAGTTAAAATACTTTCTCTGTTCAGTATTAGTGGGACTTCTCTTTTAATTATAATCTTTCTAGCTGCTTCTAGTACCCAGCCTTCAAAGTCTCAAGACGTTTTTCTCTAATCCATATTTTCCCAGAAAAAAATTTCTTACACTTAAATTCAAAATATTCATATATTTTAAGACATTTTTAAACAAACCACAACACATTCTTACAATTATTTCATTATCTTGCTTCTAGCGAATCCCTTAATCTGTTTAAAAGTTTTCCAAAATCAACATTCTAATCACTCTTTTGCTAATTATTTCCAAATAAATACCGGGTTATGTTCTTCAACTTACATAAAATCTCTTTTGCTAAGAATTGAAGGAAAATAGTACAGTGTAATAAAATCAGTCTTCTGAAGATTCTTAATATCCAAAAGAAATTTACAAACCATATCCAGTGAAAGTGATTAAGAAAGAAAGCCGACGAACTCAGTGTCTCTTTTGAAGGCTCCAAACCACTGCTTGGGCAAAACTGACTCTCCCAGCTCACAAAGCTAAACCCATCAAAGATTGTTTTATGGGGGGAACATCTACATGATGCACTAAGGGTGATCCCAGGTCCTCTTCTTAATCCAGAGAGGAGTTTGGGGAACCAACTCATTCATCAACTCCTCTTTTCACCACAGTCATTAGCTCCTCACTCTAGCAAAACTGTCCTGAGTTTGCCATGCTTCCTGGAAGAAGTTTTCCTATAGTTGTCATAATTGTTTTAATCTTTAAACATGTTTCTACTGAAATCACTAAGAAAATTCATATATACTTATGATAATTTTCTCAGCCTGCTGCATATATTTATTTTATACTGTTTTTCATTATTTTAGAATTGTTTACTGCCCAGATTGAGATGGACAGCTATGTAAAATAAAATAAATGGTTTATCTAAAGCAGTAAAATTGGGAGGGGGGGCTTTTATTATTACAGTAATCGTGGGTAAAGAAATTAAAAAAAAACATAGAAAAGGGACTATTTCTCAGACTCAGGCTTTCATTAAAATTCTCAGGCTTTCATTTAAAATGTTCTCTGAAGGTATTCCTTTAGAAAGAAGATCCCATTGGGGGATCAAAATTAATTGCTAAATTTTGAAAATATTTGCAAAAAAATTGAAACAATATCCTTCTTTTCACCATTAGTTTTTATTTCTTAAAAAATATAGAGTTTTTTTCTTAAAAAATATTTTATAACAGCTAATGGAGTAAATATTTTTATACAGCTCAGAAAATATTTTACAAATATGTCAATTTTAATTTTTATTATGGGAAATATCAACAAATGTAATGCATACAAAAAAAAATTCTTGTTGGGGTCTTTTGGGAGTTTTAAAAGTGGGACCCTACTCCAGATGTTTTCACTTGAAGAAACTGAGAAGAGAGCAGTTTCTGTTGAATACCAAACCCATTGCTTGCTATTATATACTAGACAAAATCTGTTCTGTTTCTACGCCTTTGGTGATGTATGCTATATAATTTTATTTTGCAATTCCTTTGCTTTATAGAGCTATTTTGTTGGTAAATAAACTACTCTTTCATCTGCTTTTATTTGATATATTAACATACTCTTTTATCATATTCCTACTTTGCATGAGGACCCAGATTGTTGGGGGCAATGTAAATATATATATATATATACATTGCTTACTGGTGTACACCGCTTAGAGAGAGCTTGCACTTAAAAAAGCGGTATATAAGTCTCATAAATAAAATAAATAAATAAAAATGTGTATTTTCTGTTTAAAGATAAGGATTTGACCTAAAAGATGGCCTTCCATTTACACCAATTCCCCCTCTCTCTGCAAGTTCCTTATCATATCCATTTGCAAGAGGCCTGTGAAACTGAACTATACAGGGCATAAACAGGAACAGTAGTAGAAAAGCCTCAGGAAGAACATTTAAAAAAGCACTGCTGAATTAAATTAAAGGGCATCCATATAGTTCCGCATCCATTTTCTTACAAGAGCCAATTAAATTTCTGTGAAAAGCCCATAAAATGAAATGTCATATAACACCATTCAAAATAGCTTATTTAACGTGTTTCTCTTGTTACCTACCCACTTTTGTTGTAATGCTGCTCTTTCTCTTTCCCTCTGGATCTTTCCTTCTCCCTTGCTTTCTCTTTATCCCTGCCTTTACGTCTTTCTTTCTCACGAGACCCACTATGGGTTCTCCTGTGACTAGTTCTTTCGCTGCTGCGACTGTAGGATCGTTGTTGGGGTCTGGAATGTGATCTATAATTAGAAAAATCAACAAAAAACATGTAAAGCAACAACTACAAAAACCAATTACAATAATTTTAATAGTGATATACACTTATGCTTAGACCTAGTTTGTTCATAAATACATATTTTTTAAAAAGATGCAAATAAAAGTAAGTATGTGGGAAAAAAATCTAAAAGAAATTAATCAAGCATGAGGGAACAAGTACATCACAAGCAGAGATTTATCATTTCCTTCAAAACATGGAGAAACAAGAACGGAACCTGTGGTGGTCTCCCATGGAGAATGAGACACGCACGCAGGTATCTCGGGATGAGAGCCCAGAGCTGACTCCAGCACCCTCTTTTATTGTTACTAAGGTTTTTACATCACACAGCATAATCAAAAGACGTATATAGGGGTGGTTACAATGTATCAAATAACAGACACTCTCCAGATACAAGGCTACTGCAGGTGTTCTTATCAGAGTCTGTCCAAAAGGCTGATGAATGTATCCTGTGTCTGAAACAGTTATCTCAGGCCCTTGTGGGAGATGCCCATGGATAGATGCCCATGGACATTTGTGCAATTAGTCCCACATCTCCTGCTTTTCTGTTTTTTCAATGTTACTCACTTCCAGTTCCAGAAGGGATCTTGATTCACTGATTAAGGCGTCCTTCCTAGTGGAGGGCGTAACATTTTTGCACATTTGCAGGAGGGAGGGAATACATTGAATGCAACAACATAGCAATACAAATAATATCAAAATGGTTACTATAATAGAAATCAAAGATCGTAGCCAGGATCCATCCGGTAGCCAGGACCAAAGGGCACCCCAAATATCCACGGTGCCTGATCCATCGCTGCGTAAGGGATTATTTTGGAGCAAAGATTCCATTTTTCTAGCTGTAGCAGAAATATTAGGTTGAAAATCATGTATATATATACAACAATGAGAATGAATTAAGGCACATACACCGCCTTTTGCTGCTAAAATAATATCTAAAGCATACCGATTTTGCAAAACTACTTCCCTTATTTCCCCCATTTCTTGATTAATCATTTTAATGCTGTTAATTGTTTCATTAAACATATGAACAGTCCAATTGTTAAGCAAATGAAGGTCTCTATAGTTCATGGCAACTCCTAGATTGGGTAGAATCCCTCTGCTGATTTGAGTCTCTAAACTACCACCCAATGTTAGGGGTGGATCCGAGGAACCAGTATCACGTTTGTTCCGCAGGCGTCCATCAGGGAGATGAGGCAAGGCATATACAGCAGGAGTCAAAAGGCCCAGTGTACAGGTGCCTTTCCAATCCTTAGGCACCTGGCGATAGGCTCTACGGCCACATAGTAGCCACATATCGGGTAACTCATAATAACCCTGGTGAGACTCATTAGCAAATGTTATTATGGATTCCATGTCAAGGCAAGCCATGTAGGTACTGATGTTTGTCCATTGATTGCTTCGATAAGTGTCATTTATCCTAGTAAGGTTGCTGTTGATGGATTTGCATCTCTTTGCTGAATTCCATATAATAACTTGTTGACAATTACTATAAGTTCCCAAATAAGTAGCAGTACGGAATAGTCCTGTGCTATAAAAACAAAATCTGGCAGGTTCCATTATACGAGCGCCCACAGCATATGTCTTATGCAATGTCTCTGTAGTTATGCTCCACAGCTGCTTCCATCCTGTTTCATTGAACGGGATGGCATGGAAAATAAGGCCACCACGACTGTCACCAGGGATTTGCATGCAGATCCAACAGTTCGTGACGTTAAGTGTAAGAGCAGTGCGCCTGGCATCCCGTACAAAAGCATTAAAAGCCCACAGTCCCTGATCCTCATATGCCTGGCTGAGGTGGTGTACGTTGAGCCATATAAGGACGAACACAACGAGCTGGAGTCCAAATGATCTCGCCATGGTCGTCTATTGCAGCGTAGCCTCGACCCCAGGTAATGAGGGAGGCAGGCCCTTTCCAGGTGGGATCAGGCAAACGTCGATAGTATACCTGGGGGCGTGAAGAATCTGTGGGAGAAGCAGAAAAATGCCTGCTTGCGGCAGTTGAGCCAGGGGTGCCAGAAACATTCAAAAAGTTTAAGGTAAAAAGTACAAGATTAAGAGTGTTTTGTATCCCAGGCAAGCCGGGGGTATTTTCCCCTTTCTTTTTTGCATGCATGTCTAGAGCCTTTTTTACGGTCTGATTGGCTCGATCGCTTGACCAGTGGAGTTATATGGAATGCCAAATTTATGAACAATAGACCAGCGAGAGCAAAACTGCGCAAAGGAGGTGCTGGTATAAGCAGGAGAGTTATCAGTCTTAATTTCTTTTGGATTGCCCAGGGTAGAAAAAGTACGAATACAATGATTAATAACATGTTTAGCAGACTCACCCCTTTGAGGGGTGGCCATAATAAAACCTGAATAGGTGTCAATGGAAACATGCAAATATTTCCAAGGGGCAAATGGCAAATATTGCGTAACATCCATTTGCCAAAGTTGACAGCTCTGCGTCCCTCTTGGGTTGACCCCTTGAGGAACAGAGTGTGCTTGGAGGCTGCAGGTGGGACATTGTTGTATGATAGCCGCAGCCTCCGTAGCTGTTAAAGAAAATTGTTTCATTAAAGCCTTCTTATTTTGATGAAAATATGAATGGCTGTCCCATGGAGTTATGGGAGATAAAACAAGGACGGAAACGTCCTGTTGAGTGGAGGCGGCCGAAGCGGCAGCATCCGCCTTGGCATTGCCTTCGGAGATAATACCAGGGAAAGGTTGGTGACTTCTAATATGAGCAGGAAAAAAACAAGTAGAGCGGGAATGAAGAAGGGATTGAAGTGTGAGAAATAGACTGAGGAGAGAGTCATCCAGTGAGGGTGACACATATGAATCAGATAAAGAGGTGAGAACTTTATATACATAAAGACTATCTAAAATAAGATTAAAAGGTTCAGAAGAAAAAGTTTGTAAGGCCAATATTGTAGCAGCAAGTTCAGCACGCTGAGCAGAAGTTTGAGGAGGAGTAATTTTTGTGTGCCATTGTTCACCCTCCTTCCATACACATGAACCATAAGTCTTGCTGCCATCAACATACAGGGTGACAGCGTTAGGAATGGGAGAGGAGGAAATGGGAGAATGCAGAGAAATTGAAACATTATTAAGGAGTTGGAAGCGAGGGTCAGAGGGAACATGACAGGAAACAGATCCTGCCCAGTCAGCAAGAGAAAGTTGCAATACATTTGAAGAGTATAATTGAAGCAAGTGCCTTGGGGTTGCTTCCCCTTTTGGATTGCAGCTGCAAGAGTGTCCATTTGAAAAGCATTGGTTCCCACAATGCGACAGGCTTTAAGAAAGTCTGCCAGAGTGGCCGTGGGACTGGAAACAATTGGTTTAAGAATGGACTGGCAGTCTGCATTTGCATGTTCATAAGCCAATTTTATGAGGATTTCATTTGCTGCATCTCTGTTTGAAATTTGACGTTCAATGGCAACTTGCAAGCGATTCACAAAGTCTGCATAGGGTTCAGTTGCAGTTTGGCGAATGGCAGAAAAAGATTGAATTGGGGTGCCAGACTCATCAACACGAGCCATGGCAGAAAGAACACAAGCATTAATGATAGGAAATGCAAAGGGAGTAAAAGCTTGAGCATTAAGGGTAGCAAAATTACCTTCCCCAAAGAGTTGTTCTGCTGTGTATTGTGAACCTGGGTGATTAGCTCTCTGTTGTGCCTCTCTTTTATATTCAGATTCAAAGACTACGTATTGTGTTCCGTTAAGAAGCATGCGGAACAAATCTTTCCAATCTTGAGGCAACATTCGATATGCACTAGCAATTGAATGTATCAGTCCTCTAGTATAGGGACTGGTTATGCCATAATCTTTTGTAGCCTTTTTCAATTCTCTGATCATAGCCAGGGGAAGTGTCTCCCAGTCAACCACTATGCCCGCTGCTGTCTGTTGGTAAGTAACAGGGAACAACTCTGTCTCGGATAGTTCAGAAACGCTTAAATCACCATTGTTTAAAGCCTTTTGAAAAGCACCACGGATGATTCCGGGCCGGGAGAGAGGCGGCAACGTGGCAGGAACAGGAGAGGCTATTTGCTGTTTATCAGAATCCATAAAATTTGCAGGGACAGAAGGGTTAAAACCAGCTCCAGGGTGTAAGGGAGTGGCCAACATAACAGACGGATTTTTATAAGGTGGAGGATCTAATAAAGGCTGATGAGGCAATTCAGCATAGGTTTGAATCAGAGTATAGGCAATTTTCCAAAGGCACAAAATCTCTACAGGGGCTTTTGGAGACTGGTGGAGAACAGTACCAATTTTCCTCCATGTATCTACTTTTAAAGATCCAGACTCCGGATAGGATGAGCAGTTAGCCCATACGTAAGCAAGCAATTTAACAGCCTCAGATTTAGAAAGGTGACGGGTTAATTTCTGTTCCTGATCAGTAAGATATTTTTTCCTGCCAAGTAGCCTCAGCTCTTCCACATGCTGCTTTTGAGCGTGAGACATTCCACCCCCCATACTTACGAAGAGGAGTCAGTTGCCAGCAACTTCGTCGGGTGCACCAAGCCTATTCCAGGCGATAAGTAAAGGGTTGGCAGGGACGTATCCTTCAGTGGATCACGTCGGGGTCACCAGATGTGGTGGTCTCCCATGGAGAATGAGACACGCAGACAGGTATCTCGGGATGAGAGCCCAGAGCTGACTCCAGCACCCTCTTTTATTGTTACTAAGGTTTTTACATCACACAGCATAATCAAAAGACGTATATAGGGGTGGTTACAATGTATCAAATAACAGACACTCTCCAGATACAAGGCTACTGCAGGTGTTCTTATCAGAGTCTGTCCAAAAGGCTGATGAATGTATCCTGTGTCTGAAACAGTTATCTCAGGCCCTTGTGGGAGATGCCCATGGATAGATGCCCATGGACATTTGTGCAATTAGTCCCACAGGAACCAGTACCAGATTCTCATACCAAAAGAAGCTCCAGAATGATCCAAATGAACCAGTGTTAAAAGAATACTGTTCATAAAAGAATAAAAAAGCACCCAAGCACAAAAATATTTTGACTATATTCTTAATTCAAATTTTTCAAACTGTGTCCATGGAACCCTATGGTTCTGTGCAAAAGAAAAGAAAAAAGAAAAGAAACCTTTAAAAACCTTTAAATATAGCCCATTTTCTATCACCGGACGTTTATCTTTTGAACAGGGGTTCTGGGAAGGGGTTCTACAGCTTGAAAATGTTTGAAAATCCCTGACTTAGTTGATAACAGGAGAAGTTCTCATCCTCTTTTTTTTCCCTTTTACAGCATCTATACTCCTTCTGAAGCCTGCCTAGAAGAGTAAAAGCTAATCCCGAACTATATGAGATATGCAGTGAAAACACAAAAATAGGAGAGCTGCATTTAGTTTGGGACAATACTCCCCTCTGCAGTTTTGTTTCTTGTTAGAAGGTTACTGTTGATAACTTGTCTTCTTTTAAGAACAATTTTTTCTAGTCTCCTAGACTGGATCACATGAGATACTAAGAACAGCAAAAAAAAAGTGTTTTGAAATATGTACAAAGTAAAGGAAAACGAAAGAAATCAATATACTGGTTTCTCATTAAATGGAATAAAATGCTAATAGCTAACAAAAATGAGAAATTAACTCAGCTCCTATTTTGCTCTAATAGAAAGATGTGCTTTTCATCAGGCAACTGCAAAGAATGGAAAAAAGTATGGGATTATGGTCAGGGAATCTATATTTGTTTTGAGTAAAATCAAACTACCTTTAAAGGACAATATGAAGGTTTTGGCTGCTAGCTTAGTAAAATATTTCTTTAATACCATTCAGAAATCTTATAAAGATGTGCCAAGCAATAGGAAGAGGGCAACTGTTTCCTTATTTTACAAGAAAAAACAAACAAAAAATGCTAAACTGGACATTTGTAGTAATATTGGAATGAAGGGACAATGCCTGAACATCAGCTACATCTGACAGACATAGCAGAGGAAAGAAAGAGATGGAAAAATTGAGGCCAGTGACTCAAACATCAGTTGCAACTAAGGTATTGGTATAAGTTATATAAGTGGTGGGGATGTTGTGCACCAGTTTTCACCTACTTGCTATTTAAAATCACTCTAAGATAAACCAGATTTTGTTTGATTAAATCCTGGAATAAATCAAGTTTTGATTCTGCCAAATCATAGCTCATCTGAAACAGTTTGGTAAAAGAACGCAAGTCCAGGTTTTGCAAATCAGGGTTCAAAATAGCATTCATGCACACGCCCACTTGAAAACTATTTAGAACTTCAGAATTATTCACTCAGTGGTGCTTCAAATTGTGTTGGAATATGAATGTAGCATTAGTCTGCAATTCTTGAAAGCAGTCACAGTCTTTCCTGGGATCACATAACAGGTACAGAGACCATCAGGGCAATCCCAGGGGAAAAAACCAGTTGCTTCAGAGTGTTGCAGACAGATGCTAGGTCCATATTCCCATTCATTCTGAAGCATCTTTTGGAAATGGAATTCAAAGCTCTACATAATTTTTTAGATTAGCCAGTCAGCATGATTGTTTCTACTCATCTGATCCAATCAGGCAGGATAGGTATGCTTCAGGTCCCACCAACCACAGAATGTTGTTGGGGCCTAGAAGATGTGCCCTTTTCTGCTGTGTTACCCAACTCATGGAACATTTTAGCTATGGAGATCAGGATGACCCTGACCTTTCTAGTCTTTTGTAAGGCCCTGAAGACCTGGTTCTGGGCTGGGGCTGGAGTCCCTAGAGTCTATAGCGACCTGCTTCTTGGTTATGCTGGTGACTTGAGTTGATCTGCTCAGCCACTGTGTATTTTAACTTTTGTGATGTTTATAATGGTTTTATTTTATTTTAACTCTGTTGTAAAGTCACTTGTTGTGATGGCTATGTAAATTGGATGGATGGGATGAATGGATGGATGGACAATCAAGTCTCACTTGGTTAGATTAGCCTCATCTCATCTGAGAATGAGACATTATCTCATTAAATAGATACCTCTCGATTTAAACTATTTAACAAAGTATAAGAATTTATGTTGCATTGATCAAACATCACTACCAGCATTGTGTTCAGTTTGGGACACATACTGCAAAAAAACAGTCAGATTAATTGAAACAATTTCAAATGGGGGAGTTCAACACTGGAGGTGGCTGTTGGATTGATGGCAGATTCCATCTTGCTCCCTTGCTCTCTGCTCTCCGTCCATTTTTTTGTTATCATATTAATATATTCTCATTTTCTTTTTCAGTGTTTAGTTTATTGTCTTATTTTATTTCTGTTTTGTTTACACTCTCTTCATTTCTTTCTTTTTATTGTTGTAAGCCTCCTAGAGCAAGATAGGTGGTAAATAAATTTAACAAATAAATAAATTTCAAAGAAGGCAAAGAAACTGATCAGGCATATGATCTGATCTAGGCAAATCCAATGCAGAAGTAATGAAATCACTGGGGATATTTGCCTTGATATAAGTTACAAAAATTCTGAATGAATGTTTATGTAGTATTAAAAAAATTCCAATTGTTATTTTTCAAATAAAAATGGCAAACTATTTAGCTATAAAAGTAGCATGGTGATTAGGCATGATCCATTAATGGAGAACATTACTGTATCTAACTTATAGAGCACACAGATGCTTGGCATAGTTTAGCATCTCTAAATATTGAGACCATATAAGCAAGATCCCACTATCTAAACCAGCGGTTCTTAACCTTTGTGTGACGGCGACCCCCATCACATGGACGCGCCACCCCCATGCGCGGTGCGCATGTGCGGTGGCGCCCCCTGAGGGGGAAAAATGGCGGATCGCGTTGTTTGGCGACCCCCATAAAATGGTCGTTCGACCCCAAATGGGGTCACGACCCATAGGTTGAGAACCGCTGATCTAAACTCATAAGCGATCTCTTTATTTGTTGAGCAATTTGCACACATATTTTTAACAAGGCTGAAAATATCTATAAAGGACTATCCAGTTATTGTACAGCAGGTACTAATTTGCTAATTTCTTCACAAGTAATTAATTGAAATATTAAATATTGAATAAAGTATCTTGCAGTAATTTTAACATCTGCTCATAAACATAATTGATTTTGCAAGAGCCTTATGTAATCAAAATACTAACTAAGTTGAAACAAATAAAACAGATTTTAAAACAGGTTTGAGAAAATCTGCATCTAATTAGCAGGTAAGCATCACAACTGCATAACATTTTATACATTTGTATTTATGAAGTAACAGAAGATCTAAGAACTTTTTAAAATGGCGTTTATTGTTCAAATAAGACTGTGCTGCATACTAAAGTGATTTAAGTCCTTATAGAGCTGCTTTGAAAAAGATCATAAATGGTGAAAGAAAACATGTGGAAAACTGTAAAACTAGAAAGAATTTGCGACAAAAAACAGATCCGGATTCCATAACCAAAAGGAAACTACACTTAATTAATGCACACTACATCTGCAATATCAGTCTAATAAAGAGTGAAACTACTAATTTTCATTGTTCTGTAGTGATTGTGATCATTGTCATTTAACATTCATCCAACAATATTATACGAATAAAATAAAACTTTCATTAATCTTTTTAAAAATACTGCAATTTAAAATTTAACCTATATACAGTTTTCTGAAAGGATCTTCTTCCTCTGTTTTAGAAGACAGATTAATTTATACTCACTAGAAAACAGAACCAATTGTACTCCATGCTGAAATTTTTCAAATTGTTAGTATGCTATATTTTGAGAATCAAATTTATCAATAACAACATTTTGTCTAATACCAGCATCATTTATTAAAGCTAAACAAAGATCCCATTGTTTTCAAATAATGGTCATTACAAACTTACTAAGTAAGAACAAAATAGTTCAAAATTAGACAGCAGTTAAGAAAAAAGAACTGACAGAATTGCATTTTTTTAATTCAGTGGTGTATCTGCAGCTATCTCATATTGTTCAATATAAAATTAATCATACTGAATGAATTCAAATTTGGTTCAAAAGGTTCCACTTTCATAAACCTATGCTTAGCACACCAGTGGAATCTGGATTGGTCTGGAGAAGAGGAAAGTAACATATCAAATGTGTATGCATTTTTACTGAACGAAATTCCATACCAATATTATTGTTAAGACACAGTATCACACTGTTAAAGTATATACTTTTTACACAATCTAGTTTAGATAAATGAATTCTTTATTCCATCTAGTTTATACATTTCTTAAATCTAGCCACCAAACCTAAGATGGTTTCCAAAGAACTGATATTTAACTATTATTGGATTCTTATTAGAATTTCTCAAAATCACATTCAGATTTATTGCTGAATGCATAATAAATAAAATGTGTAGACTATTTAATATGAAATGTTATATAATTTCTGACACCACACTATATGTAATTTACTGTGTTTTGCTTGCCAAAACTCAACCATTAAAAAATTAATGAAACTAGAGATTATTTAATATTTTCCATGGTGCATATTGAACAGTTTATTTGCTCCATCCATCCATCCATCCATCCATCCATCCATCCATCCATCCATCCCAGGATAATTCCCCTAATTCAGTTCCCTTATCTAACCCCATCAGTGATGGCTTGCTTTGTTCAAAAAAGAGAGTTCCAAGCAAAAACAAGACCTGAATTTACTATTATTTAGCATTTACCCAATGAGAAATCCCTTGTTAGAAAAGTCTGTTTCCCATACTAGCCACTCAAGTATTTCATGACACCATGAAGACAGCATGAAAGCAACAGTAGTTAAATATTTAAAATGGCATCTTTATACACTATTCATAGTAGCCTTGGGTGAGATAGGAGACTTTATAAATTTGATAAATAAATAATTTACTCAATATACATCTCCCTTTATCTTTTTATACAACACACCAGTACTAATAGGAAAAAAATCCAGAAGGGCAAGTAGTTAAATTTCACATCCTATATAACCCATCTGATCCTGGTTCTCTTTATACAGTAATATATGGCAGCTTGAAGAACCCGAAAATGCCATATGTATATTAGCCTGACCTTTACCTAATTATGTTGCATACAACTATTTTTGCATAGAAATTATAAGCTCTTTGGTCAGAATGCCTAGCTATCATTTTTATTTATTATATTTATATTACATCCTTATTTTGTACAGTCAAGGTGGTATATATAATGGTCCTTCCTCCCATCTTCCTTGCAATAACTGGTCTGAGCAGTGGCTTGACTTGAGAATAACTTACTGGCTTACTCTTAAATATAATCACCAAATAATAATACCAGCAAACATATCATTCAATAAAAGAACAAGAAAAACAAACAAACAATATACCAGGGCATATAGAACCATCATAAAATACATGAAACTCATAGCTCATAATCCCATTCATTAAAACAATCAGTACAGCCACTGTACCACCAGACTACCATTTCCCCAGGCAAGAAGCATGTTTAATAAAGAATATTTGTAACTCAGGATTGACATGAGGGGTCCTTGGTGCTCTCTGAGCTTGCATGTTTTCTTGCAGATGTTTCATTACCCAAACTAGATAACATCATCAGTGCTCTGAAGAATGTCTTTAAGACTTTGCAAAAAGCCAGCAGAATCAGGACAAATCTGATTTCCGAGAGGATGATGTTCCACAGAGTGGGTGTCACAGCAAAAAAGACTATCTCCCTGAATCCTGCAAAATGACATTCTAGGGTGATGAGATTTGTAACATGGCTCATGCTCGACCTGATGGGACAGGTATATAGGGGTGACTCAATTAGTTGCATAATTGCCTTGGACATGGCGCTTTTCTTCAGCTGTACTGCTCTCCTAAGAAATGCTTAATGGTGGGTTTCAATTTAAATAAAACTAGAGTTATTTTTGAATAAATTTAAAACTTTTAGATTATAATGTTATTAGTTACAATTTGTTAATCAGCATTACGTTCCTAAGTGAATAACAACATAATCGTACTTTGAAATAATCAAAGAATAAAGCAATCCAGACCATAATATGACCTTTGTAAGACACAGGGTGTACTCAAGATAGAACTTATAGTTTTCTGAAACTGATGCCTGCAGATGTGTAGGACATATTGATTAACATGATGGACTTGTAGCCTAATATGAAGAGCCGAGGTGGCCCAGCAGTTAGAGTGGAGTACTGCAGGCCACTTTAGCTGACTGTGTTCAGCAGGTCAGCGGTTCAAATCTCACCGGCTCAAGGTTGACTCAGCCTTCCATCCTTCCGAGGTAGGTAAAATGAGGACCCAGATTGTTGGGGGCAATGTAAATATATATATATACATTGCTTACTGGTGTACACTGCTTAGAGAGTGCTTGCACTTAAAGCGGTATATAAGTCTCATAAATAAATAAATATAAGCTCTAAATTGAAATCGACTGCAATTAAGGAATTTGCTGAAAAAAGATTTGCTGTGGTGCTTAATCTGTAACAAAGCAAATGGGATAAATGTATCTTTACAAACTTGGCTATTTACTTTAAAAGCGCTCATATACTTTAAACTTTATGATTTAAGCATTAAAGTATTCCAACAAAAAGGAAAATGCTGAATTCATTTATTAAATCTGCTCTGTGTTTTGCTGCTTAATATGTGGCTTACATAACTTGACAAGATCTTACAGATGGTCATGATTATGTTAAGCAGGACAATACATATACTGAAAACTTTTACATATGCTCACCTAATGGCCTGCCATATTAAATGCAATAAAGTACAATAAAACAACTATATAGCAGGTCACTGTGAAAGCTTTTCAATCTGCCATTCATGTTTCTATACCCAAACAGCACACATACCTACATATATGTACAAAACAAGTATCAATATGATTAAAGTAGTTATCTTTGAATAAATGTCAGAATTCAGTATGACCGCCTTTTGTATCTAATCTCAATGTTTAATTACCAATTTTTTTTATTCTTGAAAGACCTAGAATGTTGTAGAAACTTTTACTTAGCAATCCACTGGGGACAAATTAGATAATTGTGTTGAAATGTATTGCAGCGTTTAAACCAACAAATAAATGAATAAAGGTAGTCTATAGCAACATAATATACTGAAGTTGTTAAAGTATCTACAGGAACAATATTATTGGTACCTGGGAAAACTAATATAGAACAAGAGAAAGCAGTGATGAAAGAATACTAACTCATATGGAGATTAAAATATAGTGACAGACACAATTATTTTACTAATTGCTAATGAATATAGTAAAGTGATTTCAAAAGAAAAAGTTTGCTTGGACTATTTTAGGTTTTGACCTCTGTATGAGCAAAAGCATTTCAAACTGAAGCTCACCAAAACTGATTAACGACACCAGTCAAGGCCAGCATGTAGCTGAAGCCTTTTCCATCTATCATATGGCCCAAAGGATGGTTAAATGAATCTTAAAATGGGTACAAACTGCTCAGTGACAACATTGAGTCCTGTCAATTAGAAATAATTAGGTAGTCATTTTGGTAGTAAGTCTTTTTAAGTGCATACATAATGATGCAATGATGCTTATTAGCGATCTCGTATAAGCTATGCTCAAACAGTGTGAAATAATTATGCAACTCACAAAGCCTTGCAATTCTCTGTACTTCACCTTAATGCATTTAAAAAACCACTTCATTACCTTCAGTAATTAATCCTCGATTAATTACAGGAAAAGCCCAGTTTACTATCCTACGTTTCTAATTATCTTATAAATAGTTATGGTTTTAATTAATGTGTTCATTAAGCTGAATATCTTTCTCAAAGCTATGCTCAGAGCAAAGGTTCTACTTTTGAGAGAAAAGGCCTAACTAGCCATAAGGTGAAGCTATTTTGGATGTATTTGCTTTTATTTTAATATATTCAACTTCTTAATTGGCATTTAAAATCTAATTTGGAAAAAATCCAAGAAGCTTACATAAGGATTTTTTTCTTATCTGCAACCAAAAAAGCTTAATAGTTTTAATAGACAAAGTTTTAAAATATATTTGATATAACCAGGAATCAGATTCTAAATGCCAGGCACCAAATGAATAAGACATCTTCGTTTACAATAACAAAAACCAACAACTTCCTAGCCATCAAGTGAATTTTACCATTTAATATGTAATTGGAAATATTTAGCAACTTTGTATAATTAAGTGAAAATATGTTATTTCAATAACTGCATTCTCTTCTCTGAAATTTGGTAACTTTGAAAAACCAGAATATGAATTACAGTAATTTAACTAATATACATACATCACTTTTCAATCAATAGCTCAATTTAGGTGATATGCCAGACTATGTAAATGTAAACTTAATCATGATTTAGTGTAACAACCTTATTCACTAATCTAGAGATAGTTAGCGAATTACAGATTATATATAGTGGTTCATTTGAATGTCTAAATCTATAAACTAACTAAAATATAACAGTATTAACGTAAGAAAATGCCAACTGAAATGAGCAGGAAGTTTCTCCTACTGCCTAGTTTTTGGGATCAGGCTAAATACTACCTTCCAATTTATAAGGGTCAAAGTTACCATATGCCTGTGCCAGGTACTTTTCAGCCAAATATGGAAGCACTTAACATGTGTTTCAGTCTCAGGAATGTCAACTTTAAAAGATGTCCACTTTAAACAGTTGGTTTACCACATAACCAAGTCTTTCAGCTTTAGATTTCTCGGGCCTTTTGGTCTCTAAATTCTTACAAATAAAGATGGCATAAAGTATGTACCTGTCTACAGAGTCTCTTGCCCATGTTGGGGATTTTGTACATCCTCAATTTGGTTTCTCCTTAACATAGGAAGCAGCAGGATAATGTTGCTACCAAGCTCTAAATTAGGGTATCAAGCTGAGCTCTCTAGCCATACTTCAAACAGGAGTTATCAGAGAGGTGGTAACTTGCTGTGGTTTGTGGTCCTGGTATCAAAGCCTTGTTTATTGATTATTTCAACTAAATATTGCCTAGATCAGGGGTGTCAAACTGCCGGCCCACGGGATGCATCATAGCGAAACTGTGCCCATCCCATTGCCAGCAATGGCAAAAAAGTCACAATTCGTCGCGACATGTCACGTGACGTTGCAAGTTTGACACCTCTGGCCTAGATATAGGTTCCTACTTCCATGTCAAATTGCACAAGGAGAAGGATTAAGATCTCCTTCATTGGTTTCCTGACAGAATCAGGACACTAATTACTCTCATATCACTTGTGTATGGGTAGAAATAAACTGAGTTTGGCTGCAGAAAAGGGAAGCATTTTTGTGTGGCAATAGCTACACCAGTTAGGTGATTTAAGTGCTGTCTCTTCCTCATGCAGAGGGCCACATGCAATCACATCTTTCTTTTTCAGATGTTTACACAAAATATTTGTTCTAAAACAAGATCACCAAATTATATAAATGCTCAAGACCACACCACCTAAACAGGATACAATCCAGCTTAGCCCATCTACAATCCAGTTTCCCATTACAGTTATTTGTTTATACTGAATGTCAGCAGTCTAAATAAAATATACCAAAATTCTCAGGGACAAAGACTACATAATAGCTACAATAAGCTGCCAAACAATTTGAAATAAATGTTTGAAAATAAATTATTTTCTTGTTTATTTTAGCAGTGGCAAGGTTTTCTTTGCATTCCCTTCTCTTCTTGGATCATTGGAGATCTGATTCATGCACCAAAACAAAGTTTGCATCAACTTTAATCAATTTCTGGTAGGCCTTAATTTTAATTTATTTCAATTTCAATGTGCAAAACTGCACCAAATGAAGCTGATTGGAAGATTTAGAACCGACAAAAGACAGTACTTCTTCACTCAACCCAAGGAATTACACTCACAGAATACAAACCTATTGAGGGCTTTAACTTTCAAAAACCTAGTACTATATCACAAAGTGATTCTGATGTCACTGGCCATAACCCAGCAGCAAAAATTTCAAGTGTGAATCCCCTATACAGAAAGTTGTTTACTCCTGTTTTAAGTTATGGCTATATGTTAATAAAGTGTATCACTTTAAAACTAGATTTCTCTAATAAAAAGCTTCAAATGTTCTAAATTTTTTATCTTACAATTAAGTCTTAGAATTAGAATGTTAAACAATTTGGTTGCAGTCTGATATCAGAGTTCCCATTGCATCAAACATAGCAAGAGCTACAAGAAATTCTGTAGAGTAATTTTCAAAACAGATGAAGATTTTTCTAAGTGCATGATAAAACAACATGAGTCACCACCACTGCTAGAGCCTCCTACTTCAGAGATGGTCACAATTAGCATTCCAGCCAATTGGCTGAAGTTTCCTTCCAATTACCCATCAGTAGCAACTGTGAAACCCAGAGAAATCCTAAATCATGGACTTTACTTGCTTGATCCAATCTGAGTCAGTCACCAGGACCAGAGGTTTAGTTTTCTGAGATTTCAGACCTGTGCTGGAGCCCATTCTCAGGGAATTTCTCTCTCACCAGAGTGTATGATGAGAGAGAAGTTCTCTCTCATATTTTGGTGGAGACAGAAGTTCCTTGAAAATGGGTTTCAGCACAAGTCCAAAAGCACAGAAGACTAAACCTCTGGTCCCGATGACCGACCAATAATGTTGGATCCTGCAACATTATTCTGGAACACATATATTTGCCTTCATTCTTGCTTGCTTCTCTCCCTTCCTCATGTGACCTCTGTTCAGTTTCATTGCCTTTTTTGTCTTCCCAACAAAGCTAAGATTTCTCTTACTTTGACTCTATTCCATTATTTTTCTGTCCCTCTCTGTATCTCTCTTGCTGTCTTTTGTTGTTTTTCTTGCTTCTGCTAGAAAGACAAAAAGGAATGACATGACTGTGGTTATGAGATTTGAGTTTAATTGTCTGCAGTTGCCCTTATGTTTTTATTGTGTCCTTGTCCTTTACTGTTTTATTGTTTAGTTTTTATTCATTGCTTTTAATCCTATCTTCACTGCCCAAGTCACAGTTGCAAGATGGGTAGCTGTATGAATCAATAAATAAATATATATATATATTTGAGAATGTGTTTCTATGTATGAGGAGGGTTGTATAAAGAGAATAGCCAGGAAATGCAAAGGGAAGAATTGGTTAATTTTATAAATTAATTTTAATTAATAGTTATTAATTTACTTGGCTTTCAAGTTTTGACGTCACGGCAAGACGGACGCAGGGAAGCAGGACTCTGCGTCCCGTGCCTGATTTCTTCCTGCTGGGGGCCTGAAAAGGGCCTGAAGTCGCTCCAGAGAGGCGATGAAGCAAGAGGGGACCCTTGTAGATTGCAGCTAGATGACAGTCAGCCTGCTTGATCCAAGGAAGCCCTCAGAACCAACAGGAGAAAGATTGGCCGCGCCCATGCAGCCAGTCAGAAGCTGCTGATCTCCAGAGAAAAAAGGGGCATCTAACAAGCGTGAGCAACGTGTTTGAATTTGGGTGATATTATTTTCCTTCTTCTATGATTTTAAAACATGTTCTTGGAAAAAAAAGCGACCTGAAAGCAAGGAAACTCCCAGACTAAAGGTTTTTTTTTTCCTTTTTTACCCTTTCTCCCAAAATAAAAACGGTGGTTTAAGCTTTCTTGGGGGAAAATAGAGAAGACTATACAATTAATTTGGATACAGCAGAGATTTAAAAAGTTTGGAAAGTTATAATACTTTTTTAAAAAAAATATCTTCCTTGGAGAGTATCGGAGCAAAGCCTTATAAAAATACCCTGGCTAGAAAGTTACAAAACAGACACCTAATGACATCTAGTAGCAAAAAAAAAAAAAGAACTACACTAAGTTCTGTTTATATTTTGTCTGGAGTAAGGGAACTTGGCATGAAGCCCAGACACAGATAATAGACTAAATCTTTTGATGTCTTTGAACTTGTAAATTGCAGCTGGAAAAAGAGAAAAACTTCTTGGGCTGTCTTTTCTGCAGGATGGATTACAACTAAAACTACAAACTATTTTGAAGCCATCTGGCTTCTTTGGATTATAAATACTGCTTGACTTGTAATTTTACAAACCATTCAGAGACAGAGTGAATGGTAAGGAACTATCAACAGTAAGACATTTTGGATTATAACTTTGGCAGATTGGCAGCTCTAGCTTTTGGGATAATTGGTTAAAGTAGTATTGGAAGACAGAAGTGGATTATAAACTTTTTTCCTCTCCCCATTTTTTTCCCTTTTTTTTCCTTCTTGTTATCTGGGGAGCCTATTGGATTATAGATTTTTAATCTCAGAACTATTTAAGGACAGTGGAAGCTCAACTGTTGATGACTTCCCTTGGAGAAGGCCCTATGGACTATTAACTTTTCATAGTAGGACCTTGCGGATTATAAATTCTGATTGAGCGATAACCTGGGATTTTGGACAACTGCTCCAGAAGTAAACCTCACAAACAGAAGTGGATTACAAATCTTTTTTCTTTGTTCTCCCTTTTCTTTCAGGGAGTTTATTGGATTACAGAGACTATAGACAAGAACTATAAGAGTTATTTAAGACAAATTTAAATGATATATTGTGGTATTAAATATAAATTAATGGTTTTGTTTAAGGCGGGCATTTGAGAAAAGTATTAGAGTTGATAAAAGATTTGGGGGGTGGAAACAAAAATAAGTATTCCGAATTTAGCTAAAACTGGCAAGAAAACACCCCCAGTCCTGTCCTCCACCTCTGCAAGCCCTGTGTGTCAGAAATCAATTGAATCAATGCTTCAACAAGAAAAATCTAACAACTTTCAATAGGAGATGCAAGTAGCATTACAAGCAATCCAAAAGGCAATCTCCTCTCACAAGGAAGATACAAGGAAAAATCATGAGACAAAAGACAACTTTGATAAAATGAATCAAGAAATTCATAACATAAACTCTCAATTAGAAAGCTTCTGACAGATGGTCACAAAGAATGAACAAAGAATTCAGAAAATAGAAGACAAGTCAGTAGAGACTGATCAAAAGATGAGGAAATAAAAGATGAAAATCAGAGGCTGATGCAGGCAAATAGAGAATTGGAAGATTCAATGGCAGTTTTGGAAATGGAAAAGTGTGGTGGTCTCCCATGGAGAATGAGACACGCACGCAGGTATCTCGGGATGGGAGCCCAGAGCTGACTCCAACACCCTATTTTATTGTTACTATAGTTTTTACATCACACAGCATAATCAAAAGACGTATATAGGGGTGGTTACAATGTATCAAATAACAGACACTCTCCAGATGCAAGGCTATGCAGGTGTTCTTATCAGACCCTGTCCAAACGGTTGATGAATGTATTCTGTGTCTAGAGCAGTCCGTTTGTTATCTCAAGGACTTTGTGGGAGCATGTCTATGGGCATATTTGTGCAATTAATCCCACAGAAAAGACACCTTATTTTTTAAGATTTCAAAACATAATGGAGGATAAGGAAGAGGACTTTGCGGACGATGACAGAGCTACTGGCTGAAGTACTGGAAATAAGGAAACAGAAAATGGAAGGAGAGATATTTCGAGTCAATTCAAGCTATGAGAGGATAAATAAAGTCCCTAGAGAAGTACATGTTAGATTTGTCAAAAGATCTATAAGAGATGAGATATTGAGAAGAGCAAGAGATGATCTTCTGCGTTATAAAGAAAAGGAAATTGTAGTGTTGAAGCAGATCCCTAGGATGATAAGAGATTCATGAAGAGAATATCAATTCCTGACCAGAAAATTAATTGAAAAAGGAGTGAATTTTAGATTGCTGATTCTGGAAGTGATTTTAATTAATTGGGACATGAAAAGATACACATTGGACTCTGTACTCAAGGCAATGGAGTTCTATGAGAGTTACAGAGCTTTTTTGGAAGGGGAAAGTATGGAATGTCATGCAGAGAGAAAAGCAAAAAAACAGGAAGAGATAGCAATAGAAGGACCAGCCAAACCAAGGGAAGAAGAAACATAAAATACAAACATAGAAGAAGTGGCAAAAGCAAGAGAACAGAGACAGATAAGAACAACTAGAAGAATAAAACCTAAATATAATCGAAGGAGATGAAGAAGGTAAATGGATTCTCTCAATAAATATAAATGGATTGAACTCCTCTGCAAAAAGAAATTTTTTTTAACACGACCACAAAAATTAAAAATGGATATAATTTTTCTCCAAGAAACACATATTAAGCAACACTATAAACTGTTGGAACAACCGAAAACTGGGAAACTCCACTTCACACTAGCACAACAAAAGAAAAGAGGAATAGCTTTATATATTAAAGAGACAATGAACCCCAAACAAATCTATGCAGATGAAGAGGAAAGAATATTAATGGTGGAAATAATGATAAATCAAAAACAGATACCGATGGTAGCAATATATGCAGCTAATTACAAACAAGAAGAATTCTATCAAAAATTACATTAAAAATAGTGGAATTGGAATATCAAAATATTTGCTTAATGGCAGACTTCAATGCAATTGTAGACGGGAAGCTGGACTACAGAAGTAGTAAAATAGGGAAAAAAGGAAGGAAAATACTTCCTTAAACTTTCTTTAAAATGGCAGAAGAAATTTGCATACAGGATATACAGAGAGAAAAGAAACGAAAAAAATCACAATATACAGTTTACTCAAACAGGCACAAATCATGGTCCAGAATTGATATGACATGGATATCCCCTGAATTAAGCATGATTATACAAGAGATCGAGATAGAAACCAACATACGGGCAGGCCATAATCCGATAAAGATGACTTGGAGAGGAACTAAGAAAAAATTAAGAATCAGTCTTTACTGAAAGAGAAAGAATTTATGCAAATAGCAACAAAGGAAATGGAATTTTTCTTTAAAATAAACAAAAAAGAAACATTGCTTCAAAATGTGTGGGATACAGCTAAAGCATACTTTAGAAAGTTGGCTATAACTTACATGGTGAAAAAGAGTAAAGAAAAAAAGTAACAATAAACAAATTTAAAGGAGAAATTTATTAAATTGGAATCAGAACTACAAAGCGATCCACAAAAGAAATATCTTAAAATGCAAATGAAAATAATAAAACATAAATTAAACTTAGCAGAGGCTGAAAAAATGGCCCAACAAATTAAAAGGGCAAAATAAAATTTTTTTGAAAATGCTAATAAACCGGGCAACATACAAACTGAAAAACGAAAGAGAGAAAAAATTGATAAATAAATTGCAAGATTCAAAAGGCGATTTACAATTCCAAAATAACTTAATTAAAAAAAATAAACAAAGAGTTTTATGAGACATTTTACGACACAGAAGAAATTTCTCAAGAAAAAAATAAAGCAATACATGACTGAATGGCTTTACGCTGTCTACAAGTTTACCTTTAGCAAGCAATTGCAATCTAATATTATTTCAACAGTCTCATCACATAAAAGTTTAGGGTGTAACTAAAAAAAGATTACTACAGCTATATAGGAAAATATTTGAATCATTTCTTTTAGTTACCTAAAAAATATTTTTATGCTACTTGTGTCATGTTAAAACATTTTAGACTGCCTTTAGCATGTAACTAATAATGAATATGCAAAATAAAGGAAGTAAAGCTTTTGCCACTTTCTACTTCCTAATATTCCTCTCAATTAGAGCAGGGATCCCCAGGCCGCGGAAATGGCTGGCCAGGGCGCGCACACATGGGCACTCATTCCCCTGTACTCACGCCCCCATTTGTGCATGCGTGAACAGGCACTAACCGCCACGGGTGGGGTGTGGCTGTTTGTACGTGCACATGGCACCAGTGCATGCCGCATGCATGAACGCAGCCGCTAGTATTGCGCCAGTGGATGTAGCCCTGTTATGTTTGTGTGTGTGCGCACACACAGAATAATTTGGAACCTGCTCTCCCCTCCGGGCCACGAGCCCAGAAAGGTTGGAGTACTCTGACTTAGAGTATACCATACAGCAGAAGGAGAATACCTAACACTGGACGAATATAACATTGATTTGCAGTGTATAAAAGAAGATGCCATGAATCTCATTCCCACAATTGTATGCCTATCTTTATATCATCAACATATTGATAATCACATAAGTTGCAATCACATAGATCAACCCCCGGTCTGTGGACTAGTACCGGGCTGTGGCATGCCAGCAACCGGTCTGCACAAACAAGGAAAGACCCATCTGAGGGATGCAGGCAGCACACAAAACCACGCCCCTCTGGTCCACAGAAAAACCTCTCTCCACGGAACCGGTCCCTGGTGCCCAAAAGGTTGGGGACCTCTGATACAGACATTCTGTATGTTACATTTGTGCATATATCTTTAAAATTGTTTTTAGAGTGTTTAGAATGACAGTTCTAAACCTTCAGGATAATAACACATACTGGTATTAGGTACAAAAGATTTATAATAGATGTATTGTGCTGCATCCTAGCAATCCAATAACATAATTAACATAAAGTTTTACCAGCCAAATAGGAAAACACATTATTTCATTGCATACATTAAAACAAATGCTTTCACTGATATATTTTCAATATAATGTTCTAAAATAAGTGTTAACTTTAGCATATTTTATATAAATTATGCAATTAAATACAAGTTATAACTGGAGCTTAAATCGTTTAAAAAGATTAATATTGCTCCAACATTGTTGCTTTAATTCAAATAAAGCCTTTATAATTCAAAGAATTAAATAATGCAACACCTACATGCAATATGAAGAATGCAACTGGCACAATTAACACAAGTTAATAATTAAAACATTACCAAGAATAATTCAGTATTATATGCATGTATAACATATACAGAATTATAATGATACCATCCAAGAAATCCATAACATTATAAAAGGAACTGCCGCATCCTAATCTTCACATGGCAATAATTTCAAACTGATATTATTAATCTCATTTCCTTGAATAATATCCATACTCTAGGGTCATTTTCCTTCTCATATTCAATATTGTGCATGCTTGTATCAAGATTCCTTTCTTCATATCCTGTCAGAGTATCAATCACTGCCTCCTGTCCACTCAATCCACATTTGATTTATCAGCCACCGTCTTTCTGGACTCCATAACTCGACCCAAACCATTTTAACAAGACATTGACAAATAGCACTCAGTATCACATCAACCTGTTCCACTTAGTAAACTAAGAAACACTAACTGTGACATCTCCACATAAGTATTCTATTCCATTCCCCAGACTGATGTATATTAATGAGATGGCATTTGAAATGCTTCTTCCACATCAGCATCTAATATGATCAAATTAGGAAATAGGATGATTTATTAAATTTTGTAGAGCTGAATTTTTATATATCACTATATCTGTGGTTTCAGAAAGTGAGCTGTTACTTTCAATTTTTCTGCTGACAATGTGCCTATATTTTTCAGATGAATTATTGTGTTTAAAAAGATTGCAAACAACAAAATGTTATTAAGCAAATGCCAGTAAAACAAACTAAATCTATTTTAAAATTATTAATTTAATGTAAATGTGGTTGTTCTCCTGAAAATTTGGTTTGTGATTTTACATTATTCGCACAGCCCTGTTTTATTGAAAGACAATTATACATCTATAGTATTATAGAGAACCTCATTCTTGATTCAGATTCCATTTAAAATAGAATAAATAACTACAGTGCAAACATTCATCTTTGGATAAAAGAAAAATAGTTAAAGGACAGAAGATGATAATTAAGAGTTAACAGTCTGATAATGATTTACTGGCTTAACAGACTAGTTTGTCTTAATTTATAATCTTAATTTCTGTAAGAAAAATATGACAATGCAGTACATGGCTCCTTAAAAACATACCAAATGAAAAATCTTGTGATTTTTAATCTGGAGTCAGAATTCTGTATTCAAACAAATAAACCATTATCTGGTCAAATCTGTTAAGACAAGGCTAACGTACTGCATTTGTAGAATCACAAATTGCCCATCTCAAATTTAGCCAATTCTATATGAGAAGATAGAAAGGCTATATAATTCATTATTTTTTTCTTTAAATACGAAATTTCTTTCTCTCAAAAGTAAAATCCCACTTAGAAAGGTAGCCCAATCTACTTTTAGGAGAAAAAAACACATCTTATTTTAAATAATTCTTGATGGCTAAATATGAACTGGGAATATTTATTTTTTAAATTAGGCAAGTCTTAGAAATGTGACAGGCCATAAGTAAAATAATATACTTCTCATCAGAAAAGGGTTTTCCCTGAACATCCAAATTGTTCTCTCCACAATCTGAATCTCTTAAATTTACCATGACTAGAATGCAGATAAATCTGAGTGTTCAATACTACATGTTAATCAACGTACTAGCCATTTATATAGCCTGAATGTAAGAATGGGAAGACAAATTATCTAACATAAAACGGCACAAAACAAAAGTAAACCTATAAAGACCATATCATCATTTGGACAAATTTACAATTTATTTTGCTTTTATAAAGTTAGCTCTTTGTTCAAACAAATAAGTTTAAACGTATTTTTCAAAAGAAACACAATATAAAAACTGACATAGAAAATAGCAAGTGGGCAAGATAAAGTATCTGCTGAAAATACACACCTATTCAATTTGTAATGACATAGACATTAATAAACAAATAGCCGTGTTCAACTCTTTATAGGGCTTGTTCCACATAAGCAAAAATTTTACTGATATTTATTATGTACCTGCTGATGTTCATGTCTGAAAAATGACCGCTTATTAACTTATTCAACCAGTTTATATGCCACTATTTATAGTCCACAAATACATATACAATGTTATAGATACAATTATTTGCTATGAATAACAAAGATTTTTTTTTCAGGACCTCTCACCAAAATGTACTTCAGTATAATTTAAGTCTAGTACTTTTTTCTTGTCTGCCTATTTAAAACAGTCCATTATATACTTGAAGAACTATAATGTCTCTTCACAATCTTCTCTTGTCCAAGCTCTTCAACCAGCTCTTCCCTAATGGTTAGGATCATATCTAGGAAAGCCAATCCCCTTGTCTCTCCTTCAACCTTCTGGAAAATGAAACAATTAGTGAGACCATAGAGCAATTTCTAGGATCTTGCAGTCCTAGCTAACTTGGTTTTCCAAAAACCAAATAATAAAAATCTTTCATTGTTACTTTTTCTCCCCTCATTAAAAGTTATATTATCCAGTGCGTTATCCAGAGCCCCACCCCCCTTTTTTTTTTTTTTTGCTCTTTGGATTATTGTTTTGTTTCCAGCCTTCTAGTTGTCATTTTCTTTTCTTTTTTCATATACCTTTCTTTCAATTTTTATGTCTAAGCTGCCTAGAGTCACTATAGAGCCAGGCAGCCTCAAAATTGCAGGCAATCCCTGTCTTATGAAAGTCCACACCAAGGACAATCCATAGATACAAACAGACTGCCTACTACTAAAAATGGCAAAAAGCGTTCTCTTTCTTTGAGAAAGTGCTGAAATTGCACAGTGCTTTCAGAAACCGCTGAATCCATGTGTTTTTAATATACAGTCTGTTTTCAGGGGTTCCTGAAAGCACTGTGCAGCCTCAGCACTTTGTTGACTCAAGGAAGGACAGTGTTGCCCGCCATTTTTAGTAATAGGCAATCCAAGCTCTGACTTCAATATAAATTCAAGTTAAAAACAGAGTTAGGGAATGAAAGTTGTACTTAACTTGGGGACTGCCTGTATCTCCTTCCATTATGACTGGCTAGTTTATTTTGATTTAAGTTGTATCCCTTCATCAGTTTTGTCCCATCAACAATACGTGCTAAGTTGTATTTGCCTTCCTGCATTAAGACTTGTTCTTTCTATCTTCCCTGCATGCTTTACATACAAAAAAAATTCTTGAGTTATGTACCTTAACCTTTTCCTGTATTTGTTTTTACTCCCAGTCTTATTCTTAGTACTTCACATTGTATTATTTTCCAAGCTCTTGTTTTCCTTTTTCCAATATTCAATTTAAGGCCCTCTAGATCAGACTCACAAAGCACCTCTTAAACATTCTTCCCAGTTCTCATGAGTGCCTCTCTTACCAGGAGTCACTTATCTCAGAAATAAGATCCATTATCAAAGATGCACCTTTAAAGAAGCTGCTTCAGGACATGCTGGAGGATATACAAAGTACACTTTTGAATGATTTGCAAATGTCTAATAATAGATACACAGGTATGAGGGCATTGCTTCTCTTTAATGCTCTTGTGGTATTATGGTAAATGTGTTAACACCGCAAACATATGCTGGGCCAATCATCTGCACCCTTCAGAAAAGCATTTGGGGAAAACTGATGTTTTGCTACCTTCAAATGGAGATGCATCAAGGTTTCATTTGCTAAGTTCTTGATTTATTATAATTTTTATGTTGTCTTTTGTGTTATTTAAAAGCTGATCCAAATCTTTGGAAACTGAGTAGCATATAAGCAAAAAAAATACATACTGCAAATCTTTCCTGTCCAATTCACGCCATCTACACTTCAATACCTCAAGAGAGAACACACCCTAATAAAAATAGCTACCATGTACCTATGGGTATGAATGAAGAGGTTTGTAACAGTTACAATAATTGGAATTCCAAACTAGCCCATAAAATTATATTTTCATCCAACTTATACTTCTAAAAGCATTCACAAGATCTGAATGCACTCTATCTTGATTTTTCTTCTCCATGAAATTGTACGTAAGTTTTTAATAAGCAGTATATCGAAGTCCTGAATAGAAAAGCTGGATCTCACCAATCCTATGATACAAAATAACTTCAAGTATTTTGTAGTATTCATTATCACTGTACTCCTGTAACAAATGGTTCCTCATGCAATCGTCATGGTTAATATTAAAAATAATTTCTATTTTATTTAATATGTACTTAATAACTTTGTATTGCCACAAAATAAAACATTAGATCTTCAATCACTGTATAAAATGCATATTTTCAAATAGTTTTCTATTTTTATATATTATTAACTATTATTCTGAAATAGTTATAATATAAATACCATAATTCTGCAGAAGATCAATATTTAATGTGAGTATTACATAATTTCAGCTTTCATACAAATTACTTGGTATTATTATTTTGACATATTTATTTTAAATTTCAGGTTCAAGTATGAGTTCAAATACTCCAAGTATTTTTTTTAATGAAAATTACTTATGAGCATTAGTTAAGTACTTTTTACTTTATTTTAAGCAAAATATTCAAATGAACACTTTTTCTAGCAAATAATACCCAGCAACATGATTACTTTTTAACTTGATATTACCTATATATACTGTCACCATGTGCTTTGTATAATGGATGTTGTAACCAAACTGGTCTTATATCAAATATATACATATGGACTAGGGAACTCCCAAGTTAAACCACAATATTAAAAGTATATAAAAATACTTCAACCTTTTGTGGTTATATTTATAATCTTGAAGTTAACATAAAATCACTAATTACCAAATCATGGGATATAAAGACTTGGAAGTGCAAAGTAAAAAACGTATTATCTGGGTAATTGTTCTCCCAGGGCAAAACTGTCATACCTTCTTGATCTGCTTTTGGATCTTGATCTCTGTGATCGATATGATTTTCCTTGTGCTCTTGATCGGCTATGGCTCCGTTTTCTTTTGGACCCATACGAAGAACTGCTGCTTGATCGATGCCTTCGCCTCAAATAGATATCAGCAGAAAACCTACTTACAATCAATCCTATTTTTTGCATAGTCAACTAAGCTAGTCAATATAGTAAATATGATCAACCTCCACACACACATATACTCAAAGACAGACAGACAGACAGAAAGACATAAAATAAGTAAAATATTTATTAAAATATTTTTCTTAGGCTAAATCCAAGCTATCAAAATAATATACAAATTCCAGAAGACTTTTGGACAACTCAAAAGTGTAGAGATTTTTTTATGAAATGATAAACTATCTAAAGATTTATTTTAACAAAATGATGTATTGTTGGTATCTGTCACTGGAAGAATTATCTAAAATGTATAAAGATACTTTGAAGTATGTTGGAAATATAATTTACCAAGCTGAGGAAACATGTAAAAAAGCTTAAAATTTTTGAAATCAAATACGTAACATTAATTCAGATGATATTAAAGATAATATACAATAGAAATCAGATATTTTCCCTGTAGAGACTCAGTTGGAAAAAATCATGGAACTTAGTTTTTATATATGGTAACAGTAACAAGACTTTCATATGCACAAGATTTGAAAAGATTTGTCATTACCTACAACTGAAGAGTGGATAGTAAAGTTAATGGAGCTGGTTGAAATGGCGAAATTGAAAGCTTTAAAGAAAAGATACTGATTAATTTTAATGAAGCCCTCTATGGACTTCTTGCACTAAACTGAATAAATGAAATTATGATATATGAGTTTATGAATAAAATATCAGATAATAGAAAAATGAAAACTATGTTGTGAACTTAGAAATAGGAGCTTACAGGTAGTCCTTGATTTACAACTGGTCACTTAGCAACCGTTTCAACTTATGACAGAACCCCTAAAAGATACTTAAGATACACTCAAAGTTAAGGCTGCTACAGCACCCCACAGTTATTCACCCTTACGACCAATTATAAGAATGCTACCCATCTGGCCCCGCTGGGTCCCTACAATCACTTATCCACCCAAGGGAAAGATTTGGCTGGCTGTAGCACATGCAAATCAGTTGGAGCTTGCTATCCTCATTTCCTTTCCTCCCAGCTAGCAAGGGAGATCACATCGACTGCAACATGCAAGCCTGACTATAACTTCTGGGCTCAAGGTTTCAAGCCAATCCTTTCAAGCTTGTGCAGGGGATCAAGAAGACAAGCAATAGAATGCACTGTCTACATCAGCTTCTGTATGTTCTTGGGTGCCACAAACTGAAAGTAACTTAATCTAACCATTCAAAGTTATCAGTGCAAACATCCAGACTGGCCTAAATGTGAGATATTTTATTTGCAAAAATTATTAAAGGCAGACAAAATCATCAAACTTTGTGTGATAATCTCCAGAGAAAGCAGCAGGAGTCTGAATATGCTTCCTCACAACCTAACTCAGCAGAGCAAGCCATAAGCTTTGCAAATATCCTCGGTGAAAAAACAGCAACTTTGCTGTACATATTAACAAAGCAAAAGTGAGCATCAAACAATGCTTTTTCTCATTTTTCACATATTCTGACCTGTGTTCAAGTATTTTATTGTATAAAATTAACATATAAAACCACTTACAAGTAAAACAAAAACAAATATAAGATTTTTTCCTTTAATACATATCAGGTTTGAAGGATATGCATGATCTATAAAGTGTTTCAATCAATATATATTTGAAACTCATATAGCATATTCTGTTGCAGTAACAATGTAGGGATGTAGCATTGTCTGTATTGTAGTTGTTTTCTTGGCCACTTATTGGCAATAAGATGCTACTGATAATAAAATTTTCAGGTTAAACATGGACTTTTATCGAAAAATATGCACATTTCATGGATATTAGATTTTAACTAAAGAAAAAGAAAAAACTGACATTAAAAGTTTAATAACATCTGTTAAAACTTTGTAGTAAAACCTTTCCTCAAAATTTAAAAATGTAGATCTAATTAAAACGGAATCAATGAATATTAATTCATTAATGTCACTGTATAACATAAAAGTATTCTCCACTGTGACTCATACCACTTTTATCAATGCTTCATATGAAGAATATAATGTGGCTTCAGAGTCAAATTGTTTCTCCAAAGTACATACTATAGACAGATGAACTTCAGATTGCAGAATAGCGTTAACAAAGTCAGTATGTACATGTACTACTCGCTCCTAGAACATCAGAGCTGTAATAGAAGAAAATATGCTACTGTAGGCATATTAGTAGACTTTTGATAAAATATGGAGCAAAGGAAATTGGATAGCAATAAAAAATAGTATATATACATGTGTGTGCGCGCACACACACACACACACACACTACTCTAGGATATAAAATCAAAATTTTGTTACTGATAAAATCATTCTCGAAATAGAGACAACATGGGATGATAAACATTTTTTTACTGCAATTTGAGTAAAATAAATGACAAATTTTCCACAAGAACCTTTGTCTGTGTACTGGTTTTTACGGTTTTTGCACTGTTCTTTCTTTTTAAACATTTTAACAGTGCCCGGAGCCACTGGCAGTTGGGCAGTATATAAATTTAATAAATTATAATTGCACAGTCAATTGGATTTGGCATTTCTTTCCTCCTATCAAGTCCTTCCCAAGGACCTGGGATAGGCAGATATTGATGTTTGATGATGTTAAAGGTACCATTACTTTCTCTATCCCACCAGTTCTTGCTTACAGGCAAAGGGTATTTCTTGCAGATCTTCCAATGCACCATCATGTGACCATAGAGAGGTTGCAAGGGCCACAATTTCAAGGACTGATTGTACTGTAAGTCTTATTATTCAGTGACATAATAACTGAATGGTTGCTGAATGAGTGATTGGTAAGCAAGGACAACCTGTATGGAATTGCTACTTTCTCTAAAATGATGCCATTTGTTAAAACAATAATTAAGCAAATTATATAAACTGGCACTAACAAGTTATATGAATGCTACAATTTATGTATCATTATTTAGCAGACCATATCATAGGATAAAATACTGAACTGTATCTGATGAATATTTTAAAAGTTTCATTTACAGTTTTAAAACTGAAGTAATATATTTACTTTTTTTCATATGAATGTGAACGAAACTGGAGATCTCGAGACCGTGATCTTGATTTTCTTCCAGATTTTTTATGGCTGTAACTTCGACTATCTGAGGAACTGCTTGAAGATGACCTTCTACGATGTTTCTTTTTTCTTCTGCTTTTAGACTCTTCTTCAGTGTCTGATGAATGGCGACCCATTTTAGCAAGCTAGGTTTTACAAAAATTAGAGAACTGTAAACATTAAAAAGTATTGTATGATTAACAGAAAAGTATATCATTACTAAATTTTCACTCACTGGTCTTTAATTTAAAGCAAAATCTTACCTATCTACTGTTACTACATAAGTAACACTGTTCTCCAAAATATAATCATGCAAACTTTTTCACTATTGGAAAAGACACAATGCTCTATGTAACCTTTTTTTTTAAAAAAAGAAATAAACTAAATAATCTTAGAATGCATACTTGCATACTTTTAAATCCTGTTAAGTTCAACAGAACTTTATAAAATGGATAGACCAATTTACATTTCACAGAAAGCAAAATAATTGTTAATGCAGTTCCAGCAAAACTTTATAAGGTACAAAAAAGAACTGAAACATTACTGGAAAAACTAAAAGAATTTGGTGCATTAATAAAAATGTGTAAATACATCTACATTTGTGTGGCAGGGGAAAAAACCCACAAGCGTGTTGTGAATGTTACAGGTACAAAGGAAAGAGGAGAGTTGGGTCTACCTGATTTGAAATTGAATTTTGCAGCTTGCTGTTTGGTTTTGTTTGGTTGGTGCTGCTCAGAAATAGAAGGTTCTTTGAGTTAAAAAACGACCTGATTACGTGGCACAGATATTTATGATACGACAAAGCCCAAATTAATGTGGATTTTAAAAATCATTAGAGTAGACATGTCATACTGAGAATATGAAACAGGCATAAACCCAGGTTGTGCCCCAAAACACCTTTGTAACTGTCAGCACAAGAAACATTTTATAGACGGAGCTTCCGGTGGGAGGCGACGGCGATGGCGGCTAGCTTTTAGCCGTCCAGCTGGGGAAGTGTCAGAGCCGCGGAGCGCAGCGCGCATCAGCTGGCCCGCGGCTCGGAAATCCCTTCCCGGGCAAAGGGAAGGGATAGAGAACGCAAGAGTAGAGGTAGAACCCCTGAACCCCCTCTGGATTTATTTCTAGAGGGGGTGAAAGGAGTGTTCCCTCGGAGCTCTTGCTGATCTCCGCCTCCCAGCTGTTTTTGCTTCCTTGGAAGCAAAAGAAACCGCCGCTTCTATCTCCGTGTTTACAGCATTTTGGTGAGTAATTTTTAAACGGACGGAGCAGTTTAAAGGACTTTTTCTTATATTTTAGGTGTTTATTTTTTTATCTTTTGATTTTTACTATTTTTCCTCCTTTTCTTTGTTATACTAGTGAAAGGACTTAAGATGGCGTTTTGAAAGTGTCGGAGTTTTTTTTTCCTTTCTCTTTTGTTTTACTTTCCCTTTTTAAGGATTGTTTTTTGCTTTTGCTTTTGCTTTTGGCTTAGAATTTTTTTTTTGAATTGTTTGCTCTTTTATTACTTATTCTTGGGATTTATTCTGGACTTTTAATGATTATAGTTTGTCTCTTTTTAAAAATTCTTTTTTTCTTTTTTTCCTCCTCCCTTTTTGGCTGGAGGGGAAAGGGAAGTGACAATTGTGCTTTTTAAAATGGCTTCAAAGAGGCAGCAGCCTTCCTCAGTACCCAAGGTTATTTCTTCTCCTATAACTTCCACTGCACAGCTACAACAACAATCTAAACATGCACCACCGGCTCAGCCACCACCCTCCCCTCCTCTACCTGGACTTTCAGTGCAAGAGGTTAGAGGCATAATGGGAGAGATTGTAGTTCAAATGAGAGAGGAAATGACTCAATTTGTTTCACAGATTAAATCAGAAATTAAATCTGATCTCAAAGAAGAGATAACGGGGATAAAGTCTAAATTGCAAGAA
This sequence comes from Crotalus tigris, assembly GCF_016545835.1. Classification (NCBI taxonomy): domain Eukaryota; kingdom Metazoa; phylum Chordata; class Lepidosauria; order Squamata; family Viperidae; genus Crotalus; species Crotalus tigris. Next base: position 352,514 of record NW_024097621.1, read on the forward strand.
AATAATAATGAATTACGACAAGATATACTGGCAGCTGTTTCAGGTTTGGCTACTGTGGTGGTTAAGCTCGATGCAAGGCTTGAGGAAGTGGAAGACAAAGTTGACTCTTTAGATGACAAAATTCAAGACGTGGAAAGGAAGGTGGACTCCTCACAAGAAGATATTTTGATGTTTCAATACAGACAAATGGAGTATGCTCTGAGGATTAGAGGCCTCAAGGAAGATATGAATCAAGATTTGATGGAGGTGGTTCTTAGTGATCTGGCGCTGGCTTTGGATATGGATAAAGGAGAATTACAGAGAGAAGTAGAAAAAATTTATAGACTCAACTCCTGGATTGCTAAGCAGAAGAATTTGCCCAGAGATGTGGTGATTTACTTTACAAAGAAGTCCCTGCGGAATGAGATTATACAAGCTTTTTACAACAAAAGATTTCAGATTGCCGCCCAAGATGTCATCATTCTAAAGGAAATCCCATCTAAAATTTTAAGAAGTAGGAAAGACTTTGCTTTTTTAACCAATGAGCTTAAAGCTAGATCGATGCCATTCAGATGGGAAATTCCGATGGGTATCGTTTTGAGCCATGCTGGGACACGTTACAGATTGAACACAGTTGACAAAGCTAGAGATTTCTATACTTCGGTCCTGAGTGCAGGCTCAACTTCATCTGGTCGGAAATCTTTGAGTGCTAAGGAACCTGAGCAGCAATCTGAGGCACTAGATTTGGTTTCCGCAGGGATGATAGAAGTGGCAAAGCAACGCCAAACGGAGGCTAAAGAGCAGAGGATGACTCGTGCAGCTTATAAGCGTAAAGAGAAAGAGCAACGTAAAAAAGAGCCCAAAGAGAATTCTCCTGGAAGTGCATCACCGCCGGTGGGAGGAGCAAGACCCAAGAGTTATGCAACACACGCAGCTCTGTCAGAGTTTGATGGTGTCTTCTCCAGGCTGCGTGCCAAGGGAGATGGCAAAGTTTTTGACCTGGAATGTTAATGGATTGAATTCTCCTCAGAAACGGAAAAAAATCTTTTATTATTTGAAACAACATACCAATGATGTTATTTGTTTACAGGAAACTCATATTCTACTTAAAGATCAGAAATATTTAGTTAATGCTCGTTTGGGATCTCATTTTATATCTCCTGCACCTGGGAAGAAAGGGGGAGTTGTTATATATGTCAAACAAAACCTGCCAGCTTGTCTGGTAGAATCAGATCCCCAGGGGAGATATGTGATGATTGAACTTGGTATTTATGGTAAGAAAGTACTTATAGTTGGACTTTATGCTCCAAATCAACAACAGGAACAATTTTATAAACAGTTACACCAAAAAATAACTTTGCTTGATTATAGATCGGTGGTATTAATGGGTGATTGGAATGGTGTCTTAGATACACAAAGGGATAAGAAAGGTTCCTCTCCTTTTCTTAAACAAGCAAGGCTACCTAAAGCCTTTTTTGATATGAAAGAAGACTGGGAATTAAGGGACTATTGGCGGGAACGTAATCAAGAGGAGAGAGACTTTACTTTTTTTTCTGACAGACACCAATCTTTTTCAAGAATTGACTTTTTCTTGATTACCACGGATTTGTATAATAAAGTAAAGAATGTAAAGATTTTTCCTAGATCACTGACGGATCATAGTCCAGTTTGGATGGAGTTGATTCAAGAGAAAGAGGAAAGAAGATCCTGGAGAGTTAATGAAAATTTGTTTAGACAAGAGAAGAATGTTCAAAAACTAAAGGAGTGTTTAAAGGACTATTTTGCTTTGAATATGTATAAGGGGACTTCAATGTCAATGGTATGGGATGCAGGTAAAGCATTTATGCGCGGTGTTTTGATAAAAATGAATAATTTTTATAAGCGAAATCAGACTCAGAAACGTAGAGAACTTGAAGATGAAATTAAACTAAAAGAAAGGGCTTTGATTCTAAATCCTTCTGATGAAAGTACTAAAGAATCTGTAAAGTTATTAAGGTCACAATTTAATATGTTGATAGCAGATCAAGCTGCAACCAATTTATTATTTATGAAACAAAATACATTTTGTAATGCTAATAAGCCGGGGAGATGGTTGGCTTATCAATTAAGAAAGAAACAGAGACTGAGAATAATAGAGAAAATAAATTATAAGGGTAAACTAGTTTCTCAGAAGGAATTAATTAAAAAATCTTTTTTGGATTATTATCAAAACCTATACAAATCTACTAATGTACAACTGTTAGATATAAATAAATATTTAGCTGAGGCAAGTTTTCCTAAACTGACTGAGGATCAGAAATATGAAATTAATGGTTTAATTACTAAGGAGGAAATCGCCTCAGCAATTCAACAATTGAAATTAGGGAAAGCACCGGGTACGGATGGGTTAACAGCTGTTTATTATAAAGCTTTAATGGAGGAGATGATTCAACCATTAAATGATCTTTTTAATGGTATCTTACAGGGTTTAGAGATTCCTCCTTCATGGCGTAGTGCTTTTATATCATTGATTCCAAAGGAGGATCAAGATCTTACTTTACCAAAAAACTATAGGCCTATATCTCTTTTAAACGTGGATTATAAGATATTTGTAAAAATTTTGGTAAATAGGCTTATGAGGGTGGTGCATCATCTTGTGCATAAAGATCAATCAGGGTTTATAACAGGAAGGTATATGAAAAACAATGTTAGACAAATTATTAACTTATTAGAATACTTAGATAAGAACAACCAAGTTCCTGCAGGGCTCATATTTTTAGATGCTGAAAAAGCATTTGACCAACTGAATTGGCATTTTATGCTAAGAGTAATGGAAGAAATGAATTTTGGTGAAAACATATTACAAGCCCTTAAGGTAATATATCAAAAACAAACAGCACAACTTATTGTTAATGGAGGTTTGTCGGAGGTTTTCACAATAGAGAAAGGTACTAGACAGGGGTGTCCTTTATCGCCATTGTTGTTTGTTTTAACATTGGAAATATTATTGATTAAAATTCGAGAGTCTCAGGAAATTAAAGGAATATATGTTAATAAAAAAGAATATAAGTTGAGAGCTTTTGCGGATGACTTGGTTGTTACTTTGTCGCAACCTGATTATTCTGTAGTAAACTTATTACAGTTGATTCACCATTATGGTTTGGTCTCGGGTTTTAAGATTAATGTAAATAAGACTAAAATTTTACCTAAAAATTTGTCGAGTCAGGAGAAGCAGATTTTGGTTAACTCGACGGGTTTTGAGATTGTTAATAAGGTAAAATATTTGGGGGTGATGCTGTCTGTTTCTAATGCAAAACTATTTAAAAATAATTATGAAAGGTTGTGGGTCGGGGTACAGAAAGACTTGAAGAATTGGGAAAAGCTGCAATTATCCCTCATGGGAAGAATTGCAGTGATAAAAATGAATATTCTACCCAAGTTTCTTTTTTTGTTTCAAATGTTACCAATTTTGAAAAATGAGATTAATTTAAATGAGTGGCAGAAGGGTCTCAATAAATTTATTTGGGCAGGGAAAAAACCAAGGGTTAAGTTCAAAATTATGCAAGACTTCCGTGAGAGGGGCGGACTCAAGGTACCAAATTTGAAATTATATTATGATGCGGTGGTTTTAACATTAATTAGTGACTGGGTAAATTTGACAAATTCTGAGATACTTTATCTAGAGGGATGGGATTTACTTTATGGGTGGCATGCCTATTTAATATTTAATAAAAAAATAGATTGGGCTTTTAAATCTCATATTTTAAGAATTTCTTTACTTAGGATTTGGAGAAAATATTATAAAAGTGATTTTAAAGTACCATTATGGGCTATACCTTGGCATGCGATAGAAGGAATAAAAAGAGGGGTTAAAATGGATATGGTGTCTTACAGACAGTTACTTAAATGGGATGGACAAAACTGGCAATTAAAATCACGGGAAGAATTAGCACAAGAAAATTTTACTTATTCTTGGTTCCAATATAGGCAACTACTAGATAGATGGAAGATGGATTGTAAGGTGGGTTTTCTTAGAGAAGATGAAAATCTTATTAAGCAACTGAAGGATCAAAGACAAACCCACATTAAGAGAATTTATGGGGTTTTAGTTGAATTGGACTCAGAAACGGAACTAATTAAAGATTGTATGATTAGATGGGCGCAGAACTTTGGTGAGCCAGTTTCATTGGACACCTGGGAAACTATTTGGGTGAGAAATGTCAAATTTACTCAAGCACAGAATCTAAGGGAGAATTTTTATAAAATGTTTTATAGATGGCACCTTGATCCACAAAAAATGTCTTACATGTACCCTGACGTGCAACCTAAATGTTGGAGATGTGGTTATAAGGAGGCTTCCTATTATCATATTTGGTGGTCATGTAGAGAGATAAAAGCATTTTGGATCAAAATATGGTGGAATATCCAGAGAATTTTTAGAAGGAGGGTAAAATTTACTCCGCAATTATTTTTGTTAGGTATTGTTACAGATTGTGATACAAAGGAGGTTGTATTGATGTTAAACTTGATCACAGCCGCGAGGCTGTTAATTGGACAATATTGGAAGAAGGAATCTTTGCCTACATTGCAGGAATGGTTTTTTAAAGTAGCTTATCTGGCAGAAATGGCAAAGATTTCGGCTTTCTTAAAGCAACAAACGCAAGAGAAGTTTTTTGCTATCTGGGACAAATGGATAAAATTTATACAATTTAGATTGGGTATACAAAAATATTATATAGCTTTTTCATAAGTTTTATTTTTATATATATTATAGATATCTTTTTTATATATATAAATATAAAGTTTTTAATTTAATTTTTATTTTTATTTTTTTTTTTTTTATTATTATTTCTTAAGCCTATATTCTGCTCTGGGAAGCTCAGGGGGGGGGAAGGGAGGGTTTTTGGGAGGGGTGTGGGGTGGGGGGTTTTTTTTATATGTATTGTTTAATTTTTTTTTTCTTTTGTATATGTTGTTTTTTGTTCTGTATTGTTCTTGTTTTTTTTTGTAAAATTTATAAAACTTTTAATAAAAAAAAAAAAAAAAAAAAAAAAAAAGAAACATTTTATAGACAAGAAATAATAGAGAAACCCAAATGGGTAGCTTATCTCGAGATACTAGAATTTTGTTAAGAGGGATACAAAAAAAAAAAAATCAGGAAGAATTGGTGACAGAAATAAATGCCATTTTTTTTGTATCTACAGTTATTATAAAGATTTAAAGTAGACAAAAGAGTTTGTGGTTTTTGAACACTCTAGAATGAAATAGAATTATGTGCAAATGAGGTATATGTAATTGCTAAAATTTTGAAATTAGAAACAGAAGAATAAGTGAAAGTGTACAATAAAGTGGTCTAAAAAGTTTGGTTATAATGTACAGATGGAACAATGGAAAAATATGTGGTTGAAAGGATTGAAATGTACATATTATAATCCATAGCTGATGGACAAGTAAAAAAGCTAGAAAATTTTGGATTCAAATACATATACCGACTCAGTGGATTTTAAATAGAAAAAAAATAATAGAAAATTGAGGCCAGAAGTTTTTCTTTTGGGATCGAGGGACAAACTGTTGGAAAAAAGTCATGAAACTTTGTTTTTATACAGTAAGTGATAACTGCAGAGATACTATTGTATGCACAAAGATGGAAAGATTCCATCTTTGTGCATAACCCACAATGGTTGGTGATAATGGAATTTTCTGAAATGGATAAACTGAGGTCTTTGAGCAGAGAAGACAATATCTGTTTACTGATGACTGTATCTTTCGCATAAAGTGGGGGGGGGAATGAAGGCCAAGGCATGGGAAACAGAAAGGGATGGTGGTTCTTCAAAAGGTTTTAAATGGCACGAGAATCGTTACTCCTGCCTTACAGACCTCACACCAACCGTTCTTCCCCTTCCCCAAACCAGACCCCAGATGAGTTGGGTTGGCCTCTGGCGAGGGGGGGCGCAGGCTACAGTCCAATTCAGACTGAACATCTCAGACCGGCTCGCTGCTTTGAAAGCAAAGAAGGCTCTGGGCCACCCTTCCTACCAAGAGGACTTCTTTTCCCCAGGGCTTCGGAAAGAAGTGACCACAACATTCTCCCTGCCCAGCAAAATCTCTCCGTCGCCTTTGCTGACGGAGGAAAGTCGGGGAGCCGAAGAAAACACCGGAACGAGGCTGCCACCAACCAGAGGGTTTCCTCGCTCGAGGAGAAGGAGCGGCCCAAACCGCCAAGGCTCCGGGCTTTGGCTTCCAGGCTACTAGACCGGATTTTGCCTCCTACTCCCGAAAACCAGAATATGAGGCGCTACCGGCTTTTTTTTTTTTTTTTTTTTTAAGCTCCCCTAACTCTCCGCCTCTTCCCGGAGCCCCACGGCAACTGTACTCCCCCAACCCGAGCCCATTTACCTCAGGCGCCCGCGAGCGCGCTGAAGGCCCCGGCGCTGCCGAGCTTCCGTAGTTTGAGCTCAGCGCCTTCCTCCTCCAGACCGCCAGCCAGACCTTACTAAACCATCACAACGCTCATCCATCCACGTGCCCAGGCGAGGAGCGTAGAGGTAATCGATTGAAAGGCCGCCGTCTGCGCTGGTGCCGGGGACGTTTTGCTTTGCGACGTTGTTTTTTTCTTTTCTTCCCCCCCCCTCCAAAAAAACCGCAATCAAATTACACATTTTTAATTTTAATTAATGTCAGTATCAGGGTGTTTTTATTTTTATTTTTTATACTCCGGTTGATGGTGAGTTTTTTTTTGTATGGCCTTTCTTTATGCCCGATCTTTCTGCGCCCATGCGTCACATCTAGGAAAAAAAATCCCGAATAAATCGCAAAGTTCTATCTTTATAAACTGCACTATGATTAAAATTGCAATGATTTAATCTGCAAACTGCTTTTAAGAGGCTGCAGTTTTTCTACAGTGGAAATGATGGGTGCAAATTAGTTTTCCAGCTGAAGAGTATTTTAAGGTTGGTTGAGATTATTGGTAAAGGAGGTGAAGTTAAAACCTCAATTGGAGAAAATAACAATGAAATTTATCGGTTTTCATTTAAATCAAGAGCAATTAAAGCAGCTCACACATACTGTCACCCACACTGCAGACCACTTCTGCAAAACAAAACATTATTTGGCATAAAAATGAAATGCTTTTTTTTCACCGAGTAAAGTACTGTTTATAATGGTGGTCTTGGCTTTTTGCTCTTTGGTCCAACACTACCTCCTCCCACCAATCATGATCTTGGAAATAAACTATCCACATTAAACGCAGATCAATCCATGTTCAAATGTCAAGGGTTCATTTGTACATTTCACACTCAACTGATTTGGATTTACAGAAAAGCAAGCTCACTATTTCTGTTTCTGACAATAGTTAATTTACACTGCATAGGTATACTGAGAAGTGAAGTATTTAAGTATTATGATACACAATAAGGAAATGTTATACAGCTTCAGGTTCAAGTGGCATTCCTGTGTTCATTTCTCTGGGAATAACTCAGTCCCGGGAACTAAATGTCAACTCTTGGTGAACATAGCTAAAATTGCACTGCAATTCTACACCTGTATACATGCTTATCTGAGGTAACCCTCACTAAACACAGAACAGTTGATTACTAAATTGGATATCTATGTTTACACCTTAATGTCCAAGTCAGAACTATTCCTACATATATTCAACTGAATAGATTGGAAGCATTTCCTTTTTAATTCTTAATTGTGTACCCTCAGTGGAAAGGTTATTTTACAATTTTACTAATGTAAAATAGAAATGTCTAGCTCTCACCAATGTGACATCTGCAATTTTGTATAAACTCATTTCACTGGACACAGTGGGATTTATTTCAAAGTCAAATGCATATCTTATTTATTTATTTATTTCATAGGATTTTTTTTCAAATAGAAGCCTATTTATTTTCATTCAGTAATTAAATCACACTGTCAGAGTCACTTTACTGGAAAGTTGTCTCTATATATTACTTTTGTTTAATGCAGTGAAGGAATGTACACTAGAGCTTTTCTGCAGATGTAGGAAATTTGAATTAAATTCTGTCATTATCACTGCAAAAGAAGGAAACATCAAGATTAGTTTAAAAAGAATTTAGTATAGGAAGCTTTTATAAGAATTGATGTCTGGAGCTTGCATTCATTTCTCAAGATTTCTTTGAACTTGAATAGATGGTGATTTTCAAGATATGCCCTTATTCCAGAGTTAATATTTCTATTTTCCAATATCATATTCATATTGTTTTTTACAATTTCTGTCTAGTCTATAAAACACATTACTCATAATTCTGTGGTTTTCTAGGAGTCTGAATCACCACTTGCATCTGAGTATGAACAGACTTAACTGAAAGCCATAAAAAGAGTATAAGATACTCTGACAATTTTCTAATAAAGTTTTTAAAAGCTTAACTTTTACTTCCTAGATCTAAAACACACTTGGATATATTGATTCCCAATAATACATGTTGCTTATAATATTAAATTATCTAAGAAAAGGGGTAATATATATCTCAATATAAAGTAATGTAGAAAATATTTGGAATTACTCCATCCAAATGGAAAACTTTGCATTCTGGGTGTTAAACAACCAAATGTACTAATATTAATCAAGGGATGGGAGCCAAATAGCAATGAGCATTTCAATCTGGCTTTTAGATAGCACCTAGGGTTCCTGGAGTATGCAAAAAATAAAATAAAATAAATAAACCCTCCTTTCTGGGCAATATGATTCCCATAATCTTTTCAATTTACTCCCACGAGAATTTCACATCCCCTCATCCCTTCCTCCATAGGAAGTATTTGGAATCAGACCTTTCCCTATTTCTTTACAAAGAAAGTGTCAGGGGCACTTGATCCCACCAACAAATGGATGTGGGCTTGCATCTAATGATTGCCTATCCATAGATGATAAATCCATATTCTCTCACATGATCCCATTAACTCATGTTGCAACTATACAAAGTTTAGAGACCATGTCCCCCCCTTTTTTTTTTTTTAATCTGTGCCCTCAAGTCAAAACTATGGCTGTTTTTCCCTTACATCTCCCAGTTAAAAGGTTCCCCAAAATTGAGACTGTTTGGTACCATAATCTGTAACAAAAGGAAGGCCTGGGCAAGATTAAGCTAGGTGGGATCTGGTTAATATTTGGATGGAGGACCACCAGGGAATCCCAAGGCAATAAGCTAAATGGGAAGCTGGTAGGAAAAATGAAGAAAGCAATAGTTGTCTTGCCTTCTGTTGTCAAAAAAAAAAAAAAAAAAAAACTTCCTGAACCTCACCAGGCACCACGCCTGATTTGGATGACACTTTGCCATCAAAAGTAGGACAGGTAAATAGACAAACCGTGGACTTCTTTCCTAGTAAAACTATTGCAGCGATAATCTGGAGAGGGACCAGAGTTGCTCAGTCGGGTGTCAAAGACTGGAAAACCGGAAGAGAGTAAACTTAACTGGAGAATGAACCCAGCTGCAAATGTGGCAGGTAAAAGGGTTGGAGTATCAATGAGAGGACGGGGCAAAACTGCGGGTGCCAGAAGGACTAATTCTGCCAGAAAATGCGCTTCTTTTGTTTGCTTCTCTCCACCATCCCCGACCTTCCAAGTGCCTGATAGGCCACAACTATTGCAGCCGTCTTAAGCTCGCTGCTTGGAAGCCGCGGGGGGCACGGCTCTCTAGGGAGCCACTGCTTTGGGGGCTTGCCCTACCGACGGCTCTCTCCCAAGCGAGCGCTTCTCTTCTGCCTCTTCCCGGGATCAAGAGCCGCGGGTCCGGGCGTTGGGGCGGAGGAGAGCCGACCCAAGAGAGGCTCCGTCTCGGGCTTGGCGGAGTTCTTCCTCCGGCAAGGGGTTGCCCGGAGCGCTTCCAGGAGACGTTTGGCCAAAGCGCTCGTCCTTCCCTTCTGGCGGTCTCCCGCCCGAGCACTCCTCATTTCAGCCCCTCCCTTGCAGACCCGGCCCCTTCTCCCCCCCCCCCGGGGTTGAACTAACGCGGGACACCAGCGCAGGATCCGTGCCTAATTAAATTAATTAGGGTTTGTTGTCAATCCTGGATTAATGGCCGAGAGAGAGCGCGCGCGAGAAAGCCCCGGCTGCCGGATCTGGAAAGGGGGCGAGGGGCGGGGTGGGGGGGGGGGAACGGAGAACTTCTCCCTCTCTCCCGCGCTCTCCCCCACCTCCCCCACCCTCTTCCCCGCCTGGCTTTTTTTCTCTCTCTCGGCGAGGCGCCTGGGCTGCCGCTCTAGGAGAAGGGGGTTCATTCCCAGGACCAAAGGGGAGGTTATTTGCTCCAAACGAGGGGCAGGCTCTGCGAAGTATAAATAGTGGGGACTTCGATCACCGAAGCCCAGATAGACCGGAACTCTTCGCGGGCAGAATTGTCAAAGGCCGGGTTTTTTTGTTTTTTTTTTTTAAAAAACAAGCTTCGCTCGGGTTGGGAAACCTCCGCTCCCATTGAACGCTCCAGCCCCTCTGCGGCTTTTCTCTCCCTTTCCCACCCACCCTCCTCCCCCCTTTTTTTCTTCTCCTCCCACTCCCCCTCCTCCCGACCCCCTTGATGTGTTTATTGGGGGGCTCGGAGCAGCCAGAGGAGGCAAACGAGGGGGAGAAAAAAAAGAGCCCAAAGCAGAGGCGGCGATGGAAGAACTTACCGCTTTTGTTTCCAAGTCGTTTGATCAGAAAGTGAAAGAGAAGAAGGAGCTGATCACGTACCGGGAGGTGCTGGAAAGCGGACCCGCCAGGGGAACTAAGGAGTCCGGAGGCTCCAACGAGTCCAGCGCGGAGGAGAGCAGCAGCCCGGCGGCCCGGGGAGCTGGAGGAAGCGGCGGCGTGGGACGGCGATCGCCGGTGCGAGAGTTGGACATGGGCGCCGTCGACAGGAACCGGGACGCGGACACTCCTAAACTCAGCGAAGGTAAGAGCTCCGGCTTGCGTGGGGTGGGATGGGATGGGGCGGGGGCCGAAAGAGGCGAGGCTGGGGACCGCGCGGGTGGCTCTCCGACATCTGGGCTGGGGTGGCAGGGAGAGCAAAGGGAGTTGAGCGAGCGAGCGCGCGCGCGTGTGTGTGTGCTTGCGTTTCTACGCTTGCGGGTTCGCTCGGAAAGCTCCGCCGAAAGAGTCCGGACGCTCCGACGGGTTGAGTCCGGACCCGGCAGGAGTGGGGCGAGGAAACTTGGCGAGAGAAAGGACGGAATCGGGCGGCCCGATCGTCGGTGCCCTCAATTTCGCTCCCTCCACAAGCATTGCAAAGCGCTGCGAATATTGAAAACTAAACCCAATGAAAAAGAAGCCCAGTCCGGCCATCTCCCAGGAAGGTATGGCTCCAGATAGCGGAAAGGGGGAAGGGGTGGAATTCTACCTGTGGACTTTTGTGGGGATCGACTGTGGGATCCCTTTTTGACAGAGGTTTGACAGGTTAGGTTGGCTAACTGAGGTTTTCCTCCGGTACGCGTTGCCGGATTGACTGGCTGTGAGGGTTTGTTTAGGATTGTTCTTCAGAGAGAGATTTTTATATGATGGAGCCCCCCCCTCCATCATATAAAAATCTCTCTCTGAAGAACAATCCTAAAGCTCCGAAGTCTTTATACCGCCAATGTGGGGGGGGGTCCGATTGCTCCTCACATTACTTTTTTCAAAATGTTTAACTCCCAGCGAAACAAACCTAACAATAGAGTAAGGTCACGCCGAAGTCCATCTTTAAGTATTTTACGGTTGAACTTTAATTCGCTTCCACTAAGCGACCCTTCGATATTTGCCAATGTAAAACAAAGGCGGAATTAAATAAATCGGCATATTAAAAAGGGAATCAGAAGGCTTTAAGCATAGCCCCTTATTAGTGCACCGAATGTTGAGCACAATAAAAGTAAGGAAATTACATTTTATCTTTCACAAAGTACACTTCAAAAAGTGTTCATTTGAAAGACAAGATTTATAATAGTTCCGAACCATCGTATTATAAAAGAAACCTTTAATCGTAGGCAGCACTCGAATCCTAAAAAAAAGGAGGCTTCTTATAGCTTTATTTTCTGAAACCCTTCGCGACCTACCTGTATTTCTACTTAAAAGAAAAAACCGCCTCAGTGTCAAGGAAGAGAAATGAATCTTACACAGGGCCATAGTCCTCCCTTCTTTGCTTACCCAAAGAACTCTGTGACTTTCAAGTATATTTGAATATCTGTGTGTGGTTTGAGTCAGCGAGTGCCATGTTCGCGGAGGGGAGAGGTGGGAGCGTTTTTTCAACCCGTTTGTTTAACGAAAGTAGCTCCTTCCAGATCGGAACTGGGTTGAAAATCTGAGCCGGAAATGATTTGCTAAACAAATTCCGAAATAGGCTTAGAGAGGGAAGCGCAATTGCGGTAAAGAAACTTCGGCGGGGCGGTGGGCAAACCGTCCCAGGGAAAAGGGAGAAACCAGGTTTTTTAATTGGGAAAGCCCCCGCACTGTGGCTTGATAGCGTTGCTCGGGCAAGGAAAAGCCGGGCCTGGTATCCAAAGTGAAGGGTTTGTGTCTGTGCGCGGACGGCTGTAGAGGCGAAAAATGGAATAAGAGGGAAAGATTAAGATCGACTGTCTCGTTATAATTAGTGGCAGCAGGCCTTTGTTGCAGGAATGTATAAACTTCCAAATTCCCTGCGTGGATCAGTTTTCATTTTCATCTGTAACGGGGGAGTGGGAGGAAACCAGGACAAAGAGGAGGCAGATGGAGCGGGATGCAATTTAAACGTTTAGACATCCAAATAGGACCGCGTGGTTATTCCAATGATTTCGTTTTCGAGGGGGTATTTTTCTGTTTCTCCACGCAAAGAAAGCCAAGGAGATTTTTAACTTCCCCAAGCAGATCGTCGGGAGGTTTAAGCGGCATCTGAGGAAAGACTGCATGTGGCAGATGCCGCCTCTGCCCCGCACCTGCCGCAAGGATTTCTCGAAAACCGGCCAGCCTTGAAAAGTCAGGCGGGCTAGGTAGCTTCCAAACGCGCGTCGGAGTTGAGTTCCCTTCCCAAAGAGCCATCCCGAAGGGCCCCAGCGGAGTGTTTTTGGGGAGGGGTGCGTGTGTCCAGAACCCGAAAGATTCCTCCACCCCCAACGACGGTTCAGATTTTTTTCGGGGTAAATCTTTGCCTCTCCAATCCAATCATGCTTCAGATCCTCTTCCGAAACCCAAAGATTTGGTCTTTTAAGTCTAAAAGAAAAGACGCATACATCTTTTTAAATTCAGTTTTTAAACCCCTTTGGGCCTCTGTTCTGCAGAGGATTGGGGATTATTGGGGCAAGCGAAAAGCACCTTCGGATCCAACTGCAGAACTCGGGGTGTTTTCCTAAATATCGCTAAGAAAGTCTTAGAGGGAAAGAAAATCCGTGTGTGGGGGGGGGGAGGGAGAGAGAAAATATCTTATTTCCGTGTAATTCGATTGAGACCCTGGAGTACAAGTCTCTAAACTTCTAAAGCACCAGGGCTTTGCATTTGATACCTCGGAGAAGGTTAGGATTGGACTGCGCTACAAAGGAGAAGAAACCCTTTGCTGAGCTGTTCAGAAACATGTCCCGTTGAGTTCAGCTTCCTCCCCCATAAAGGCGTTAATCCGCCCGCTGAAATCCATGGGACTTATTGAAGGCTTGAGGCGTGGGGGGGGGGGGAGGACTCTGAAGGAAAGCCTAGCCCGATCAGAACGGCCCGCTTTCCGCTTGGCCCACCGGGCGCCTTCGCCAGCGGAGTCCTCCAGCCGCGAAACCGTTAAGGGAGGTGACCTTTCCTCGTTCATTGATCTCTGGTCCTTCCCCTCCCCTCCCCTCCCCTCCCTCCCCCTCCGGCTTAAGGCAAAAAGACACGTGGGGGGAGACTCGGCGATCAGAGGAGGCCCGGTGCTCCGGGGAGAAGGTCCGGCACGCGGCTCTGATCGCCTTTTTTCGCCTCGCCCCCCCCCCAGTTTCGCCGGAGCTGAAAGAGCGCAAAGAGGATGCCAAAGCGATGGAAGACGAAGGGCAGACGAAAATCAAGCAGCGGCGGAGTCGCACCAATTTCACCTTGGAGCAGCTGAACGAGCTGGAGCGGCTTTTCGACGAGACCCACTACCCGGACGCCTTCATGCGAGAGGAGCTCAGCCAGCGGCTGGGGCTGTCGGAAGCCCGGGTGCAGGTGAGGCCCACCGCTTGCCGGGGTTGGGAAGGGGAAGAGGGGGATGAAAAAGCGACGCTTTCCTCCGACTAGCCGCTTCTGGACGCGGGGCTGCTGGCGCTCTTCCTCTGAAGCATCCCGGAGCCCCGGCGCCGGCGGGGGGGGGGGCTGGCGTTTGGGAAGGCGGGTGCCGGCGGAGCCTCCTTTTGGATCCCAGGCTGGTTTCATTGGACAGTCGAAGGGGAGAGGCCGCCCTTCCCCGCCGAACCCTTTGCTTTGGCCGGGAGCCGGCATCCCTTCCGTCCGGAAGCAGCAGCCACCCGCGAGTGGGTGCGGGGGGTTCCCCGCGGAAGGAGCCCTGGTCACTCCAGAAGGAAGGAAAGCTTCCTAGGGCTCTGAGCCCTTTCGAAAGACGCTTCGGCTGCGCGTGGGGGGGGGGAGATCCGTTGCCGGGACGGGGCGTCCACTTAGCGGATCCAGCAGGTCTGACGGAGCGCGAGCTTTCGGGGTTTTTTAAAAGAAAGGAAGGTAACTGCACTGGTCATGGGTCAAATCCATCCACCCTTAACGCGGCTCAGACTCCTTCGGCAGTATAAGGGAGCTCTCCCTCGACACGCCGGGCGCCTTCCGGAGTTCCGATCTCTTCTTTGAACCGGGGGGGGGGGGCCGAGAGGCCTCAGTACTGAGTTCCTGTAATCTGCTTGGTGCAGGTTTGATGGAGCGTGGGAGGAGACATTCAAATCAGGCTTCACCTGGCATGGGACGATTTCAGGTTGCTCCCCCCCCCCCGCTGCCCGAGGAAAAACGCATTAAATGGTTTTGAAAATCTTGCTTCTATTGTCCTGCCGACAAGCCACCTTCTCCACTTTCTAACTAACCTCTACTGTTGTTGCTACCAAGGCTGGGTTGCTCAGTCGGGGCTTATGGAATAAGCCACAATTGGCTGGAATTGCACGAGGTGCTGATCCCAAGCAAAACAAACGACGGAGGGTAAGCCACTGGGGCAAATACAGTCAGAGGTTGTCTGTTTGTGAGAGAGAGAGATGGAAAGGCAAACCAGGTTTCATGCTGGGCTGAGCTTCCAATTGCAGGCTAGGCTAGCTGAGTTGTGACTCGGTGTGTGAAAATGACCAGCCATTGAGTAGGGTTTAGTGTGTGTGACCTCGGGCAACTGGGTTAAATCAAATAAAGGTTGGTTCAGCAAACCACAATTTAGTTCGTGTGAAGACAGCCACTGTGCGTGGGACTCAAATAAGATCTTTTCCATGGCTTCAGTTCTATCATTTCATGTTTTAAATTATATCAGGCTAATCTTTTCACTTGGAAAAATGTATAGGGGGGGCATACCAAAGTGTATACTGGGCTAGATAGTATATAGGTACACACACACACACACACCTTTAAGTATTGACTATCTCTCTTTTTTTTTTAAAAAAAAAAAGTCTAAAACAGGAAATTGGATGTGTATTTACAGTGTATTTACAGCTTCCTTCCTTGTAAGCAATTTTAAACGCCACCCCCCAAAGAAAGGTGAATGGAAAGGAAGAGTTTAGAGGGTGCAAGCAGGGTTTCTTTCTTTCTTTAAAAAAATCTGTTTTGGAGATCCCCCCCCCTTTTTTTTCTTACACCTTCCAAATTTTCCCTAGAGGTCCTTGAGCCAAAGTTTTGTAAGCTGGCTCCTTCCCTCCCAAGATGCTGGCAAGCCAAAAGCCAGAGTCGTTTGTCCAGTGTTAGACACTGTACATCTCTATCTGCCATGATTCTCCAGGAAAATCAACCCTCCTTTGTGTGATCCCAAGGAGCCGTTTTAGTCCTTGAACATCTGCAGCTGCTCACAGAGTAACTGATACTTTCCCCTCCATCTTGCCGACATGGGCTGCCATCTGCACCAAACCAGGCTCCAGTTTTGAAAGGCTTTCTCTGCATCTTGTAATCGGATCAAGACAGAATCTGAACAGTTGAGTTGCAGCAAAGGCAGAAAAAAATCAAATGGGGGGGAGGAGCATAGAGTTCTATTTTTGGGGGGGGGAGTTTTAGCTATAAAAGTTGGAAGGGAAAAAATTATCCTTTCTTTGCTTGCCCTTGTTACTCCTTTCTAATTTTCCATTTGTCCAAGCACTGTTGTTTAGATAAATATGGGTGCCTGTATTTTGAGTAGCAGGTCTAAAAGGAAGAAAAAAAAGAGAGAGAGAAGTGGGAGGAATTAAAGGCTGCTTGCTTCCAGAGTAGGGAGATTGCCTTAACAAAAGAATAATTGGCACTTGGTATAATCCATAGAGAAGAACTTCCAGAGATTTGCATTGATTAGAGTCTGGATCCTTTAAAGTAACCCCATAAAATGCCCATGAGTTGGGTTTAAGCATCCTTTCCTGCCTGGTTCTCCTTGGCAGATGGCAGGACGAAGAGCTTGCTAGCTAGTGTGAGAATAACTAGAAACCAAAATCCCAGTCTCCAGACCTACTCCTGCTCAGATTCCTACAGAAGAAATGCCTTAGATGCTGGTGGGCTTATTCCTGAGTAAAGATATTAAGAGGTGTCCTTGAGGTTTTGCTGGTTTGTGTAGCTGCACAGAATCCAATTGCTTTACTGCAGCAACTACATGGAGTTCTCTGGAAACAGGTCACAAGAAGTCAGACGGGGACGTGTATCCAGGAAGTGGGCAGACTGGACTTCTTTGCTGCTTTTGCTCAGTAGCTGTTGTCCAGGAAAAGCTAGCAGGAACGGTAGCTTTAGCCTGGAACCCTAGAATATCTTGCTAGCAACTCTCTGAAAACAAAACAGCATCTTTCACAGGCCATCCCAGAGTCGGCTTACATGTCTATTTCCTTAAAGCTAATAGGCAGTACCCTGAATAAGGTTAGGTCTAGAGCAGGGGTCCCCCCCCCCATCCATGGACCATCTGTGAGATGCAGGCAGCTCACAAAACCACGCACCTCTCCGGTCCAGTGGAAAAATCTCTCTCCACGGAATTGGTCCCTGGTGCCCAAAAGGTTGGGGATCTCTGGTCTAGAACAGTTGGTTCATTTCAATGTATCCTAAGGTGGGTTCTAGGTGTGCAGACATCAGCCCATTTCTTTTGAAACTCATTCCTTCCTCTTTCAAAGAAAATCTCCAGTGAGATTCTTTTCCCTTTGAAGGACAGCAGGTTTCTGTCACTCCTACCTTCTTACCCTCTCTCTTTATGCACTAAAGCCTGGAATCCAACCAATTTAAAGTGGAACTCTCTAAAGAAATTAGGCAATTCACTTTTAAGCCGTTGCTCAAATGTTAGTCCTTCTGAATTAAATGGATTTTCATAGTAAGTTCTTTTGAACTCTTCCAAGTATGTGTGGGATGGCAGGGGGAGAATAGAATTAGGATCAGGCAGTCCAAATTTATTAAGGGGTAAAGTATCAACTTTATTCTCCTTCTTCGTGCTTTTAAAACTTTTTTCTTGCTTTAATATAGACAGAAATGACATCTTGCTTGCTGTGGAGCTGTTTTCACATTTTCTATTTCCCTCCCCCCCCTAATATGGGAACAAACAAGATTATCATAATAATGAGATCATTATTCTGCTTCTGTATTGCATGCTAGTCCCCAGAGAGAGAGCATTTCTTGACTTCTTTATCATGACACTTTTATGACCCTCCACCTCAAAGTTTGTAATTAAATGCTTTGGTGTTTTGTTTTTCTTGCAGAGAAAGCTAATCAATACAACTAGCTTTTAATGAGCTCATTCCTTTTTGAGTTTTATAGATATATATTTTTGTATTTTGTGCAAATATCAAAACCCTTGATCCAATTTCAAACTTTCAGAGTTAGGTCAAATAGAGAAGTTCAGCAGGGATATTTCTGCAAAGATAAGACTGTATTGGCAGGAGAATCAGCAGAGATAGTAATTCTCCTTTGCTAAGCTGTGGGGTAGTAAGGAGCTGGGAGACACAGATTTAGACTTTTAGGTTTTGATAACCCAAAGACCTGCTAATCAGGCCTCCACTACAAATGTCCGTCTTGGTTTTTGGAACAGTATAAATCTGGTTTGCCAGTGCTTTTTTCCAAGATTTTTTTTTAACTTCCCAGTTTAGATATTAACCCCTCCCCCCCATCTTCCAATGGTCTCACCTTCAAATAATAAACAAACAATGGGCACCTAAGGTCTCACCTTCTGGAACTGATCAATTGGATATGAATCTAGTAACCTCTTGTAGTCATTACATATTCAGTATCTACACCTATGTTTCTTGTATCCAACAGCAAAATGTTTACTTCATACATCAGAACTGAAATCATGCATGTGGCTATCCAAAGTCCTGCTTCTTCTAAAATACTGTATTTCCATTTAGGCCCTAAAAATATCTAGTTATACATTCTGAGCCTAGGAATTTGTTTTCACTAGGATAAGCCATCAGCTCAGGTTCCTTTTGTCCTGTTTTGATTCCAAACTCTTCTTTTTACCACCACTAAATTTGAAAAGAAAAAAAAATGTCCTGGCTTCTATTGTTCAACTGAGGGTCAGTGCATTTATCTACTATAGACTTTAATAGTGTTATGGCATCTGAAAGTCTTATAGAATAGTTATTATGGCACTCTGATAGTTTGTGATGCTTGAAAATTTATGTCATAATAAAGTTCTTAACCTTGAAAGCATCACAAGACTCCATTGCTTTTGTTAAAATCTGGAGGGTTTTCAACACATCCTCTTGGAGAAATGTCCCATGCATTCCTATCTCCTTTCTGCCCTCCCTGGTTTTATAGTCCAAATAAATTTCCCTTCTGCTCCATCCAAATGAGCTTCTTGCACGATAACCCAATTTTTAATATTTGACCATACCATATGCATTTGAATCTCAGATTGGAATTTAAGTAGCTTTCTCTGGAAGACTCTTTTTTCAAAAATATAAACTGAGATCACCCAGTTAAATTCACCCATTTTACTTCCTCTTATTTCCACATTTTGTGTAAAGTGTTTAATAGATTTACCAACAACATTTACTCAGAAATAAGGTCAATTGACTACAGAGGCACTTCCAGAAAACTAAGTGAAAGAAATAAACCTCACTCTCTCCCAGTTGAAAATCATGGGACTTACAGCAGACATCTAGACACATCTTCTAGGAGACAGGACTTACTGAGCACAATAGGATCAATCCCCAGTGAATCTGTATTGGGTTACAGCATTAAAGTGCTTAGCAGGCCTGAGATGAAATACATTTCACTCAGAAGGGAAGTAAGACCCATTGATTTTACAGAAGAAAATTACAATCTATCAGCGTTTACTTGGGATAAATTTCTTTTGAGGAATAGGGCTTGCTTCCAAACTATTGGAAATATTTTCTGCCACCATCTATGCTTAAGATTCAAGTCTAGTTTTAACTGAAATATGAAAATGTAATACTAGTTTTCATTTCAACTGGCTTCAGATTTATTGAGAAAGAGTCTCATAAACTGTACGTGTGATTACAAACCAGTTTACTGATGCATTTTACAATGGTTAGCATATGTGTGACAGAACTTTTACTGTATTATTTCTTAAATAAGTTACTAAAAGTTCTAAAATGTGTAACGTGCATGATACACATTTGATAACTGCAATATCTGAAAATGAGATAAGTTTCTCAAAAAGACATTTAAATGGCTTTTTCACTCTAGATCAGTTAGTTTGTTTAAATATAGAACAGAAACAGTCCAAACTAAATACTTCCTAGAAAAGTAGGAGTGAGAACTGTTCCTTTCTAATGGTGAAGATGCTTTCGGGACCATAGCAACAACTGAACTTTGATACATATACAGAATCTAGTTAATTGTGAAGGAGAGTGCCTCATTCCATCTTGTGGAATTTGGAGGTAGTTGAAGGGAGACTCAGAAATATTTACTGTACTTCCAACATTTGTAAGGCAAGATGTTACAGTTGACTGATGATCCTTGTGATGCAATCGTACCCAGGCTTATTAAAAAAAGGAATGCAGCTGTGTTTCATTGGATTTACTGTTAGATCAGCCAGCCTGAGGAGAGGCCAAAGTTGGACAAATAATTGCAGTGTGCACCCAAGAAAAAGATCTGGTGCAGATTTGACGGAATAGGTCTGGGTATAGCAAATAGGGAAAGAAGAAGAATATCTGCTTACAAAATGCAACTTTCCTGTAATAAACATGTCATCAGAGAGATCACTTAATATATATAGCTGTGGCTTTATATTGACTTGTTTGCTTTTCTCCCTGATTGTCTGCCCAGGTCTGGTTTCAGAACAGAAGAGCTAAATGCAGAAAGCAAGAAAACCAGCTCCATAAAGGTACGTATGTGAAATAGAGCCAAAGGGGCTTTTGCTGTAGACATGCCTTTAATTAATGAGCTCTTGCCTGGCTTGGGCGCTAATATTTCTATTGAGTTTTCCTAACATTGCAGTTTTCTGCACATTTATCAGCCTGACTTCATGGGATAAAAGAGGACTTCCTTCAGTGCAAAAGTACATAGGATGGTTCTACTTGGAATAGCATCAAGAGGAGCAGTCCAGGACTGTAGATAGGGGAAATCAGAAAAAGTCCTTTTTGTCGTGCACCTGAGCCCAAATGGCCTAAATGCATGCACTAATCATTTTAGTTTAATATCGTCAAGTTCTGATTCTCTTTCCCTATTATGACTGGGAGACTCTGAGGATAAAAATGGACCTTGATTCAATTCTTCTTTGTTTCAGGGGTTCTCATTGGAGCAGCAAGCCAGTTTGAAGCATGCCGAGTTGCTCCCTACGTGAATGTTGGTGCTTTGCGGATGCCTTTCCAGCAGGCAAGTAGAGAGCCAGTCTTGAGCATCCCTTGAGACAAGGAGCCACAGTAGCTCCCATTCCTTTCCTGTAGTTTTCTCCATTTTGCTCCGTGGAGACAGAAGCCTTGGACACTTTTTTTTTGCTGAAAGCAAATGCCAGCAATCTCCTTCTGCAGGGGGAAGGGAGTTACTGTATGTAGTGGGTGAGAACAAGTCTTCCCTGCATCTGTAGCAGATCTACACATCATCCCAACCTATTGCAAGATTTTATTGAAACATTCAGCATTTAATTGCCCTGCCAGAGTACTCAGGTTTGCTGTGGAAAGCTCTTGAAATGAAAAAAAAGAAAGCTTTATTCCCTGCTTTGATCTTGCTAGGATCCAGTTCTCATGGCTGTAATCTCAAGGAACCAGGAGGCTGGATTGGAATAATAGAGCAATCAGGGATCTGGAAAAATGCCAAAGTTGTGAAGCCAAATTTGGCAAGTCCATTCAGGACATAAGCCTGACATCCAGGACCTTTTTTAGCCATATTACCTGGAAAACTATGTGTTCAATGAAGTTTTACTTGCAGATAACTTTTGGAAGGAATAATCTGTGTGTGAACCAGGCATGTTTAATCAGATAAAGTCCAATGAATTTAATGCAGTGAAGCTCTAGTAAGGCCATTTAGGAAGGCAATTGTTGATGGAGTCACAGAGTGCTCACTCCAAAGAACTGAGTTTTGCTATGGATCACTGTTTTTCACACTGGATACAAGGACAGGCATCAAGACTGAATACACAGATCTTAATTTTGGTAGAATAATCTTTGCAGGATTAAACAAAAAAAAAATCACAATTGACATAGCTTTACAGATAGAATTCTATTTTAAATAGTTTAATTTATATTCTTGCTGTTTACTGAAAATAGTGTTCAGTGTGCTTTTTAAAAGCCCATATAATCTCTTTTTCTCTTGGAAATTCCCTTTTAAACTATCTATGATTGGTCAATGAAGGCAAGCCTGACAACCCTATTTCTAAACATGTTGGACTCTTGCCCAGCCTAGTTGATCATCTTACGTCACAGTGTTTCCCAAACTTGACAATTTTAAGGCATGAGGACTTCAACTCCCAGAATTCCACAGCCTGCAACGCTGGCTGTGGAATTCTGGGAGTTGAAGTCCACATGCCTTAAAATTGTCAAGTTTGGGATACACTGTATTACGACATTGATTTCTGGCTTCTGTCTCTAAATCATGGCCATTACTTGGAAATAACTCTAGTTGATTTCAAGGGGATTTATAATGGATGTATTAGAAATAGCATCTTGGAGCCATAAAGCCAGGAGGTTTTTAATGACTTGTGCTCTGCCCAAACTAAAGTTGTACTCCTCGGGTTTGCTGCTAGTAATGGTATACTTTAGGTGGTGCACATCCAATAAATAGTTGTGGACACATAATTCTTTTCAAACCTTCATTCAGCCTTTCCTAACCTGGCACTCTCTAAATGTGATTGGACTAAATTTTCCAGAATTCCCAGGCACCACAGAATTCCTGGTGGGAATTCTGCTAGAACAGAACAGTCAGTACAAAGTTAGGAAAAACAGCTTTAATTCAATATACACGAAGTTCAATGCTTCTTAATTTTTTTATTTAATATGCATAGATTTTGACTTTCAGGCCTTTTGTATAGAATTAAATGTTCTTAGATGAGTCAGAAGGAAAACCTATATCAAAATAAGGTGGCTGGTATCCATGATACTCATAACAACATAGCAAACTTCTTTAAAGCTCCAAATAGTTATAGTTAAAATCTGTGTAAATCATACTTTTACAAAATTCAGAGCAAATAATGATTGAGAACTATAAATATCTACAGCCCTTAGACCAGGGGTGTCAAACTCACAGCATCACGTGATGTATCGCAACTTTTTTCCCATTTTCAGCAATGGAGTGGGTGCAGTTTCGGCATGGCACATCTTGCTTCTGGGCCAGCAGTTTGACACCCCTGCCTTAGACAATTCAGAGAAAAGGCAAGAGATACAAGTATAGTATTGGGACTTGTACCTATCTGCTTGATGTTATTTAGGGTTGCAGTACTCAACTCAATAATTTTTAAACGGCCTAAATATTGCCATAATATGCATGAATTAAGAATTAGCGGGACACATAATTTCCCCATATTAAAAGTATTTTGAAAAAACAAATTCAGACTGGATAGTCATAATACCAACCAAGCACATTTATTAGAACCAGAAGCCTAAGGTTTAATAGCTAGGAAGACAATTAAGTACATTTTAGCCAATTTGTGCATATACCATTTGACAGCTGCCACAGGAATAAAATACTAATAGTAACCCACCAGAAGCTCTAAACCAACATTTTTGTTCCTAAAATGTATAACAAACATATATAAGCAGACAGGCCAGTCAATCAATGCAAGATGCAGCAAATCCATCAGCAGAAGAAACCAATCAATGCAGCAATGCACTTTTGAGTTCAGGCAGTCTATGTTCCTGTCCATCCTGCATCTTAGATAATAAGAAAGGATGACACCCCCACTTTAAAACTTTCTTTAACACCTCCCTGCCAAAACCCTCCACCACTAAACATAATATTAAACAAGGCTCAGGCATGCCTCTGTACCGCTCAGCCTTGAAACAAAAGAGCATGGTTGGAGCATGTGACATTAACCAGACTGTCAAAAAGCTGCCACAAAATTCATTTGATTTGATGTTACATGGGTCACTAATTGTGTTTTGCTAATAAGGATTTAGATTTAGCATGATACATGATCCTAGGAAAGAAGAAATGAATAGATTACTTCATGGCACTAGATCAGTTTTAACTCCCCATCCCTTTTTATTCTGAAAGCTGAGCTTTTTTCTTCTTGGCTCATTCTTGACTAGATGATAGTCACTCTGGTGACTGCTTGTCTAAAGACTGTACTAGCTGTTCACATCATTTACTCCAGCTAGGGAGAAAGCTGTTTCTTTGGAGCCTGTCTTCGAATATTTAGAGCCTACTCTACAAAAGCTCAAAACAGCCTTGGCCTGCTGTTATGGATGTTATTTACCTGTTTTGAGACTCAGCCAAGTACTGTGAGAGCATTTCTGCAACCTTGCCATTTACTTCAGGTGCTCTTATTGTGCTTTTCTGAATGTGATGACTTGGAGGTTTCATGTTGTGAGTAGCTTGAAGAGTTTGCTAAAACAGATAGATGTAAAGCTGTAAAAACGTCTGCTTAAGAGCAAGCCCCATTAAATGCAGCTTTGAGGTTGTACCAATGCAACCTATAAATGTTATGCATGCATTCCTCAGAAGTGGGGCTTTTATTCAATGGGGCTAATTCCCAATGAAATATATTATGGATTTGCCATCTGATAGCTAATTCCAGGCAAGCTTCTGAATTGAACTTCAACTCCCCTATTACCATCATTGGACAATTTTTAGGAATTAACCCTTTGGGAGAAAATGTAAACATAGCACTCTGTACAATTTGTTCAGTGCTTCAGTTACAGACAAAAAGGTGGAATTTAGGAAAGGCAGTGGTTTTTCTCATTTTCAATTTTCCTCTCCTCTTCTTGGAGGAGAGAGGGGGAGATGGAGAGATACACTCTATGCCTCTCTGTATCTGAGGTCCAGGTCACACAGTGCCATAATACCATTTGTTTGCCCTTGGCTTTCCCTGTTGTGTGAACTTTGGCACTGTAATTTGTAAACAGCGCTTAATGAGGTGGCAACCTGGTTTGTACATCACACTGATCCATGGTTTAATAAACGAACAAACACCTCGTTGGGTTCACCCATGCTAAGGCATAAACTAGTCCTTTTGATGGGGCTGAAGGTCACTGTTTACCCAGGACAAGCCCCACCAAGTCAGCTAACTTCTCCCTCTTCCCCCAGAGAAGCGGGCGAGTGGGTGCGCGCACTGAAGGGCGGGGGAGGGGGCGATGGCTGGGCGGTCCGTTAATGCTCTTGTCTCTCTCCATTCTCGTTACACCTTTTAGGATAGTCATTGCAACGTGACGCCCTTGTCCTTTCAGGTGCAGGCACAGCTGCAGCTGGACAGCGCCGTGGCGCACGCGCACCACCATCTCCACCCGCACCTGGCGGCGCACGCGCCCTACATGATGTTCCCGGCCCCGCCCTTCGGCCTGCCCTTGGCCACCCTGGCGGCGGAGTCTGCCTCGGCCGCTTCGGTGGTGGCCGCAGCCGCGGCGGCCAAGACCACCAGCAAGAACTCGAGCATCGCGGACCTCAGACTCAAAGCCAAAAAGCACGCGGCCGCGCTGGGCCTGTGACTCTTCGGCCCCGACGGGCGCGGGGCGATCCCACGGCAGGCAGCGCGGGGCCCCCGGGGCAGGCTCTCCGGAGAGACGCCCCCGCCGCCCTCCCGCGCTCCGCCTTCAACAGAGACCGACCTTGGCGCCGCCGGAGCGAGGCTTCGGGGAGGGCTGAGCCGCCAGCGCCTGCGCGCCTTCCAAAGTGAAGGAGCCTCCGAGGGTAGCCTCCAGCCGCCAAGACCCGTCCGGGCCCCGCCGGCCCGACGCAGCGGTGGGGCGGGAGAGCCTTCCGAGGAAATCGCTTGCTTCTTTGACCGAGGGACTTGGGGCAAAGCCTTCTGCTCCCGTTGATACAAGAGGAGGAAAGGACGACGACGACGACGACAGGCCACTCCCTGGTAAAATGGAGGGAAGAGCGAGGCTTGTTTGAAGAGTTAGCAAGAACTGTGTATAGACGCGCAGCTGGGAAGTTCACAGGTTTTGAAACTGACCCCTTTCCTGCGAAGTTCACTTGAATGCGAGACAGTGGAGAAGAGAGGCGGGCCTCCTTTCACGTTGCATCTGATGCTTGATAAGCTCGAGCAGCTACGAACTATAGAAGTGGAGATGGGGGAGGAAAGTTTTAAAAAAATCGCGGGAGGGGGAGGAAGGGAGGATAATAAAGGGGAAGAAGAGACGCACGATTCTTTCTCCCCCCCCTTTTCCAACGCTAAAACTAAGTCGGAATATTTTCTTAGGACTGTTCCGGGTCTGCATGGGGTTCGGTTAATTTTTTTTAAACTTCTTGGCGTCCCATGTTTTGCATCACATCTGAAATCCTGGATGAGAACGAAGCCCGTCAGTGAAAGAAGCTCGCTCACCGCGCCGACTTGAGGGGTTAAAGAGAGGCCGAGAAAGGGGTGCTCCTTCTCTCGCCCGATCCCATCGAAATCAACGGGCCATGTGTGAGAGACATTCCCGACCCTCAATTAGTACTCCAGCCATGGTCGCTTAAGACTCTCCTGATCTTTGACTTGGGGATAAATCGGGGTGTCCGAAGAGTAGGTCAAAAAAGTCAAAATGGCCGCGAGGGTGCAATCGAAGGCCCGCCTGCCTTCTACAAGCCGCCATGTTGACTTTTTAAATCATACCTTGCAGACAGCCCCGCCATAGGTTTTAATGATGACTTATTTTCCAAAACGTATGGCCACAATCACGATTCCTTGGATTCTATTTGCTCCATCCCTGTTTTTGGTTCAAACATCCAGTCTCCTTTAAGAGTTCTAGAAAAGAGAAATTCTAATAAAGCCGCGACTGTGTTATAAATTTCGGACCCCCAGCCCTACGCCAAGGTTGTCTACATTTTCACAACCTCTCATTGAGATCAACGGGATCCGTGGCCAACACTTCTCATCCCATTGATTTCAATGGGATTGGTATGTAGCTTGTTTGGCTGTCGGATTTCTAGTAACCTTGGGTGTCTTCCTCCTCTTTTCTCTGCGCTGTACGGACGGAAGGGTATCCGCGGCCATCCGTAAGGCCATCTCTAACACTGGCAGGGGGTACGAAGTATATTTTTTAAAAGAAAGATATTGGTGCACAAAAGCATTTACAGTATTTCGGCGATGGTGAATAATTGGTGAGTTGAGTGTTCCGTCAAACCTTTCGATCCGGTCTCATAAAGGTGCATCCATTCCCGTAACCTTGTGATGTTACATAATCTATATCAATGTATTTTTTTTTCTTTTCTGAAGAAATATAAATATATATATATATATATATATAGCGGTAATTTGAGCGACCGCGAAGTAGTCGGTCCGTCCGTTCGCTCCAAGCCAGAGCTGCGCGCTCTCTTTTTGCCAAGAAAATGAAACCGAGAGGGGGAGAGAAATCTCTTTGTCATTGAACTCTGCTAGGAACAGAGCTTTATAATTATTTGTTCTCCATGAAAACAAGCAAAACAAATTATTTATAATGACCGTATTTTTTCTAGTGTATTTTAAGTTATTGAGGAGGGGAAAAGAAAAAACAAAGTGGCCAAGAAGAAAGAAACGCTGGTATTTTATTTCCGTGTTGTCGGCACGAGAGTTTGTTCCACTCAGGTTTGCTTCGCTTTTGTTTGTTCATTGTCGACGTCACAGTTTTCAATAAGTGCCAAGTTATGAATTAAGACACTTTGCAATCTATTGAATGAAAAAAAAACCGAGAAAGTAAAATTTTAATTGATGGTTTCGCACAACTTTTGTTCCTGATCCTATTAAATCAATAGTGCCATTCTACCTTTTCAAATTTATTTTCCCCTTCTTTTATCTTCTTGTGATTCCTGATTTCTGTGTGTTTAAGTGTGTGTTACTTACATATTACTTTCCGCAAACTTTTAGAGAGCAACCAAATCTGTCAAAGGGAGGTCGGCCCTTCATCCCCACATGTCTTTATATTCCTGATTTTCAAAATCCGATCTTTCCGATCTCTTTGGATGGTGATTTTCCTCCGCAGGGGAAAAAAAAAAAAAAACTATGCTATTTTATAGCAGGGTTCAAAAATTTCTCAAACAGTTTTTAAAAGCACAATGCAATCCTATGCTGCAAGCCTCAGTTCCAGAAAATAAATCCATAGGTTCCCTTGATAATTTCTTCCTGATGCTTAGGATCACAACCTTGGGGATAAATCTAATTCTACTTACTTGTATGCCTTTTCCTTCTGATTGGAGAGGTTGGTAAGTTAAAAAAATCGAAAAGATTCTTTCCGTTAAAAGAATCTTTCCGGGGGGGGGCGTGCAGGCGGGGTAAGTAGCTTTTTTTTGCTTCCACATTTGTTATCTTTGATGCTAATTACCCTGAATGAAACAATCGAGTTCCATTTGTTCTGCAGAAAGATGTCTCACGTTATAAATGCGATCCCCAGGGATCTTCCTCATCACTAAATCCCACTGCCTCGATATCATCCCCAGTAGAAATGGATCGGGTCATCTCCCATAGGAGCAAAAATATGATGGAAAGCCGAATTCGCTTTCCTGGAAAAGGGCTTCTCAAAGTTTCATGGGGCGTATTTTTCCTGGGAATTTAGGGTTAGGGCAGCGCGGCAGCGCTCAATCAGATACAGGGCCTAAGATCGGGCTGCAATTCAGTTAAAGTAACTAGTTTTCGTTGAAGGGACCCCGGGGGGAATCACTAGCGTCCGCGTGGCGATCGGGGTAAAGGGCCATTTTCTAGCAAATCCCTGCGCGCTTCGGCAGTAGCCGGCAAGGCAGAATGGCAGGCAAAGCTAAAATCCAATAACTGCATCACGATTCAGCGGATCGTGTGGATGCAAACCTTGTGATTATTTCAATAGGCCACGATTAAACAATGCTGGTTCGGGGACAACCAAGTCAGGCGCTATCGACATCTCTGCTCTTGAGTAAACTGCGAAGAACCCAGGACTTCCCCTTTCACTTCCACGGGGACTTGTAAGGGTTAGCCACGTGGATCGTTCACACTTAAGGGAAGGTGTGACTCGCATTTTTGAGCAACGGGCGCGTGTTATGTTATTTACCAAATAAGTCGGCTTTCTCGTGGTTGCGAGAGCTTTTCCTGCACATTTTCTCCGAGGTCAAAGCTGTTCAGGCCTGCCGCGGGAGAAAGCCTACAAAAGTTCTCAGCTAGCATCTTCTTCTGCCGCGGTTCACAGATCCGGAAATGAAGGGCTAATGGGCCCAGGCCCTCCGAAGCTCCTTGGGCCCCCGCTTAGACAGCAGTCCTAGCCACACTTCCCTCAGACACACTTCCCTTTGGACCCCATAGTCGTGTGGATTATAACCCAACATGACCCCATGTTGACTATGCCTGTTGATCTGCTGTAGTGCCCTTTGACTTGAATCAGCCTGATTTCTCAAAGAACCACGTAGGAAGGGCGAGTGTGTGTATACACCAGCCTATTTCAGACTTGTGCACAATCCCGATACTTTCTTGACAACTTGGCCGAAGGAATCGTAGCTGGTTAGCTTGACAGCTGAAGTCCAAGGTAGCCTGTTGTCTGGGACGTTGAGAAAAATTGGGGCACATATAAGAAGTAGTATAGTAGTGGCTTGGGACACTTGAGTTATTTTTCCTAAAGGCAGACAGATTTGAGATTTCACGGGGAGGGGGAAAGGTGAAATCCAGAAGGGTCTGGAAAATAAGGGATGCATGGACCATCTAAACAAGTTCGAGAAATCGAGCAGGGCCCGATTTTGGTGGCTTCTGAATCCCCCCCCCACACACACCTTCCTCCCAGAAACACAATGCAGCCTTTGCCAGGGTTTTGTTCCTCCGTCTCTTCTGACTTCTCGACAGGAGAAAGTAGACCCAGGGAAGAAGTGGTCTCATCCACTCTTGTGTTCTGTCTTGCCCTGCCCCACCTCACAACTCCTTCTCTGCATTTTTTCAACATCCACCATTTCTTTTGGCCACTCACGCTCCTCTCTCGCAGCCTTTCCCCCATCTGATACTTCTCAAATCCATTGGAAGAGAACGCCATTGGAAGAGAACCCCGGTTAGTCTATTGGGAGCGGGGCTCCATCCAAGAAGGGTGGCTTGGTGGCGAGGGGAGCCTCCGACTGAAAACCCTGCAGTCTTTCTTCACGTCCAAGTCCGTCTAGGTTGGCATTTCTCCATGAAGCGCAAACCGGGAAGTTATTTAATGCGTGGGAAAGTCGCCGGGCGAACTCAACCTTCGAAGAACGGAACGTTGTTGATATGGTAACCAGCTCAGAATCGAACAACGCAAGCTTTGTGGGACGATTATAAAGTTTTGAAGAAACTTTAGATTACCAGATTAAAAGGTCTAATAATAAGCAATGGAAAGAGCAAAACGCCCATGCATGAATATAACATACACTTATGTGCACGCCATCACTCAGTTTTCATATAACATTGACTTTCAAACGCTGGGCAGTAAGTAGTGCTTTATTTTAGTTCAGCGTGTTTATGGCTCGAATGCCAAGGTCATAGCATATCCCATGTCCGTTTACTCAAGAGCAACTCACCTGACACAGAGGACTTTATTCCCCATCAGGAATAAGACATTAGACTGATATCACTAATGCATCAAGGGTTGCTTTGATTCGAGCGAATCCTATTATGGGGGTAATAAACCTAGGCTCCATGGATATATGAACCCCGAAATACTTTTTTTATTAGCAGGTCTCTTCGGAGCTAAGAACATTTGTGTTCTCTTCTTATTTGGGATTGCTGAGAAAGAAGGGAACCAACTTGACCTAAACACAACTATTAAGGAGATTTGAAAGGGGACTCTTCGGGCTGGGTTAAATCCAAACGGCTCTTCTGCCGTCCCGATGCGTTCCTTCCTTTCTGGAATTAAAAAATAGTTAGGATAAATTTGTTTTCGGGAGAAACCCAAATCAGTCTCGGTTTGCTTTTAGAAACGCAGAGGAACGCTTCGGAATCCCCTCTCTTATTACAGCCCTGTTAACTGCAGCGCAGTCCAGTCCACGCCATCCCTCATAAATGAGCGAGATGGTCAAACTGTGCTTGCTTGAAAGTCCCGCTGACTTTTGAGCAGGTACTTTTAAGATTGCTGACATGGAGTCAACAGTCCAAAGGACATTTATTTAAGAGAAACCCCATCTCAAAGAAGTAGAACTTAATTGCAGCGAACTTTATAGTACTTTGCTGCTCATGCTTGCAGCAGCAACAAACGTTGAATTTATAATAAATGAGACTTGAAAGTAAGCAGGGATAGAATCTATGTCCTCTCTTTGGCCATTTCTTATCTCATCCCTAATTAAGACACAAACACTATAAATCCTTGCTCAGAAGTAGTTACACTTAAATCAGTAGGGTTTACTTCTAGAGAAACAGGTATAGGTTTGTGGCTTGTATTGTGGCACACCACTTTACATCGCTTAAAACAGGGTGGCAACTGGTGGAGGGGGTTTGATTATTTAGTTGTGTGAAAAGAACCTTCGAGGTGTAAGAGGTTTGGCATTTCGGCTGAAGACGATGCTTCAAAAGTGCTAGTCTAGTTCCAAAACATCAATTTAAGGAATCCAAGCTGAATCCTGGAGTGTTGGGTTCAGTAATCCCAAGCAGTCCATTCTTTCTGCTGATTTTGGGTGAAAGAATTAGCCCCTTTGGTGGAAGAAGGAAATGTCAAAGTGATGGAGTGTTGCAGGTAACAGGACAGAAACTGGCTCAGTAGTTGTGGAAAAATAGCCAACAGATAGTGTTAGAACTTGTAAACTTTTTGAACATCTCTATCATACTATTTTTTTAAAAAAAACAAATTTATGTGGTGATGTATTTTCTACTCTGATTTCCTCTAATTATTTTTTAAAAGGATAAGTACCTTTTCTCCCTTGTTTCCAAAGAAATGCCTGTTTTCCTTTTTTGTATCAAACTCCCTCCCAAATTGAGGCAATTCTACAACTTACCTTTTTATTAGAGCTGCAAATCTGAGCACCTATTGGATGGCTGCATAGTTTCTCTAGCTACCCTCTACCCTCTGGCTATTATGGTGTCTTGGATCAACCCTACTTTATTAGTAAATTCCTATGAGATTGTGATCCAACACAACTGATTACTTAAAGGTAACACAGACTTCCGCCCCCCCCCCGCCCCAGTGATTTTTTTAGCAGTAGTTACACCTTATTTTATAGAGGAAAAGTCTTTCTGGAATCACTGATAGGGTTAATTGTCAGAACTGAAAATGTCTGACAGGCCAACAAAATCATATTGGTAATCATAAAGAGAATACCCCGAGGAAAATCAGTGGCTGATTAACACAATTTATTTATTTGTTTATTTATTTATTTATTTATGAGACTTATATACCGCTTTAAGTGCAAGCACTCTCTAAGCGGTGTACACCAGTAAGCAATGTATATATATATATATATTTACATTGCCCCCAACAATCTGGGTCCTCATTTACCTACCCCGGAAGGATGGAAGGCTGAGTCAACCTTGAGCCGGTGAAATTTGAACCGCTGACCTGCTGAACACAGTCAGCTAAAGTGGCCTGCAGTACTGCACTCTAACTGCTGCGCCACCTCGGCTCTGCATTTTCTTCTAAGATCTTAAAAAAAAAGCTCTGAGCTAAGGATTATGGTTGGCCAGCAGATGTCTAGACCTACATATTCATTTATACAGAACATAGCTAGATTTACATTCATGGTTGCACAGTCCATCTCCATCTTCTCTAGGGCCATTTCCACCGAAGGGTCTTTCTGTCCTATTATCTTCATGTATAATAATAATAATAATAATAATAATAATAATAATAGTAATAAGTCCAAACTCAATGGAGGAAATACCATAAA
The DNA here is from genome assembly GCF_016545835.1 of Crotalus tigris. NCBI lineage: Eukaryota > Metazoa > Chordata > Lepidosauria > Squamata > Viperidae > Crotalus > Crotalus tigris. The sequence continues at coordinate 384,843 of NW_024097621.1, forward strand.
GGCAATCAACACCTGGGCAATTCAAGTCATTAGGTACACAGCTGGAATAGTGGACTGGACTCAAGCAGAACTAAAAGCAATGGATAGGAAGACCAGAAAAATAATGAAAATGAATCATGCCCTTCATCCATGCAGTGACATTGACAGACTTTATCTACCAAGGCAAATAGGTGGGCGTGGAATGCTACAAGTACATCAGATAGTTGAAGAAATAAAAATGGCTTTGGAAGAATATCTGAAGAACAATGATGAAGATGCACTGAAATTAGTATATCAGGAAGGCTTACTGACTACTGGAGAGACCAAACTGGCCTACAAGAAAGACCAAATGAAGAACAGAATAGAGGCATGGGAAGACAAAGCACTACATGGCCAATACATTAAAAAAATAGCTGGGAAAGCAGATAATAACAAAACCTGGCAATGGCTAAGAGCAGGAAAATTGAAGAAAGAGACCGAGGGACTAATTCTGGCTGCACAAGACCAAGCCTTAAGGACAAATGCATACAAAGTCAAAATTGAGAAGACAGCAACAGACAGTAAGTGCCGCCTATGCAAAGAAGCTGAAGAAACAGTGGACCACTTGGTAAGCTGTTGCAAGAAGATTGCACAAACTGATTACAAGCAGCGGCATGACAAAGTAGCAACAATGGTGCATTGGAAGATCTGCAAAAAATATCATTTGCCTGTAAGCAAAAACTGGTGGGATCATAAAATAGAGAAAGTCATAGAAAATGATAAAATTAAACTGCTCTGGGAGTTCAGAATTCAAACAGACAAGCACATAACGCCCCAGACTTAACAATTGTCAATAAGAAAGACAAAAAAGTCTGGATAGTGGACGTCGTAGTGCCTGGAGACAGCAGAATAGAAGAGAAAGAACTGGAGAAGATAACAAAATACAAAGACCTACAAATAGAAATAGAAAGATTGTGGCAAAAGGAAGCAAGGGTAGTACCAATAGTCATAGGCGCCTTGGGTGCAATCCCAAAACAACTGGAGCACCACTTGAACACCATTGGCATTGACAAATTCGCTATTAGTCAATTGCAAAAGGCGGCCTTACTAGGAACTGCTTCCATCCTGCGACGATACCTGTAATACCATCAAACATCCACATCTGCCTATCCCAGGTCCTGGGTAAGGACTCGATAGGTAGACAAAATGCCAAATCCAGTGTGAACATCTGGCTGACTGTGCGATGATCCATAATAATAATAATAATAATAATAATATAATAATAATAATAATAATAATAAAGTTGGAAAGGGACCTTGGAGGTCATCAGTCCAACCCCCTGCTCAGGCAGGAAACCCTATACCATTTCAGACAAGTGGCTGTCCAGTCTCTTCTTAAAGACTTCCAGCGTTGGAGCATTCACCACTTCTGGAGGCAAGTTGTTCCACTGATTAATTGTTCTAACTGTCAGGAAGTTTCTCCTTAGTTCTAAGTTGCTTCTCTCTTTGGTTAGTTTCCATCCATTGCTTCTTGTCCTGCCTTCAGGCGCTTTGGAAAATAGCTTTACTCCCTCTTCTTTGTGGCAGCCCCTGAGATATTGGAACACTGCTATCATGTTTCCTCTCGTCCTTCTCTTCATTAAAGTAGACATACCCAATTCCTTATATGCTTTAGCCTCCAGTCCCTTAATCATCTTTGTTGCTCTTCTCTGTACTCTTTCTAGAGTCTCAACATCTTTTTGACATAGTGGTGACCAAAACTGGATGCAGTATTCCATATTTCTTTATGTCAGAGCATTTTAATATGGGAAGGCCAGAAATTATGTATGGAAGGAGAACAAACAAACCTGTTTAGAGATGCCCATGTAGAAGTTAAGCTCATTCCATATGTGCTGCAACGCCCTGATTGGTGAATGTTTTCTGTCCTAACTGGTAACAGGATGAAAGAGAAGGGAAGAAGGCCAGAGGAGAAAACCAATCATTATACCTGTAATCAAGACAAATTGTTTTGTAATAACTCAGAAGAGTTACAATTGAGACATATAAGGATGACAAAAGGGACAGCATATTTTATATTGACTCAAGGATGGGTGGACAGCACTATCGTTCATTAATAGGAAAAGGTCTCCTACCAAAGGATGGAGAATCATGCCAATATGCTTCCAAATCAGACATCCTTCAAATGGGCTGGGAAGTAACTTCAGAAGTTGTGTTTCCAATTCAGTTGGACGGAACCTGGAAACAAGAGGCAGGAAAAATAGCCTTGCCCATCAGTATCTATTCCGTGGGCCAAGATTTCAGGAAGAGGTCTTATTGCATATTGCTGAATAAGGGCTGCAGGTAGTCTTCAACTTACAACAGTTCATTTAGTGACCATCCAAAGTTACAGCAGCACTAAAAAAAGTGTCTGATGATTGATTTTTCACACTTACGACCATTGTGGCATCCCCATGGTCACGTGATCAAAATTCAGATGCTTGGCAACTGATTCATATTTGCGACGGTTGCAGTATCCTGGGGTCATGTGATCATTTTTTTGCGACCTTCGATGAGGAAGCCAGATTCACTTAAAAATCATGTTACTAACGTGAGAACTGCAGTGATTCACTTAACAACTGTGACAAGAAAGACTGTAAAATGGGGCAAAACTCAGTTATCATCATCATCATATCATCATCATCATCATCATCATCTTTATTATTATTTTATTGGCTGCCCAACTCCAATGGACTCTGAGTAACACGAAGATTCTACTCCTTAAAAAGTTTTCTCTGGAAACAAAAAGGATAGAAGAAAATGTAAAATTTGAGACCATTACAAATGGCAAAGCTAAAAGTTAGATAAATAAGACTTTTTTTTTTTTTAGGAAGACAGAGGATACAGATTATACTCAGTAATCTGAAAGTAGATTTGATCCTGGGACAGAGAGAACTTGAGTCTCACCATGTTTTGAGAAGGCATTTCTACGTGACGTATCAGAAATCTTTGCAATAAAATTGTTCTTCAAAGGTAATACAATTCTTCATGGATTATGTTTTTTAAAGTAGTGCTAGTAAAACTGACACCAACTTGGTTAAAAAAAAGTAGCTTTTCTGTCACTTAAATATAACTTCCACAACTGGAAGATACACCCATGAACATCCCACAGTGCAACCCTGACTTAAAAATACACAGTAATGGGCTTATATCATTAGTAGTTGTTTCCCAGAAGGCCGCTGTTCTCAGCATGTTATGCATATGCATCTCATATGTATATAGGCTGTTAGGCTTTGTCATTCATTAGCTGGAGGGAAGCTAGCTGACCAGCAATATTTGAAAACAATTCATAGAGGCAAAACAGAAATCTGCAATGAAAACTGCAAATGCAATTCTTGTGTTGTTTCTGCAGATTCAAAAATATGTAATTTTTTAATCCAAAAAATGAGCAAAGGGCCTTAGATTGTAATTCTCAAACCCATTGACCACCATGGAGCTTCTCTCTCTTTTTCTCCCTCTTTCTCCCTCCCTCCTCCCTCCCTCTCTCTCTCTTTCACAGAATGGACATTTCTTTGTCCCTTCATTGCAGTGACTTCCATAAAGCATCTCTAGAGATTTACAGTTTCAAGATCAGTTGAGTTTTCAGATATGATTTGGGGAAAAAGTGGAAATTTTCCTTACATAATGTTCTTTAAATGAAGACTATAAGAACAATATGAATAGATCAGGCCACTCTGATCTTGTATTCTGCTCCTACAGTAGCAAATTACAGGGAACCTACAAGGACAAAAATGCCTCAGCAACTGACATTATGAATTGTACTGCCTTTGATTATGGGAATATTACATATAGGCATCATGATTAATATTCTGTTCCTCCTTATATTTATTGAATCCAATGTTTCTCATTCTTGGTCACAAGAAGATATGTGGATTTCAACTCCCAGAATGACCCAGTCAGTAATTTTTATCCATTTTTAAGTGGCCATATTGAGAAACATTGGTCTAATCCATTTGGAAAGACAACCAAGTTGGTGGGTACCAATATCTTGTGGTAGTATATTTGTTAATTTAATGAAGTGCTGGCGAACAAAGGCTCCCTTCCCCCCCCAGGTTGAGTATTTCCCTATACAATAAAATTGGATAATGCTGCCTTCTAATATTATAAGAGGAACAACAACAGCAAAAAAAAAAAAAAAACACCTCTCTATCCATATTCTATACAACATGAACAATTATATTTGTGTTTCTTCTCCAAAATATTTTATGTCCAAACTAACTGATTTGGATACAATAAATGTTCATTCCAGAAAGAACTCTTTGTACCCAGATTGTTTAAAAATATACACGTAGAAGTAATATTGATTAAATTATTGTCCTTCCAATTCATAGATAAAAATATGTGGTGGAAAATATACATGGCTCAGTTGAAGTGTAAATTTTATTTCTTAAAAAGATGCCAGATACAAAGCTTTATTCAAATAAATGAATACATGGCTAATTATAAAAGCTGAAATTAAGACTGCTATTTATTGGTCAATTAGTAAAATAGATATCGAATATCCCAATAGAAGTAGCACTAATACTGTATGTAATATGTAAACTAATTTATATTACAGACCTGTTCCCCTAAGCCTACAGTTTATACTTAAACAATCTATATTTGGAATTCAAACTATACTTCCTATCTGACATATTTCCAATAAGACCAATGGAATACAGTAGTTGGTTCATATTCTTAACATTACTTTGCAGCTGTTGATATATGTAACTTACAAAATGATTGATGCACACGATATGAATTTTAAATCTTTACAGTATGTTCAAGGTGCTCATTCTTCCTGCCTTCAAGATGATTGTAATAAAAAAAATGAAAAATGTTCTTTTACCATAATGGAGGGCGATGATTGGATAGCATAAAAAGATAATGCTTTTTTTGCATGAGAATGGACAAAGCAAAAAACATTTTAAACAGGAAAAAGTGGGAAGACAAAAATATAAGCCTATGGCAAAACCACATATGATTTTATATTTTTTGTTATGTCTTCATTTATATCAAACTCCTCCAGATGGGTGAAATTTTGATGGATATTTTATGAACTGATCAAGGTATGTGCCATCATTTTTATTTTGGGAGAAAATATTTTAGCTGGATATTTGCAAGGCTTTTCTTTATGCAAGGTTACAATTATGTAGGAAGGGAAAATTCTGGTTTAAATGTTAAATTTGATAATACCATGAATTTATGCAAATTCTTATTCAGTGAAAAAGGGTTTCTCTATCTGATGCAGCCTTACGCTTTTCAGTGTCGGGTAAAGAATGTTACAATAAGAGATTTGTAGTGCTGGAAGAAATGAGATTGCATTGCTTCCTCCTTTGTTTTCTTTCTCAAGAAACAGGGCTGAGAAGAAAGCAGCACATGCTTTGTTAGAGATTCCTATGCTCTTTATATATCCTTATTCATACCGCAACCAAGGGATGTACGTCAGAGCCTGTTGAAGGTTTCCGAGTCTATTTTTTTATTGGCATATCATCTTTATATTATCTCATCAACTATTTCAGCAAATCCCAGCTGCACTGAAAAAAGAAAATGTAGTACAATTGTGCTTGAGTGTACAATTGGTGAGATACAAAATGAAACATTGTTGGGGAGCAGAACTCAGTTTGTACAATTCTATGAATCCCACCATTGTAAAATAATACAGTAATATTCATGATGAAATTTAATATTTATAAAATATCATTTTTAATTCACTATTTGGCCTGCTGATAGTACTCTTAAATTGCATCACAATAAAATACAAGTTGTGGTTTTAACAACCCCGTTTTCTCCTTGGCTTCTCTCTTTGCCTTGTTTGCCATCTAGGCAGCCTGAACAATTCAAAATGTTCCACTCTACTTTTATGTATTTATTTATGTATACATTTATGTGTAAGATTTATATACCTACCCAACAGGCAAATCATGACTTTTAGGACTTTTGGTTAAATCCAACAGGTATATATTAAATAATTGCAAGATTAACATACAAGTCTAGAAATCACTGCCTTCTTTAAGTAAAACATTATGAAAAAGCACATTTAATCAGATGATATATTAAACCATAAATTAACAAAATATTAATGGTTGAACAATGAGATAGAAAAACAACTAATCAAGAGTAACATTAACCAAAACTAATATCTTGCATAAGAGCAGGTGCTGGCCTTTAACGTACCTGGTTTTGGTTATATTATATAAACATTTTCTGTTCTATTAAGGAAACTGATTCAAAGCTTCTCTTCCATGGATGAAATTTTTTCTCTGATTCTGAGGATGCTTTCTTCAATACGGTTCTATTCCAACTTCTTGTATTTGAGTAAATGTTTAAGATAAACTTGCCCGACTTGAATGTGTGTTAATGTATTGTGTATGTCCCATTGCAATTTGTGCTAGGGCAACAGTATGTGACTTGCAAGGTGATTTTTAGACTGGGCATCCTGACTCACCCAGAAGAGCATGAGCAAACTAAATATTTGTAGCACTATGACCCAAATGTGACCTAACTGACTGACTGTTGTTCACATAGATTAATTCTGTTAACCAAGTCTATATATTTTCTCTGTCTTAATAAAAAGT